>NC_071554.1:4821161-5139911 GCF_026979565.1 Vidua chalybeata | reverse complement strand
CCAGCACCACCAGCTTCTCTCCTCCCAGAGCAACACCAGGCTGTGTGTCAGAGCAGGGACAGCACACCGTGACCCTCTCCTGATGTCCCACCACGCCTCCTGACCCAGAGGTGCCTTGGAATCCAACATCCCTTGCTGAATTTTCTTCTCGTGAGCATCCCTGTGGGGTTGGACGTTTCCACCATGGCCCAGGTGAGGTGTCACCTCCTGCTGGCCATGGACATGGCACCCTCCAGCTCTCTGGGACCGTCCTTGTGGAAAGAGAGAGGATCCCACAGCAGCAACCCCTGGTTTTCCTGTCTCCCTTCACCCATCCCTCAGGAGATCCACCAGAACTGCCCAGCCTTGCTGGCAGAGCCCCCAGGGATTTCCACAGGGAGAGACTGACAGCTGGGCTTTATTCCTGCTCTTTATTCCCTTCATGATAATTCCTAGCACTTGATTTGCTTTTTTGAGCCACTGCTGAGCACAGAGCTGACATTTTCAAAGCTGCCTCTGTTGTAACTCTGAGACCTTGTTCTTCAGCAGTGACAGGCAGCTCATGGGGCTTTATTTAATTCATAAAGTTAGGAGCTGTATTTTCCCGTGTACCTCCGTTTTCATTTATCTCCTCTGAATTTTATCTGCCATTTTGTCAGCAGACACTTCCCACCACCAAGTCTTTCTGCAGCCCCTCACAACTGGCCCTTGTTTTACTCCCAGAATAATTCAGACTCTCCAGCTGAAGGCGTTATTGCAAAAGAAGACAATTGTTATTAATAACCCATCCATGGTGGCCTTCAGCACAGTGAACCCAGGTCAGCTTCAGGAGCGGGGTGGGACCAAACCTCCACGTTCTCCTTGGTGGGGTACGGATTTCTCTGGTTGAGCATCTCTCCCCACCTGAGACCAGCCCAGGCGTCGGAGCCCTGGCTCTGTGCAGATCCCCGAGGCTCTGACAGCCTGTCCAGATGTGGACCTGCCCTCGGCCCAGCTCTCTGCCTGAATTCGGGGCCCTCAGGCTCCCCAAGGTGAGGAGACCATGCTGGGACCATCCTGCGTGGATCACGGTGCCAGGAAAGCTCCCGATGAGCCCTGGGGCTGAGCAGAGAGAGGGGAGAGGAAACCCTGCCTGGTGCTTCTCCTTGCACAGGGGGTGCAAGGAATCCATGTCCAAGGGAATCCGTGTCCAAGGGAATCTGTGTCCAAGGGAATCAGTGTCCAAAGGAACCCATGTCCAAGGGAATCCATGTCCAAGGGAATCCATGTCCAAGGGAATCCGTGTCCAAGGGAATCCATGTCCAAGGGAATCCGTGTCCAAGGGAATCTGTGCCCAAAGGAATTCACATCCAGAGGGAATCCATGTCCAAAGGAATCCATGTCCAAGGGAATCTGTGTCCAAAGGTAATCCATGTCCAAAGGGAATCCATGTCCAAAGGGAATCCATGTCCAAGGGAATCAGTGTCCAAGGGAATCCACATCCAAACGAAATCCACATCCAAGGGAATCCATGTCCAAAGAGAATCCACATCCAAAAGTAATCCATGTCCAAGGGAATCCACATCCAAAGGGAATCCACATCCAAAGGGAATCCATGTCCAAAGAGAATCCACATCCAAAAGTAATCCATGTCCAGCAGGAACCATGTCCAAAGGGAATTCACATCCAAAGGGAATCCATGTCCAGCAGGAAGCCATGTCCAAGGGAATCCACATCCAAAGGAAGTCAGTGTCCAAAGGGAATCCACATCCAAAGTTAATCCATGTCCAAGGAAATCCATGTCCAAAGGGAATCCATATCCAAATTTAATCCATGTCCAAAGGGAATCCACATCCAAAGGGAATCCGTGTCTAAAGCGAATCCATGTCCAAAGTTAATCCATGTCCAAGGAAATCCATGTCCAAAGGGAATCCACATCCAAAGGGAATCTGTGTCCAAGGGAATCCACATCCAAAGGGAAACCACATCCAAAGGAAATCCACATCCAAGGGAATCCATGTCCAAAGGGAATCCATGTCCAAGGCAATCCATTTCCCCAGGAAATCCCTGTCCCTGCTGCAATCGGGTATTTGCCTGCTTTTGGATCCAAGAGCCATTCCAGTTCTGGCAGCTGCACCTTGGTGCTCCTGCTTTGTTCATTATCCCCAACATACATTTCAAGGTTTTACTTTCCCACCTTTCTCTGCGAAATCCAGATTTCCCCTCAGCTTTGGAAGGGGTTTTTGGCCTTTTTTGAAAAACACAGCAATTGGAATGTTGTAATTTTTTGCAGCTCTTGCAACAAGAGCTGCATGGAGAAAAATATTTCTCCTGGTTCATTTGCAAACTGTGCATTTGTTTGTTTGTTTTTATGTTATTCAAGCCTGGAACAAAGATAAAGGTTTCCCAAACTATTGCCAAATTGATTTTCAAAGGGTTTGGAGTCAACGTTTCGTTTGACAGCATCAGAATACTTCAATCAAGCTTTTGGATTTTTCCAAATTAAATGAAAGGGAGTTTTTAAACTAAAGAATGTTTGAGGCCCAAAAAATCAAAACATTTCATTCTGAACATGTCAAAACTGGCCATTTTAAATGATTTCGCATGGGGTTTTTTTTCTCCAATAAACAAAATTGGGCAAATTCACCATCATTTTACAAAATACTTCAAGAGCTGACACATTTGTGCTTCCACCATAAAGAAATTGCATGGAACAAAATTCATTAACCTCCTTTCCCAGAGTGGCCTTTGGAGGGGAAAAAAAAACCTTCCAAGAATGAAAACATGGGAATTACAAGAAGAAAAAATTAATCCATTCATTCTCCTGATAAGCAGCCTTTTCCCACTCCTAATTTTTTGTAGCTGAATTGCAGCCACAGGGTTGGGACACACTCAGGTGTCCCTGTGGAGGCAAATTGTCAGGTCCCCACTGGTCTGCACGGGTTTGAACTGGGTGGCATCCCCACCTTGGATATCCCCATGGATAATTGTCCTTCCCTTCCTGCCTGGGAGCCTCCACTGGCCTCATTCTGCTGAAATCCTCAGGTGAGGTGTAAAAACACCCTGGCACAAATCTAAACCCTGTGTGGGCTTCAGGGCCATGCAAGGGGCCTTTCCCTGCCAACAAAATCCATCACCACGGGGGGGTCTCGCTCCCAGAGCTGCATCTTTAGGCTGGAAAAGACCTGGAATGCTCTGATCCGCTGGCTGGCTGTGCTCCTGGTGGGATGGGATGGGATGGGATGGGATGGGATGGGATGGGATGGGATGGATGGGATGGGATGGGATGGGGTGGGATGGGGTGGGGTGGGGTGGGATAGGACTGAGCACCCTCCAAATATCAGTGCTGCATTTGAGGTGAATTATCCTCACAAACAGACATGGATTTGGACATGGTTTCCCTTGGACATGGATTCCCTTGGGACATGGATTCCCTCTGAACACACCTCCCCAAAGCAGCTGCTCCATGCCCTGTCCATGTCAAAGATCCACATTTTTAAAAGTACAAGGCTGGCTCAAGGCATGGGAGTGACCCCTGCCAGCTCTGCAGGGATTCACAGGATCACAGAATCTCCTGAGCTGGAAGGACCCACAGGATGACCCAGTCCAGCCCCTGGCCCTGCCCAGACCCCCCAACAACCCCACCCTGGGCATCCCTGGAGCTCTGGCAGCCTCGGGGCCGTGCCCATTCCCTGGGGAGCCTGGGCAGTGCCAGCACCTCTGGGGGAAGAACCTTTCCCTGAGCTCCAGCCTTCCCTCTCCCCCTGGGCTCACACAAGGGGCACCGTGTGGCAGGGGACAGAGACACCCCCACCCCACCCCCCCTCTGCAGGAGCTGCCCAGCTGTGCCCAGCCGGGCGGGAGGAGCTGATTCCCTCTGCTCCCCAGCTCCCTGGCTGATTTATGGGGTGTGAGATTAAGGGCTGGAGCTGGGAAATGAATGAAATTGCAAAGAGGATTTATGAGTGTGACAGAGCCACTCTGCCAGTGACACCTGGGCCATTTGGAAAGGACAGAGGGGCACTGGGGCTGCAGAGAGAGCTGGGACCCCATGACAGGTGTGAGTGGGATGGACAAGCAGAATTCCATTCTTTTCCCAGTGCTGTAAAAGAAATTGTAGAACTGTAGAATATTCTGAGCTGGAAGGGATCCACAAAGATAATCCAGTCCAACTTCCAGCCCTGCACAGATACCCCAAAAATTCCTGGAGTGGTGTCCAAACCCTTCTGGAGCTCTGGCAGCCTCAGGGCCGTGCCCATTCCCTTTGGGATTCTGGTGAATGACCTGAACAGGCAAGGGGATGTCCTGGGATATCCTGGACTTGCCTTGATTAATTTAAGGTGACTTAACAGATGTGAGAACCTCTCCTTTTGAGTTTTTTGTGCATCAGATCCCTGCTGTGCTGGGAGGCCACCCTCAGGCACCGAGCATCTTTGGGTGGGTTTGGTGCCACCAGCACACTGTGTCACTGGTGTGCACAGGCCCTGTGTCACTGCAGCCAGCACTAACACTGGAAAACACTTGCAAAACCCCCTCAGATCGTGCATCTGCCTCTGATCCCTGAGCAGTGGGGTCTCCGTTGGCCTCGGAGCTTCCTGCTGGTTCCCCTGGAGCAGTGGGACATTTCCTCTCATCCTTCACCTCCGGGAGACTCTGCAGTCCAACGTGTGCCAGTCCTAGGAGCACCCTGCAGCCTCAGGCGCTGGCACTGGGAGCTCTGCCTCTCTCCCTGATGTGCCACGGCTTCGGTTTTGCCCCGAGCTCCTGGAGAGCTGCCGAAGCAGGAATGTGTGCCTGAGGGTTGGTTGGACACCGGGCATGTGAGCAGCAGCTTTCCTGTGTTGTTTGAACCGAGCCCAAACCCAGCGTTTCATCACTTCTCCTGCGCTCTGGGCCTTCCCTAAAACTGCAGCAGCAGAAACCCTGGGGCAAATTTTGCTTTTGAGCTCCTGTGGATCATATAGGTGGGGAAAGGAGTGGCTTTAAGTACTTTTAAACCAATAAGGAGGAAATCCAGCCATCCCTGGGAGTTCCTGGTGTGGGGAAACCGCTGCTCCCCCCCTTCCCTGCAGCAGAGCTCCAGCACAGCTGGAGGGAGCGGCTGGGGAGGGGTCCCAAAAAAGAGGGATCCCATCCCGGGCCAGGCAGGGCAGGGATGGACGTGCCTTTCCCGACGGGCAGCTCCCACCGAGGCGCTCGGAGCCCAGCGGGACGCGCTGATCGAAGCCCGACGGATCGAGGGAGATCAAAGCTCGCCTTTTATCTCAGTCTCCCTTCTGCCTTCTTCCACAGCTGGAGGGCGTGTGTTCCCCTCCTTTGTAGCTGCTCCATCCCCTTCTTTAAATCTTCACTTAAAGCCTTCCTTTCTTCTCCAGCAGGCAGCCGAGTCCTCCCCGAGCGCGCTGTTGTAATGCCCATGGAGGATCCTATTCCAGAGGCATAAATTACACGGCCCCGTGTCGGCTCCCGCTCGCTGAGCATCTCTCGCAGGTAACACTTCGTGTTAAGTGCACATTAAGCAGCGCCGAGCGCCGCAGCATCACAAAGAGCGGCTCGGGGGGACACCCTTGCGCCTGCTGCTCGTTAGGATCAATGTCGGGATGAAGGCTGAGCCCCCCCTCGCTGCTGCCGGGGCTGCCATTACCTAATTGGATCCAATGTAAGGTATTAGAGGCACATTAGGAGATGACACAAATTGGGTTTGGCTCGTTCTCAGCGCACCGAGAGGCCTCGGTGGTTGTAATGAGCACAGAGGGGAGTGCCAGGGTGTCAGTGTCACCTCCTGGTGAGGGGGACCGCGGGGCTGGAGCACCCAGAACAAGTCCCGTGCTGCTGCTGAGCATTGTCACCTGCAGAACGGGCTGGAAGTGCTGCTTTGGCAGCCCCTCGCAGCAGAAGGACTCTGGAGGGCCACCCCAAATCCCATATCCTTTGGCAGCCCCTCGCAGCAGAAGGGCTCTGGAGGGTCACCCCAAATCCCATATCCTTTGGCAGCCCCTCGCAGCAGAAGGGCTCTGGAGGGTCACCCCAAATCCCATATCCTTTGGCAGCCCCTCGCAGCAGAAGGGCTCACAGGTCTGGAGGGCCATCCCAAGCCCCATATCCTAATCCTGGTGATGAGGGATGCACTGAGCCATTTACAGGGGCCTGGCTGCCCAAGGAAAATGCCAGATTATCCCTGGGTCTGGCACTGGGGGCTCAGGCACGAGGTCATCAAGTGGGAGACCTTGCAGGGCTGCAGGGGATCGCTGCTGAAGAGCAAAGCCTCTGCAGCCAAGCCTCAGCAGAGCCAGAGTTCCTGAGGTTCTGTTCCCACTTTGTTCTACCCAAAAGGAGCTCATCACCTCATCCTACCATTGCCTTGGCCTTCTTCCCAGGATCCTGCAGACCTGGGGAGCCCTTTTGGCCCCAGAGATCACAGGGCTGGACCTGACAGAGCTCGGGGGCAGCACAGCTGGAGCTGCAGGATGGACTGAGGGTTTCATTAATCCTTAGCACGGTCAGCCAGCCCTCGAATCCTTCCTGGAGCAGCTCTTTGCTGCCCAGAGGCCCGGGCAGGGTCACTCTGTGCCCTGCAGGAGGAGGGTTAAAGTCCTTGACCGTGCTCACAGTGACTGCAGATGCTGCTGCTCACAGGCACCCCCAGCCTGTTTTAATATCTCACAGCAATGAGCTCTGCAGCTTCACCACAGGCTGGAGAAAAACTTGTATGGGTTCGGAATTTACTGCCTTTCAATTTCCTGCATTGTGATTTTCTGCATTTCCTGAGTTTAACTTCTTGCAATCTTTATTTTCTCATCGCTGTCCAAGAGCAGATCTGGGGTCTATTCTTCTTACATCTGAGACCAAAAAATACTGTACAGCCAGCAATTCCCTGCAATACCTTTGCACCTTCAGCACTATTTTTGTCCTCCTCCATCAAAAAACCCACCCAAGCCCCCCCCAAAAAAACAAAAAAAACCACTGAAACAACCCACACAAAAACAAAAAATCCTAGGAAAAAAGTGAGGGAATATTGAACAATCCCAAGTAAAGCACTGCAGATCAGCTCCTGAAGGTGAGTGGAAAATTAAAAGTTTCTGCTGAAGGTGCTCCTGTTTGAGGAACAAAATGCAGAAACTGGGAGTGCAGGGGGTGTTTTGAGCAGACACAACACTGCCAGGAGCTGTGTTGAGAGCCATCGGTGTCAGGCACAGCTGCCCCTCACCCTTCCTGCCCTCAGCATCACAGTCAGCACCCAGGGCCCCTCCTGTGCTCAATTTTAATGGAGCACAAAGTGGCGAACTCAGGGTCATTTATTTTCTTCATGCCACTTTGTCCCAGTGCCCTGGAGCACAGCAGAGCTTGGTGCTGGCCAGGATGGTCCAGGACACGAGAGAGACATCAGTGAGTGGTGGCACAGCCCGGGGAGGCAGGAAATACCTCTCTGGAGCAGAGATTTTGTGATCACAGCATTATTCAGCACAGCCCCGGGGCTGCCAGAACTCCAGACAACACTCCCAGACACAGGGTGGGATTGCTGGGACGTCCTGGGCACAGCCAGGAGCTGGACTGAGGATCCTCCCAGCTCAGGATATTCCATGATTCTGCAGTTCTGGGCGGGTGAACTGCCAGGAAGATGCAGATTTGGGCTGAGGAGCAGGTCCTGGATGCTGGCAAGGAAGATGAGGGTCTCCTGCTGAGCACTGTGACACTTTGCTAAAGTGTTCTGAGAGCTCTTCCTTCCCAACCCAGGCAGCTAATGGCTGGTTTATGTCCTGAAGCATGAGGGTTTAGGTCCCCTGCAGATTTTTATCCCATTTAATGTAACTGTAGATATCCTCTGTATTCATATAAATGAATAATCCTTTCTGAATCCTTCTAAGCACTTTGCCTTAGCAGGCTGGATGTTATTAATCATAATGCTCTGCACTTAGACAGCATTTTACCTATTCACAGTGCTGAACAAACACTGCCTAATTAACCTTCCCCATGCCAAGGGAGGTGATTATCACCCTTGCTGTCTGGGGGGGAGGGGGCACCAAAAGTGTCAGTGGGTGGGGTTTGGGGTCAGGGCTGCTCCTTTCTCCTCTGTCCCTGGGGCAGTGGGCACAGGTCAGTCTCTGTGGCTATAGACCTACTCCAAACTTCCATTTTCCTTCCTGAGAACTCATAAAAACACAGCATGGAAGGACCTTATAGCTCATCCACTTCTGCTTTCCACCATGGACATTTTCTAATATCCCAGGCTGCTCCAAGCCCTCTCCAGCCTGGCCTTGGGCACTGCCAGGGATCCAGGGGCAGCCACCGCTGCTCTGGGCACCCTGTGCCAGGGCCTGCCCACCCTCACAGGGAACAATTTTTCCCTGATATTTAAGCTAATCCGACTTTCTGTCAGTAGGAACCACCTCCCTTTTCCTGTCCCTACATGCCCTTGTGAAGAGTCCCTCTCCCTCTTTCTTGCAGAATTCTGGGACAACATCATTTAATTCCCCTACAACCGACTGGCTTTTTGCACTGGAAGTGCAGAGGAGCTGAAAACTAGAGCTAAAACCATTTAATTAACTAAACAGAAATCAGCGCTGTGAAAATCAAGACGTTCTTGGGGGCAATTTTTGTCTCGTCAAAGCAATGGGGAGTTGGGGTGGGTGGAGGGAAATGCCACCAGAGCAGCTCGGGCTGGGTTTGCTGTGCAGCCAGCAGCAGCAGCAGGGGAATAGTGATGATAATAATAATAATAATGATGATGCTAACGAGAATATTCCTGTGCCTGGGTTCCCCGCAGCATCCTGCTCAGACAGATCCCAAAGCACATTAGAAATGGGGCTGCTGCTGTCACTCCTCCTGCTCGGGCCGGGTTGGCACAAATGCCACGCAGCTGAGAGCCAGGCTGGAGCTGCCAACAGCCCCCGGTGTCCCCTGGGGGGAGCGAGGCTCTGAGACACCCCCAGCAGGGCTGGCACAGCCCCTGTCACACCCTGCTGCTCAGGGACCGGGCACCCCTTCCTGCCCTGGGCTGCTCCACTCCCACATGGCCCAGGGTGGTGGGGACAAGTCTCACCCTCCTGTACCCCATCACACACAGGCTTAATTAACCCTTCCTGTCCCAGGGATAAGGCCCAAGCGATGAGGAGGGAACACCCCATGGCCAGGACACTGGGAGCTCCCTGCCATGGCTGGGAGATGGAGAATTCCCCGGGTCTTCCTTTCCCTTTCCCTTTTCCCTTTCCCTTTCCCTTTCCCTTTCCCTTTCCCTTTCCCTTTTCCCTTTCCCTTTCCCTTTCCCTTTCCCTTTCCCTTCCCTTCCCTTCCCTTTCCCAGGTCCCCACAGCCAAGGGCTGGAGCATTTGTGCCCCTTTGGGCAGCCCCTGGCTGTGCCACTCCTGGCAGCTCCCTGAGCCCAGTGCCCCAGGTGCTGTGTGTGCTCCAAATACATCCCGGACTGGTTTGGGTTGGGAGGGGCCTTCAATCCCTTCCAGTGGCACCCCTGCCATGGCAGGGACACCTCCCACTGCCCCAGGCTGCTCCCAGCCCTGTCCAGCACCTCCAGGGATGGGGAGCTCATAACCTCCAAAGAACCTTTGCTTCTTTTGCTGTGTGACCTAAAGGAAGTTGCTGTCCTGTGCCTCAGTTTCCCCAAGCAGTGACATGGAATGGTGGCTCTGCTCTAGATTGCAGAGGGCAGAAGGAAAAACCCTCCGCAACAAAAGCAACTAAACAGAAGCTCACAGGGGTGGGAGGTGGTGCTTCCCTGTCGCTCCTTATCCACGCCAGGGGATTTGCTCGGGATGCCTGCGCAAGGGAGAACTCCCCTCTGCCCCGTGGCTGCTCCGTGGCTTCCCTGGGAGAGCTGTGGAAGGTGATGGATGGCTCGGGAGGGAAGGCAGCGCTGCCCTTTCTGTTTGTGTGCAGTGTGTCTAATATACTGATATATGCTGCATTCATCCCTTTTAAATATAAATCAATAAGCTGCTGTATTTCAAACGGGCAGCGAGCGCGGGCCGGTCAATGAGCAGGATAAATGTCTCCATCCCCCGGGGTGCCCTGCCTGGCCTGGAGGGCTGCAGCTCACAGGCACCCAGGGACAGCAGACGTGCCCAGGCTCTGCCAGGGAGCTGTGCCAAGAGCCCAGGGAAGCCGTGGCAGGGTTTTCCCTCCATCCTGAGGCTGCCGAGGCCCCGGGCAGCAGCAGCAGCAGGGAACCTGCCCCATGCCTGCCCTGCAGGGAGGCACCTGCGCCCCTGGGAGCCAAACTGGCCCAGACGTGGGAGCAAAGAGCTCGTGCCAGTCCCTGCTGGGCAGCCTGGGGTGTCTGCAGCAGCTCAGAGTGAGGCAGCAGTGTGTGCTCACAGCCCAGAAAGCCAACGGGGCCCTGGGCTGTGAGCACAGCGAGGGCAGAGGGAAAGGGGGGATTCTGTCCTGCTCAGGTGAGATCCCACCTGCAGAGCTGCTCCAGCCCAGGGAATTCCAACACCAGCAGCACCTGGAGCTGCTGGAGAGAGCCCAGAGGAATCCACAGAGCTGCTCCAGGGCTGGAGCCCCTCTGGAGCCAGGCTGGGAGAGCTGGGGGTGCTCCCCTGGAGAGGAGAAGGCTCCAGGGAGAGCTCAGAGCCCCTGCAGGGCCTGAAGGGGCTCCAGGAGAGCTGCAGAGGGACTGGGGACAAGGCCTGCAGGGACAGGAGCCAGGGAATGGCTCCCAGTGCCAGAGGGCAGGGCTGGATGGGATCTTGGGAATTGGGAATTGTTCCCTGGCAGGGTGGGGAGGGGCTGGGCTGGAATTGCCAGAGCAGCTGGGGCTGCCCCTGGATCCCTGGCAGTGCCCAAGGCCAGGCTGGAGCAGCCTGGGACAGTGGCAGGTGTCCCTGCCATGGCAGGGGATGGAATTGGATGGGATTTAAGGTCCCTTCCATGATTCTGTGATTTCCTGGGAAGGGGCTCCTGTAGGGCTTGGATGGGGCCTGGGACAGTGGGAGGTGTCCCTGTCCATGGGAGAAGGTGGAATCACATTGTCTTTAAGGTTCCTTCCAAACAAATGCCTTTGGGATTCCATGATTTCCCTTTCCCCTCCCCAGTCCCATGGATGGGGGCTCTGTCTCTGGGGGTGCTGCTCAGGTTCAGCCCCTCACACTCTGCAGGAGGAGTGAGGGCCCCACCTGCCCTTCTGTCCCAGCTGTTGGTCCCCCCATCCCTGTCCCACGGTCCCCTCGGGGTGCAGGTGCATGTGTGGACCTGGGCCATCATTTCTCCAGAGTCCATATCTCACTTTAGTTTATCCTGGAAAGCCCCTGGGCTTGGGCTGGGGCTGCAGCAGCACAAGAAGCCCCCAGACCCAGGTGTCTTGGTTTGAACAGACAGGTGTCTGCTGAGGAAAGCAGGAGCCTCCCCTGAAATGGGAAATGCAAACCCCCTCCCTCTGAATTATTGTGATTTTGAAATTAAAGGGCTCTCAGGCAAAGATATGGGAGCAGGAATAACAGTTCTTTGCTAGGGAAAGAAAACTACAAATGCAAGAGCACAAAGAAAGCAGTGCAGAGTCAGAGCAGGCCCTGGCAGGCTGTGGGGCAGGGTGCTGGCAGCAGTCCCATTCCATGGGGGCTCAGCCCTCCTGCAGTGCCAGCTGTGCTTCTGCTGGAGCAGGATCCTGCACAAGGCTGGAGTTTTCCTCTGGAGCTCCAGGGGTGGTTATGGAGCTCTTGTCCTTTGGGAATGCAGTGGATAAGGCTGCTGTGGTGTTGCAGGGCTCAGATTGTATCCAGGTAGGAATGCTTGGCTGCTCCCCCTGGGCGCAGCCTCTGCCCATGGGATGCTGGAATTTTCTCAGCCATGCAGGGACACTCAGTGGCCATGGACAGAAGAGATCTCCTGGAGGGAGGATTGGCTGTGGGAGAGAGAAAGAAAACTGCCCAGAGAACAGCAGAGAGCTGCCCCAGAGGTAGGAATAGAACACCCCCCGAATTTCCAGCCTGCGACCCCAGGGCAGACCCAGCTGTGTCCAGCTGTGCTGGGGCTCTGGGCACAGCTGGGGGAGCCCCAGGGATGGAAATCACCCCGGACCCGGCACTGAGCAGAGCAGGGATGCAGCTCCTCTGCCTGACTCGTTGTGGCTCCAATAATCTGTGCAGTGAATTCAGATTTTCCTCTCTGCTTTCCTGCCTGTCACTCCTCTCAGTCCAGGCCCACACAGGGTGAACTCAGCAGCGCTCGTGGGGGTCAGCAAAAAAAACAAAATGTAAAAAAAACCAACATAAAAACATCAAAATCAATGAAAAAAAGTCACATCCCAAATAAAAAAAGACATAAAACCTCAATCTTAAAACTAAAATCCTCTTATAAAACTATAAAAAACCTATTTTTCCCTATAACACATAAAAATACAAAAAAATAGAAATATCCAAATTATAAATATAAAACAAAAACTTCCATACTAAAATAAAAAACATTAAAATAACTATATTACTATTTAAAAACATAATAAAACCCTATACTCCCTCCAAAAAAAAACTCTATTCCCAAAAGTAAAAATAATTTTAAAAATAAATAATAAAAACTTTTACCTTTTAAACAACTCATCTTTAAAACAATGCCCCATAAATTAACATAACCCGTAAACACAACTACAAAAGAAAAATTGACTAAAAATAAAAAAATCACAATTACAAATTTCCCCAAATAACTACCATTCATAAAAAAATTAATAATGGCAAAAAAGTCTATTTTTCTTATTAATAAAACTCCATAATTTGCTCCAGGGATGGAACCAAATGATGCCCCTGGCCACATCCACTCCTCCCTGTTCCTTATCCTGCTTGGAGCTGGGCAATGGCACTGCTGCTATGAGGGGTTAAAAATATAATATAATATAATATAATATAATATAATATAATATAATATAATATAATATAATATAATATAATATAATATATATATAATATAATATAATATAATATAATATAATATAATATAATATAATATATAAAATATAAAATAAAATAAAATAAAATAAAATAAAATAAAATAATAAAATCTACTCCTCACAATTGCAAAATGGTTGCTGACCCAAGCACTGCTAATTATCCAACAGTTTCAGATCTAGGCTATTATTTATGATCAAAAAATGTCAATTTGTATAGACTCCAATATTTCACCTACTAAAAAGCTCACCCATTAATTCATGTTGCATTTAAATGTTCATTTTAGGCCAGATTTCTCTGGTTAATGCACATGATTCTCTTTCAAGTCCTTTGGAAGCCAGAGTTGAAGTTGAAAAGGAGAAGCAGTCCCTTTTCTGGAATCTTCTGCTCAGAGAAAAAAAAAAAAAGTTCATTATCCCTCAATATTTTATTAATAATCAATTTCTTATCATTATTTTTTTAATGAGATGTCATTACATAAACACCCTCATTTTCTGGAGTGCGTGTGGTATTTGTAAGAGCCTGTGATAGAGTTTGCATGAATAATTCCCATTCAATTGACAATTCCCAAACTGTTCCCTTCAATCCTTGGCTGTTTATTCCTGGGGATGTGTGGCTGGCCACTCCACTCGTGGGGTTTCGCTGCGAATTGGATGAGTGGAGTTTTACAAACCAGACACATTCGGGGTTAGATTTCTGCTCAGTTAATTAATTAAATGGTTTTAGTTCTAGTTTTCAGCTCTCTGCACTTCCAGTGCAAAAAGCCAGCAGCACAGAGGGGAGGACACGGTGGAAATATGGAGAAATATAGAAAAAGATGGATAAATATAGATAAATATAGATAAATATATAAAATATAGATAAATATATAAAATATGGATACATACAGATAAATATAGAAAAATATGGATAAATATGGATAATATGGATAATATGGATAAATATGGAAAAATATGGATAAATATGGATAAATATGGATAAATGTGGATAAATGTGGATAATATGGATAAAAACTCAGATCTGGGAGGTTTCAGGATCAGGAAACATTTCCCTGAACCTCTGGGTGTCATTTGAGAGGCAGAGTGAGAAAACTGCCGAGAGTCCTCCCTTGCAGCAGTGGCTCCAGCTGTGGCGACTCCACAACCAGGGCCAGATTTCCCTGCTTGTTCTGAAGCAAAAGGGGGAAAACACCATTTGGGGGATTGGATCCTTTCAGGACTACGTGCCTCAAAGTAAAATAAAATCAATTCCAGCCCGTGATGGATTTCTGAGGGCACAGATCCCCTCAGCACCGTTTGAGCAGCTGCAGCTGTGCCCGGGAGTCTCTGGATAAGGAAAATCAAATCCTGTGCTGCAGGGCATGGGGCACATTCTTGGGGTCAGGGAGCCCAAAAAAAACCAACACCTTCCCACCCCCAGCTGAGGCTGGGCTGCATTTCTGCTCATTTTTCACTCAGGATGAGATTTCCAGCTGCTCTCCACTCAGGGCAGAAGCCAAGGACCCTGTGCTGGCTGCTCTGACACCAGGTCAGGCAGCTCTGGATCAGCTCCCTGAGCCAAAACCACCCGCTGGGGATGGCTCCGGAGCAGGGCTGGGATCAGGGCACGGCCCAGGGGCAGGGCACATCCCCGGGGCAGGGTACATCCCAGGAACAGGGCACATCCCTGGGGCAGGGCACATCCCTGGGACCATGGCACAACCCTGGGGCAGGGCACATCCCAGGAGCAGGGCACATCCCAGGAGCAGGGCACAACCCTGGGGCAGGGCACATCCCTGGGACCATGGCACATCCCTGGGACCATGGCACATCCCTGGGACCATGGCACATCCCAGGAGCAGGGCACATTTCTGGGGCAGGGCACATCCCAGGAGCAGGGCACATCCCAGGAGCAGGGCACATTCCTGGGGCAGGGCACATCCTTGGGACAGTGGCACATCCCTGGGGCAGGGCACATCCCTGGGGCAGGGCACATCCCAGGGGCAGAGCACATCCCTGGGGCAGGGCACATCCCTGGGGCAGGGCACATCCCAGGAACAGGGCACATCCCCAGGGTGAGGGCACATCCCCAGGATGATGGCAATTCCCCAGGGGCAGGGCTTATCTCCAGGGTGAGGGCACTTCACCAGGATAATGGCATGTCCCCAGGACCATGGCACACCCCTGGGACAGTGGCACATGCTCAGGATGATGGCATATCCGTGGGACAGTGGCACTTCCCCAGCATGATGGCACTTCCCCAAGTCAGTGGCACTTCCCCAAGTCAATGGCACATCCCCAGGTCAGTGGCACATCCCCAGAACCGTGGCACAAACCTAGGATGATGGCCCAGCCCCGGACCAGGGCATATCCCCAGGATGATGTCACATGCCCAGGGCAAGGACAAAGGCAAATCCCTGGGACAGTGGCACATCCCCAGGACCATGGCCCAGCTTGCCCGGTGAGGATCTGCAGAGCAGCGCCTGGAGGTGGGAGGGAATCCCTGCATTCCTGCAGGGAGTGGGCAGGAGCCGTGGGTGATAGATAAGACCCTGGCAGCGTTCAATAAGTCTCCGAGCCCGCTGCCTAAGTGAGATGTTGACAGAAACAAAAGAAACCCCGTTAAGAAATCTCTCCCCCTCCTGGAAGAGGGTGAGGGTTTTCTTGGAGGGGGAGAGGAAGGTTTGCATACATTTCAAGGCTCAGCCAAAATACAAAGTGCTTTTTGTGAACGCAAGAGAAAAGGACGTGAAGCAGGCAGAAGAGGAGGAGGAAGAGAAGGGGAAGGATGCCTCAATACAAAAAAGCTTAGCCTGATAAAATATTTAGGACGGGCTCACACATCAGAATATTAATGCTCTGCATTCCTTATGCTTGCACTCTGTTGATCTTCATTCTCCAGTGACCTTGTTTACAGTATCTGAATTTGCAGTCTGCATTTTAATAAGGCCCTGAGAGAAGGTCTGAGACACAGCGCCTCGCTGAACCAACTTCAAAACCCTGCTCCGACTGGTTGGAATCCTGGAGGATGGGATGTGGTCCGGGGTGCCTGGTGCCCTCCGAGGACAGAGCCTCCGCAGAGCCCACCCCGGGGCAGCCGGCGCCGCCTCGGATCGGAAAACTGGGGCAGCGCGGAGAGGCTCCTCCATCCATTCATTAATTCCCCTTCCCACCGCCTGCAAGGCTCGGTGGAAGCCCCACAGGGTGCAGCCAGCCCCCGCACCACGGCTGGGCCCCTTCTCTTCCTCCTGCCATCCCCAGGTGACCCCCGGGACATCGACCGGCCGCTCCCCACGGGCTCTGGCAGCCGCAGTTAAGCAGCTGCGAGTGCCGGGGAGCCACGGTCCCCTCGGCAGGCAGCGCGGCGGGCCGGAGGCAGCCGCCGTCCCCTGCAGCGCCTGCAGAGCGACGCGTGTTCCCGGCCCTGAATTGCCTAATGGGCTGTGAAGGGTCTCAGCAGGCAGAGCCCAGGCTCGGGGGGATGTGGGGGAGATGGAGCGGGCAGCGTGTTTGTCACATCTGCTCCCTGCTCCTGCCGAGATGCGCTCGGAGCTGGGGAGGGCAGCGGCAGCCGGGAGCCTCCCCGGGGGATGCGGCAGCGCCCGGCCCTGCCCGCCCGGGGCTGGCAGCGTCCCACCGGGCTGGGCCGAGCTCTGGGCACGGGGTTGCGGTGGCACGGGGTCATTCCGCTGCGGTCCCCGTCCTGCTGCGGTCCCCGTCCTGCTGCGGTCCCCGTCCCGCTCCTGTCCCCGTCCCGCTCCGGTCCCCGTCCCGCTCCTGTCCCCGTCCCGATGCGGTCCCCGTCCTGCTCCTGTCCCCGTCCTGCTGCGATCCCCGTCCTGCTCCTGTCCCCGTCCCGATGCGGTCCCCGTCCTGCTCCTGTCCCCGTCCTGCTGCGATCCCTGTCCCGGTCCTTGTCCCGCTCCTGTCCCCGTCCTGCTCCGGTCCCCATCCCTCTCCGGTCCCCGTCCCGCTCCCGTCCCCGTCCCCCCAGCAGAGGGTGGTGGCAGCCCGTGCACACGCCAGGGCTGGCTGGCGCTGGAGGCGAGCAAGGACATCCCGGGCTGCGGACGGGGCTGGCGGTGTCCGCTGTCCTGCACAGCTGCTGGCAGCTCCCGGGGAGCCTCGCTGTCCCCAGGGACAGCCCTGCCCTGTTTGTCCCTGAAGAACACGCTGCGAGGTTGGTGCGGCGCCCGGGCACGGCACAGTGTGCCCACAGGAAAACAACAACAGGGCCTCCGGGGATTTTGGAACAACCTCCTTGAAAGCAGATCCTGGAAATGAGCTTGGTGCCAGTCACACCCCTCAAATACCCAAAGCATTCAGAACGTGAGGGAGACCCTTCCCTTATCCCACCTCACTCCTGCTGGGATTTGGGGCACCCTTCCTTTATCCCACCCCACTCCTGCTGGGATTTGGGGCACCCTTCCCTTATCCACCCCACTCCTGCTGGGTTTTGGGACACCCTTCCCTTATCCACTCCACTTCTGATGGGATTTGGGGCACCCTTCCTTTATCCCCCCCCCACTCCTGCTGGGATTTGGGGCACCGTTCCTTTATGTCACCCCACTCCTGCTGGGTTTTGCTTTCAGAAGAACCAGAAATGTCCCGTGGTTTGGAAATGCAGCCACACTCCTCCCCCTCACCGGCCACTCCATCTCTCCTCTCGCTGCCCCCGGGCTGTTCTGTGTCGTGCCATGCCTGGCGTGTCCCCGTGGTGCCACAGCCCGGGGACCGTGCGAGCAGCGTCCTCGAAAGGCACCCCAAGGTGTGTCACAGCACGGGCACCGTGCCAGGAGCGGGAGGCAGGAGGGACTTTGTGCCCACACAGCACTTGGCATGTTTTTACTCCAACATAAATCACGGGATCACAGAATATCCTGAGCTGGAAGGGACCCACAAGGATCATCAAAGGACACCTCCTAAAGGAGCTCAGCTCAGTGAGTGAGTCCTCATGGAGACTCTGGGAGGGAAGGGAGGATGTTTTTTTTTTTCTGTTTCACAAATGGGAAAACACAATCTGTAGGCTCTGGCAAAGCAAAGGTGGGAACGTGGAGCAGATTCCTTCCAGCCTTACCTTTCTCACCTCAGCATCCACAGGGCCATGCAGCCAGCTGGGTGTTCCTGCTC
The DNA here is from genome assembly GCF_026979565.1 of Vidua chalybeata. Lineage (NCBI taxonomy): Eukaryota > Metazoa > Chordata > Aves > Passeriformes > Viduidae > Vidua > Vidua chalybeata. The sequence goes on along the minus strand of NC_071554.1, from coordinate 5,121,955 downwards.
CTGCACAGCCTCCTGGAGACCTTCCCTGTTTCAACCCTGCTTTTGCCTGGAAAAAGTTCAAGTCTCTCCCCTGTGACTGCTCACAGAGGAATACCTCAGGGCAAAGCAGCACCTTCCTGAGGAGTCACACAACCCTGGGGCATGGCGAGGAGCTCCACTGCCTGCTGCTTCTCCCCAGTGGAAAGGGAGGAGTTTGAGATGCTCCAAGGGCTGCACCAGAGCATCGAGATCTCCAGCAAAGCAGGGAAAATGTGCAGCTCCAGCTCAGGACTGGTTCACTGCCCTGACAGAGGTTCAGAGATGGTTTTCAAGAGCAGCAAGGGATGTTCCTCCTCCCGAGTGACCTTTCTTCCTGCTCTGAAGAGCTGCAGGCACGGAGGTGTGTGCTGTCCCTGACTCTGCTCAGCCTGTCCTGCCTGCCTGGGGATCGTGACCAGCTCAGGTGCAGGCTGGGCAAGTTTGGCCCCGCAGCTCTTTCCTTCCTGGGCAGCTGCTTGCTCCCTCCTTGTCACTTGTTCTCCTCCTGCCACTTGCTTTTTTTAGGATGCCTGAGTTGAACTTGAATCCCAAACCATTACATGAGAGATCCTGTGCATTCTCTCGTGGTTCTGGAGATCATTTCCCCCAGGACAACCCTTGCCACACACATGTGGTTGCAGGAGACCTTCCTGGGAGCTGCTGAGAGCTGAGCTGATGGGTGTTCCCATCATGATCAGTTCAACCACTGAAGCTTGAGGTCAGCTCCAGACCTCTTTCCCACTGTGAAATAAACCTCAGCACCATTTTTAGAAGTCCCTCCCGGACGGGGACCCAGAGTCATTCTGGGACAGCCTGAGAAAACCCACCAGGCCCCGCTCTGAGATGACTGGGAAAGATGACAGAGTGCACAGAGCTCAAGGCTGACTTTTGTTTTCCAGTTCAAAGCTTTTGGCACAGTCCCAGTCTCTATTTCCAACTTGGCTGGGCACCATCAGAAGGGCAAGAGTGTGGCTACTCATTAAGTAAATCCCAATTCTCCCTGGGCTCTGTAGCTTGGCTGACAACAACAAAATCCCAGGGAGGTGGGATTCCCTGGGAAAAGCCAGAGGCAGCTCACAGGGAGAGCAGCAGGCTCTGGGCTGGCTGTGCACCCAGCTCATGGCAGCCCCCTGCCCGGACCAAGCTGCTTCCTGTTGAAGGTCTGTGCCCTGGGAGGTGCCCTTTGGGGCCACCACTTTGCCCAGAGCTGCCTTTGGGGGAGCAGGATGAGGCTGCTGAGCGCCTGGGCACTGGGATGTGGAGGGGGAGGCTGATGTGTCCTGGAGCCTGTGCAGGACCGTGAGCGTGGCAGTGTCTGTGAGGAGCTGCAGAGTGCCCTGGAGGCTCACTGCACACCTGCTGAGCCCTGTGAGGCATTTTTGGGGTGCAGAGGTGCAATCTCCAGGGAAAGAGAAAGAGGTTCATATCCTTGGGCACGTGAGGCTTTGGAGCCTCAACAGCTGGCAAATTCCCTGGCCTCTGCGTGCCTCAGTTTCCCCACCTGTTAAAAGGGTCATCATCCCACCTGTTCAGTGAGGCCATCAGTGCATCTGCCTGCACCATCTGAGCTCTTTTCCCTCTGTGCCAGCTCATTCCCCACGGAGATGGGGCAGAGGTTGGCTACTGGGATCAGGTAGGTGATGCCAGCCTGTCCCAGCAGCCCTGGAGCCAGGGCAGGGTGGCACAGGTGCCTCGGGGCTCTCCCAGCTCCTGGAGCAGAGCGGCGCTGCAGAGGACACACACACTCATCCCCCGGGTTCCCTTAAAGCTCCTGATCCCCCTGCCCAGCCCCGGAGCGTGAGAGGCTGGAGCTCAGGGCGGTGGGGGATGGCGCTGCGGGGCCAGATGTGCCAGATGTGTGTGCGGAGCTGTCCAGCACATCTGTGCCCCGGAGCAGCGGCAGAGGGCCCTGATCCTCTGCTGTGAGGGTCTCCCCCTCACCCCCAGCTCCTGGGAATGCCAACACCCATCAGCAGAAGCCTCAGCAGGCTCCCCTCGGCTCCAGCACCAAACTGGAGCTGTTTGTCCAAACTGGAGCTCTGGGGACACGGGTGACACCCCAGGGCAGGGTCACACCTGCCAGGGGAATGTGGGGTAAAGCCTGAGCCCCACCTCTGTAAGGATTGCTCCAAGCCAGCCCAGAGGGGGAGTTTGGGGATTTTTCCTCCTGCCTCGGTGGGATGTGACGCTCTGTGCACCCCGATGTGCTCAGTGCATGCAACAGTGCTGAGCCCCAGTGCAGGAAATGCAGGGAGAAAAAAAAAAAACATTTCCATGGGGAGCCTGGAAAAATCACTGGGAACAGCCTCTTGGGTGGCCTGTGGGTGCATCCCCGAGGCAGGAGGGCCCTTCAGTGGCACTGGGACCCACGGGAGGGCCATTCAATGGCACTGAGACCCACGGGAGGGCCATTCAATGGCACTGGGACCCACTGGGGGCCAGTCAGTGGCACTGGGTGCCACCAGAGGACCATTCAGTGGCACTGTGTCCCATTGGGGGCCATTCAGTGGCACTGGGTGCCACCAGAGGACCATTCAGTGGCACTGGGACTCACAGGAGGGCCATTCAGTAACACTGGGTTCCATGGGATGGACATTCAGTGGCACTGGGTGCCACCAATGGGCCATTCAGTGACACTGGGAGCCATTGGGGCCCATTCAGTGGCACTGGGACTCACAGAAGGACCATTCAGTGGCACCGGGAGCCATGAGGGGACATTCAGTGGCACTGGGACCCACGGGAGGGCCATTCAGTGGCACTGGGTTCCATGGGAGGGACATTCAGTGGCACTGTGTCCCACAGGGGGGCATTCAGCGGCACTGGGACCCACGGGAGGGACAATCAGTGGCACTGGGTGCCACCAGAGGACCATTCAGTGGCACTGGGAGCCATGGGGGGGGTCTGCCCGTGCCAGGCTCCCCTGGCCAGCTCCCAGCCCCCTCCCCACCCCGCTCCCCGGCGCTGGCAGAGCCCCAGCTGAGGGCTGGCCGTGATTTATTTCGGAACATTTCTCGCCTGTTGAAAGGCTGACCTCAGATATGGAGAGACGACGTGGGGAAGATGTACGAGTGTCTCTCGGCAAAAGTGCATCAGAGAAATTGAGCGTGAGCTGCCATCAATCTGCCCGCGAGCCGCGGCCCCGCGCAACAGCGAGGGACGGGAGGGACCCGCCAAGGTCACCCGGGAGCTGAGTCAGCCTCCCGCTCCTGCCATCCATCACGGCCGGGGGAGGCAGCCGGGGCTGCAGGCAATCTCCGCTCGTCCCCTCGGTTCGGAGCTGCAGCAGCACAAATGGCACGGGGGGCACGGGCAGGGTGACCTTTGCGTGGCCCTAACGAGCCCTGACAGGCTCGGTGGGGACGGCCGAGGCTCCTGGGCTGGGCTGGGACAAGGACAAGACGGATGGAAGGCAGGGTCAGAGGGGACAGGAGGGGTTTTCCCTCTCGGTGGCTCCAGCTGGCGCAGCAGCAGCGTTTGGATAACCTGCGGAGCGTCCCCTAAATCTGGTGAGGACTGGAAGGGAGCTGAGCTCTTCTCAGCAGTTCTTAGAGCAGCAAGAGTGAATCAGGGAATCCCAGAATCCCTGAGGGTGGAAAAAACCTCCCAGACCATCGAGTCCAACCTTTGAATCCTCCTGTGCCCATTGAACCATGGCAAAAAGTGTCACATTTACCCATTTTTTGGACACATTCAGGGATGGTGACTGCACCACTGCCCTGAGCAGCCCATTCCAACGATTAACTCTGCTCTCAGTGAAGAATTTTTCCATAATATCCACCCTGAGCCTGCCCTGGCCCAGCCTGAGGCCGTTCCCTCTCCTCCTGTCCCTGTTCCCTGGAGCAGAGCCCGACCCCCCCGGCTGTCCCCTCCTGGCAGGAGCTGTGCAGAGCCACAAGGTCCCCCTGAGCCTCCTTTTCTCCAGGCTGAGCCCCTTCCCAGCTCCCTCAGCCCCTCCTGGGGCTCCAGCCCCTTCCCAGCTCCATTCCCTCCATTCCAGCCCCTCAGTCTCTCCTCATCCTCCATCCCAGCTCCCACCAGAGATCTCAGCACCAAGGGGAGGAGAACCCCAGTCCCTCCCCTGGCCTGGATCTGAGCTGTGTCACCTTCAGCTCCCAGCAAAGAGCACCTCCAAAGGGTTTTATCCTGCAGATGATGAGGGACAACTAACACCACATCCCATGACAAGATTTCCAGAGTTCTGGAGGGACCTGTGCGTGAGTCTCAGACTTTCGATGAGTGTCTTTGGAAAAGTTCTGAGCAATCCACCTGCAAAATGCATTTTGTGGCTTCTGCCAGGTGCCGGTGCAGTGCCAGGCACAGGGATGCTTCTGTGGATCTGGCCCCAGATTACCTTAATAACTCTGCAGATTGGAAGCTGTGAGAGTAATTGATTCTCTAGTTCATTAGTTAAACTGAAAAAGGAATTAAGAACTATCGAGGGTACAGCAAAGTGATTGGCCAAAGGCTTGTTGTGCTCTGAACAGGTAAGCTTATTTACTTTTTGTTTTTATCAGATGGGAATGACTTTGAAAAGAAAACATTAGGATTTAAAGTGGGGAATCAAGATCTCATTACTTTTCAGAATTTCCTGTTGCTAAATTGATTCAGCTTTTCTGTTACTTTACAGAATTTTGAAGACCGATTCAGTCAGAGCAAAATCTATCCTTTTTAATTATTATTTTATTTTTCTGGTGAATAAACTATGCAGGCAAAAGAAGCCTCACAACTGCCCACAGCTGGTATTGGTAGAGCCAAGAGGCTCCTAATTCACAGAGGACCTTTGAAAATCCTTACCTTTGGTTTTGTTCCATGCTCCGGAGCACTGGTGAGGAACAGGGTAATTCCCCCAGGATCAGGTCAGGGGGACACCCACACCCACCCCGGAGCTGGAGGAGGGTCTGGCACTAAGGGTTGAGGTTAAGTGGGGGAAAAGTGCCCAGAAACACACAAGGAGGACACTGCATTTTCCAGGGATCCTGTTGGATGGGACTGAGGAACCTGAGGGGTTCCTGGTGGGGGAAGGAGCTCTCACTCTTGTCACAGGCACATCCTTCTTTCTTTCAGGATTTTTCATAGAGGAGCATAGAGGAAAGAAAGAGAAAACAATTTCTATTTCTGCTCCTTGTTTATCTCATGTAGAATGTGTTTAGAAAATTGTTTACCTGGGGTGATTTCTTGGTTGGATTCTGGTGAGGATTGTTTGAGCCTGATGGCCAATCCAATCCACCTGTGGCTGGACTCTCAGAGAGGGTCACAAGCTGTGAGTTCAGTTAGATATGGTAGTTAGAAAAAGTAAGTTAGTAGTTTTAGTATCTCCTTTAAATAGTATATGAATGTATTATCATAGAGTTATAATAAAGAAATCATTCAGCCTTCTGAACTGGAGTCAGACATCAGCATTTCTTCCCACCGGGTTCACCTGCACTTACAATACTCTCTGTGGATGTTCATGCCATGGAGAACATGGAGAGACAGCCCCAGAGGGGACACTCCAGGCAGGTGAGGTCAGGGAGGGGCAGGTAATGCAGAGACACAAATTGTTCCCCGGCCATCTCTGGGAGGTGTGGACACCCCTCCTCGGTTCCTGCTCCCATCCCTGCACGTTTTCTCCCTGCAAAACCATGAGGAGCAGCTGAGGGCTCTTGGTGTGCGCAGCTGGAGCAGGGCACACTGAGGGCAGAGCTCAGGGATCTGCAGCTCCTCCCGAGGGGCAGCTCCCAGCTCTGCTCTGGGACAGGGACAGCAGCCAGGGCACGGCTGGAGCTGGGCCAGGGCAGCTCAGGCTGCAGCTCAGGGAAAGGTTCTTCCCCCAGAGGGTGCTGGCACTGCCCAGGCTGCCCAGGGAATGGGCACGGCCCCGAGGCTGCCAGAGCTCCAGGGATGCCCAGGGTGGGGTTGCTGGGGGGGTCTGGGCAGGGACAGGAGCTGGGCTGGATGATCCTGGTGGGTCCCTTCCAGCCCAGAGTTTTGTGTGGTTCTGTGTAATTAACTGTGTAATTAATTAGTCTTTCGTGCTGCTGCACATCCTCCATGGTGAGGGGTCCCCTCCCTCTGTGTGGATGCCTCTGTCAGGTGTCAAAGCTCAAACGAAGCCAAATCTCCTCTCTACCGACTCTGCAGGGACACCAGAACCTCCAAACAGCACCCTGGCCCTGCAGGAGGCACCGAGAGATGCTCTGGGGGCCTCAGCTCATTGCCACAGAACAGAAGAGCTCTTGGACCCACCTGAGCTTCCAAGGCACCTTTGCCAGGCAGGGAATTGCCCAGGTGCCCAGCCCTGCTCTGGCTGCCCTGGTGCCGTGGCCAGGGCAGGTTGTTCTGGGGAGATCCCAGCTCCTCCTGTCCTGGGGGAATCCCATCTCCTCCTGCACCTGGAGGATCCCAGCTCCTCCTGCAACTGCAGGATCCCATCTCCTCCTGCACCTGGAGGATCCCAGCTCCTCCTGTCCTGGGGGAACCCCAGCTCCTCCTGCAACTGCAGGATCCCATCTCCTCCTGCACCTGGAGGATCCCAGCTCTTGCACCTGGAGGATCCCATCTCCTCCTGCACCTGGAGGATCCCATCTCCTGCACCGGGAGGATCCCATCTCCTGCACCTGGAGGATCTCATCTCCTGCACCTGGAGGATCCCAGCTCCTGCACCTGGAGGATCCCAGCTCCTCCTGCACCTGGAGGATCCCAGCTCCTGCACCTGGAGGATCCCAGCTCCTCCTGCACCTGGAGGATCTCATCTCCTCCTGCACCTGGAGGATCCCAGCTCCTGCACCTGGAGGATCTCATCTCCTCCTGCACCTGGAGGATCCCAGCTCCTCCTGCACCTGGAGGATCCCAGCTCCTCCTGCACCTGGAGGATCCCATCTCCTCCTGCACCTGGAGGATCCCAGCTCCTCCTGCACCTGGAGGATCTCCTCTCCTCCTGCACCTGGAGGATCCCAGCTCCTCCTGCACCTGGAGGATCCCATCTCCTCCTGCACCTAGGGATCTCCTCTCCTCCTGCACCTGGAGGATCCCAGCTCCTCCTGCACTGCTCTCCCCGGAGTTCTGCCAGCTCTGGGGCTGTGAGGCAGATTGAGCTGTTTGTTTTGCCTTGTCTGTCTCTTTATGCATCCCCAAGTCCCCAGTGACTCTGACAGCAGCTTCCAACACAGAAGGCATCCCTGTTTTCATATATCTGTTGAATAAAATGTCAGCAGGTGACAACACAGCCTTCCTTGGTGCTGCTCCATAACTTAGCTAAGAAGGGATCCGAGCCTGGCACCAGGTTTAGGTTTAGAACCTTGTCTGGGCTCTCTTTGATACAGACCCCAGAGTGCAGAGACAGCCTGTCCATGCCCAGGCTTCCTCCTGCAATGCTTTCATCAGTGGCTGATCAATCTCACCTGCAGGGGCTCAGCAGCACTCAGGTGCCTCCAGGCTGGCACAGGTGGGGTGGGTGGGCACTGCCACCTCTCCAGCAGTGGTGCCACCCCTACAGCTGAGCCTGGAAAAGCAGGAATGAAGAAGTGTTGGAGGTTTTTACCACCACCAAAGTTTTTGCTGCCACCACCATGGTTTTCACTATGACCCAAGGTTCATTTTTCCCTTTTTAGCCACCCTGGTTCTGTGGCTGGCAGAAACCTTCACATCCTTCTTGTTGATGCCTCAGGATTTCAGCTTTTCTATTTTTTATCTATTTGTAATCCTGCAGTTCTTCAGTGCATAACTCCAAACTCCACATGCAGTGTGAGCTGCTGCTTTCCCATTTTGGGCAGACACAACAATTCCTCTCCAGGCCTGGCAATCAAGGACACCTCAGTGCCTCAGGCCCTGAGAGATGGAAACAAAAGTGAGTTGGGGACAGCAAACTGGGGGTAAATGACTTCGTTAGCTGAAGCTGTAATTGGAAGACGAGCCCCCAATATGCAAATGGACCAAACTTATAAAAGTGTGAAAACCCGTGACCCATCGTCCATTTTGGGTGCAGCCCCTGGGGGGCTTTGTCTGCCCTAAATGTCCCTGAAGGTCCTTCAATAAATAGAAATGCTTTTTATTGCCTTAGTTTTGTCTGGCCTCTGTTTTCAGGTAGCCCCACTGTTCATCTGAAACTGGTGCAGCACAACCTGGGCCTTCCTTTTGGACGTTTTAATTTTAAAATGGTGCTCCCAGAACCGCGCAGAACCTGAACCATCGACTAAGGAGGTTCCCTGTGCTGGCACGGGAGGGGGAACGAGCAGCACGAGCCCCTCTCAGCAGCTGCAGACCCGTTTGCAGGGTCTCATCCGGAGCAGCAGCGCTGTCAATCACAGCCCACGTTCTGGGGAGAGGAGACAGATTTTCTCCTATCAAAGTGACAGGTACAAAACCCATCCCTGACCTTTGCTCCCCCGAGCTCTGCCTAACGCTCAGCAAGATCCCCCCCAGCCAATGGTGGTCTCCAGGTGGGGATTCAGTATTGAAATCTTACATTTTAGAGCTGAAATGAAAAAAAAAAATCTGTTCATTCTGTGTGTGGGGAGTGTTCACACCATCCTCTAGCAATCCTTGCTTTCAGCTGAGACTCCACATCACGATTAACTACGAAATTTTAAATATCAAGTTACCACGACCATGAACTTCATTTTTATTGCTGAGTATTCACATCTCTCCTTTTGTTCATTCTGCAGCACAGGAGCTGCTGGAGTCCTGCCTGGTGGTGAATGACCTGCCCTGAAATCCCCTTTAGAAACTACCAGAGACATCCCCTTTTTTTTCCCACATTTATCATTACACAGCGGGTTTGTGAAGTATCAATTAGCTGTGTTGATTTTTCCTTTCCTTAAACCGCCCTTCAACCACAGCAGTGAGGGGCTTAACCCAGCCCTCACCTTCCCGCATCCTCTGTGGTGTGAATTTATTTCCAAACAGGTTATTTTGCAGAACAGGAGCTGTCATTTCGCCTTGCTGAGCTCAAATCAAGCTGGCTCTGACTCTTTAAAAACTTCTTCATGCTCTGGCCACACTTTCTGCTTTTTCACCACAGATGAAAACATGGGCTGTGACACCCTCGGTGACATCAGAAATTGTGAAATTCTGGTGAAAACTAAACACACAGTGTCTGCCACAGGCTGAAGGTGGATACAGAGCCCTCTTTGCCAAGCAGCCCTTCCCAGGATCCTGTTGATGCAGCAGGAACAGGAGAGCATTAATCATCAGCTGTTTCTCCCCGAAACTCTTCTCTGCAGGTCATGGGAAACGTCCCCCTGCGCCACGCTCAGTTAATTAATTTGTGTCTCTGTGCCTGGCAATAATTGAGTCTCTGGTTCCTTTCCCCGTGGTGTTCAGTGAGTCTCTTCTCTCCATCAGGCTGAGTGGCTCTGCCATGGGCTTGGGGAACCTGGGGAAAGCTCTGGAAGCGCCCAAAGCCAGGCTGGACGGGGCTCAGAGCCCCCTGGGACAGTGGAAGGTGGCATGGGATGAGCTTTACAGTTCTTCCAACCCGGACCATTCCATGATGCTGTGATGATTCTCTGTCTCCCATCCCATCCCATCCCATCCTATCCCAACCCATCCCATCCCATCCCACAGCAGACCTGGAGCTCCAGGTGGGTGCTGGGCATGGCCTCCCCAGGTGGGCACCTCAGGAGCTCTGGCAGTGCTGCCTGTGCTGCCTGCTCTGCCCTCCTTGCTGGAGTCAAACCAATTTCCCAAGAGCTCCTTCTGGATCCGGAGGGATCCGTGCCAGTCCTGCGTCCTGGCTCCCCATCACAGCCTGGAATCCCTCCAAGGAGGCATCCACCATGCCCAGAATGACAGAATTCAGGCCAGGATAGCCACAGGCTCCTCTCTGCATTCCCCTCCTGCTGCTGTTGTGTGGCACACAGCTCGCAGAGGCCCATCCCCACGGAAATGTCCATTTCCACGGGAAGAGCTGCCCTGCACAGGAGCTGCTGCTGCCCTGCACAGCCTGCCCTGCTGCAGCTCTCTGAGCAAACCAGCCAGTGCTTCACCCAGCCCTTGCCACGAACAGGGCCAGTCCTGAGAGCCTCCCCTGGGGCTGGCGGGCAGCACAGCCCTGCCTGAGCCCACCAAGGAGCTGCCAGGGCTGTCGCCTTGACTCTCTGTCTTAGGGTGTGTGTTCTACCCCACCTGTCAGAGCTGGGGCAGCTCTCTGCTGTTCTCTGGGCAGTTTTCTTTCTCTCTCCCACAGCCAATCCTCCCTCCAGGAGATCTCTTCTGTCCATGGCCACTGAGTGTCCCTGCATGGCTGAGAAAATTCCAGCATCCCATGGGGAGAGGCTGTGCCCAGGGGGAGCAGCCAAGCATTCCTACCTGGATCCAATCTGCCCTTGGAACAGCACAGCAGCCTTTGCTCACTGCATTCCCAGAGGAGCAGCTTTCTTCCCCACTGCATTCCCAGAGGGAGCCCAGGCCCATCTCCAGCAGCCCTGGAGCTCCAGAGGAAAACTCCAGCCTTGTCCAGGATCCTGCTCCAGCAGAAGCACAGCTGGCACTGCAGGAGGGCTGAGCCCCCATGGAATGGGACTGCTGCCAGCACCCTGCCCCACAGCCTGCCAGGGCCTGCTCTGACTCTGCACTGCTTTCTTTGTGCTCTTGCATTTGTAGTTTTCATTTCCCTAGCAAAGAACTGTTATTCCTGCTCCCATATCTTTGCCTGAGAGCCCCTCAATTTCAAAATGACAATAATTCAGAGGGAGGGGGTTTGCATTTCCCATTTTAGAGGAGTCTCCTGCCTTCCTCAGCAGACACCTGTCTGTTCAAACCAAGACACTCTCCCACTCCTTTCTTGGCTCACTCTGCTCCTGGCTCCACGGCCAAGCTCCCCAGGGGTCAGGTTCCTGCTCAGGCTGATTTGCACCCCACAGCACGACCCTTTAAAGCAGCACTGCACTCATTCCACTGCCACACGGGTGCAAGGTTGGACCCTTTTCTTCATCCCTTCCTGTGTCCCTCAGGAATTTCCACACAGGAGATGAAAGGGTCAAAGCACTCCAGGGACTGTTTTAGGTGCAAATGCCACAAAAGGAAGTGGCTGCTTTGCTCTGCCCTAAACCGAGTTTGCATTGCAGAAGAGACCCTGAGGTGGGTCTGGGAGGTGCCAGAGCAGGGAAAGCTGCAGAGCTGGCCCTTGGTGCTGTCTGAGTGCCATGGTCGGGTGTTTCCAGAGCAGTGCAGCCCCTCCTGGGCAGCCAGAGGCTCTGTGCATCCAGCCCGTGGAGCTATCACTGCCCTGCAGTGACAGCACCTCACAAGCTGCCACACACACAGGGCTCAGCACCCTGGCTCCTGAATCAGGGAGGATGAGCTCAGCTTAGCTGGAGCTGAAACCAGGCCAGGAATTCCACACCCAGCCCAGCTTTTCCCTGCTCACAGCACCCACCACGGGCTCAGCTGCTGGGGAGCTCCTCTGCAGGAGGAAATCTCCTCAACCTGGCCAAAGAACTCCAAAAACACACCCCTTCTTAGCCAAGCATCCATCACTTCCACAGCTGCAGGTGGGAAATGTGGCTGCAGCTGCTCTGCCTGTCCCCGTGCCCCCGAGGTGACCTGGGACAGGTCAGGGTGGCTCAGTTGGTTGGGCAAAGCTGTGCTTTGCACCTGCGGAGATATTTCAAAGGCAGCGCCAGAAAGAGGGTGTGAAAGGAGAGCAAGCCTCCTGCTTTGAACCTCCTGGAGTTGTTCATCCTCTGGAAAGGAAAACAGAACATGAAAACACTTCAAAGGACCGCTCCACCAGGCAGAGAGGAGCTGGAGTGGAGCTGCAGAGGGAACTCAGGCATCCCCAGGCGTGTGAGCAGCTGAGAGTGTCCCCACATCACAGCCACCGTGGGAATCACACTCTGTGCTGGAGGAAAAAAGCACAGGGCAGCTCCACACGGTCACCTCTGCACCATGTGAGATGTGCTCAGCTCTGCAGCTCCAGCCCTACCCCCTGAACCGTGTCGGAGTGCAGCTGTACTGCGGGGTGAGGAGAAAATTCATTAAAAGCCATCCCTCTGGAGGAATGGCACTGATATTAAGGGTCTATCAATAATGATTCACTAGGCCATGATAGCAGTGAAATTGCAGTGATAAAGGGTGACAAAATATTGTAAGATATGTGCATTGAGGCCGTGGAGCAAATTATCTGATGTGAGACGCAACATGTGATGATGTGCAGGGAGCCAGCTGCTGCCCACGGGTAAGGTTAGAGAAAGACACCGGGAATTCACTGCTGGTGCAACAAGGATTTTATCTGTGGCTGCTCCCTGGGGGTGGGGACTGACCCCAGCCCTCGCTCTGGCCAAACTGCCCTGCAGTACATGCAATTAATCACCAATGACTGGTGATGGGGAGCGCTGCTCCTCCCCTCCAAACGGTGGTGCAGTCATTTCCCGTCCAAAGCACTCCTCTGGGCACATCCCTGCGTGCCAACAGCTGCACTTGGGGTCACTCCCATCACTCCCAGAGCAGGCTCCAGGACAGGACAGGCAAACCCCAGGCAGTGACAGCTCTGCCTGTGCCAGAGCCCTCAAAGCCAGGCTGGCTGCTGAGGAACTGCCCAGCTGTGCCCACGAGGAGCCAGTCCAGCTCTCCACATCCTCCTGGCAAACTCTCCCTCACCTTTTCCAGGCTGGGACACCTCGTTCCCTCTTCAGGACCAGAGGAGCCCTGGGCTGGCTCTGGCAGCAGCAGAATTTGTGGCTCTCTGGCTCTTGTCCCTCAAGCACTCCCCATGCCAACAGACCCCATTCCCAGCCCCCGGTGCCTGCTGTCACTTCCTGCTGCCATCCCTGAGCTTTTCCCTCTGTGCTCACTCAGGATTGATGGGGCTGAGGATTGCGAGCAGTAAAAACACAGTGTGGAAAATGCAGCGTGTAAAAGCTGCCCCATAAAGAGCAAAGGCTTCTTCCTTTCCTTCCTGAAACCTGTAAAACACCCAGAAAATCCCAGACCCAAAGCAGCACAGACGCCTAATCCCAAAAGGCTGGGAATATCCCGTGATCTGGATCTTGTGAGTGATGGCTTCAGCAGGGCCCAGTGGAAGCTTGGCTGGGACTTGCTCACAATTGATGTGATTTCACTGATGTGATTTCACCTCTCCTGAAGACTTTGCTGTGCCTGTTTGTCCTGGTTTAGGGCAAATCTGGCAGAGAACCTCCAAAGGGGAGGGTTAAGGTTAGAATCCTACTACTCCCTTTCAACTCCTCTAGAAAGCAAATTCAAGCAGGTCGTCCCCCAACTGGTTGAGGAAAATATTTCCTTGGAGAAAAGTGGAGAAAAGCAGATTATTTAACAGCTTCTTCTTCCCCTCTTCACTCTCAGAACCAATCTTAAAGGTGCAAAACTTATTTCTGGACTAAACAGGGGAATGGGGAGAGGAGCATCATGAAGTCACCCCAGGACACTGTTCCATGGTGTTCAGGGAACGTGCTGCTGTTCCTGCCAGGCTGGAACATATTTGTGTCAGCCCGAGGCTGGCACAGGAGTCGGAGGAGGAACGGGGAAGTGTTGTGATGCACTAAATAGTTATTTAGTTGTTGTTGTTTTGCACTGGGTGATTGGGAACTTGCACCGAGTAGTTTTTATATTGCAGTATGGAGTTTATGTCACACTGGTCTGTTCCACACACCTTTCCCCTCCCCCAAGCCTCAGGTGTGGTGGGCTCTCCCTGACCTGCGCCCCCCTCCCTTCTCCTCACCTGTGTCCATTGGATGTGGCCCCTCGGTTCTGCCCCAGCCCCTTTGTCCCTGAACTCAACCCCCCCAGGATGAGACATTCGACCTCTTCTCTTCTCTTCTCTTCTCTTCTCTTCTCTTCTCTTCTCTTCTCTTCTCTTCTCTTCTCTTCTCTTCTCTTCTCTTCTCTTCTCTTCTCTTCTCTTCTCTTCTCTTCTCTTCTCTTCTCTTCTCTTCTCTTCTCTTCTCTTCTCTTCTCTTCTCTTCTCTTCTCTTCTCTTCTCTTCTCTTCTCTTCCCTTCTCTTCCCTTCTCTTCCCTTCCCTTCCCTTCCCTTCCCTTCCCTTCCCTTCCCTTCCCTTCCCTTCCCTTCCCTTCCCTTCCTTCCCTTCCCTTCCCTTCCCTTCCCTTCCCTTCCCTTCCCTTCCCTTCCCTTCCCTTCCCTTCCCTTCCCTTCCCTTCCCTTCCCTTCTCTTTTTCCCTCCTGGACGTCACCAAACGCCTCAGCCTCTGTTGCCCCTGAGGTGTCACCTGGATCTGAGGTGGCTCCTGACAACAAACAGGATTTAGTCCCGAGGAGAAGAGCGCCTTTCGTCTTTTATCTGTGTCCGTGTAGGATTCCCACACCGTGCTCAGAGGGGACCAAAGGGAATTCCTACAGGGAAGGAGAGTGGGAGATGGGGAAGGGAAGTGCAATGGAGCCACGCTGCTTTCCTGCTTTCTCCCTCCCTAATGGACTCAATAATGGACTGGCAGTAGGAGTGAAAGTGCTCTGGCCAGGCGGTGCATGGAACATCTGATCCCCTGCCAGGACCTGGGGGAAGAAAACAGCCCCGAGAGCCAGGGATGGAGCTGGGAGCATCCCTGAGCCACGTGGTGGCATGGCTGAAGGGGGCACTCCACCCTCTGCCTGTCCTGCCCACGGCAAAGATGTGCCACGGGGCTTTGCTGAAACCCCTGCCTGGCTGATCCTGGCTCAGCTGGCCAGTGCCACCCCGGCCGTGCCAAGCCAGCAGCGCCTTGTGCAGCTCCAGGGAGCGTGGGACCAGCCAGGGGGTGCTGCCAGCCTGGACACAGCTCTGAACAGCGCTGCCTGCTCCAGCTGTGGGGAAATGGATCATCCTTGGAGACAGGGGCCATGGACAGCCACCTCTGAACTGAGGGGCCCTATCCCCTGATCCCCCTTACGTAAAGCATCTGCTGAGGTCACTGCTGTCCCCAGCTCCTCCGTGGTGCCTCCTGGAGGGCCTCAATGACATGATTATCCCTCCTTAGCAGAGCATTTCCAAAGCCCAAGGAGGGCTTTGCTCACTAATCTGGCATTCAGTGCAGATAATAGGCTTTGAGATGAAGCCCTCCTGGAGTCTATTTTAAGGTGGTTTTGTGGCTTTGTCGCCTGCCACAGGAGGAGCCATCCTGTCACAGCACTCCGGGGACACTGCCACATTAGGGTCACTCTTGCCTTCTGTCCCCTGCCACAGAAGCTCCTTCCCGTGCCCATGTGCCATCCCCAGCCCCTGGAGCTCCAGGCTCCTGTCCTCCCCTTTACAAAAGCTTTAAGGGGTCTCTTCAGGAAGCGGGTGGAGGTGGGAAGGGCATCTCCAGGCATGGAGCAGGGCTGGACTGAGGTGTCTGTGCAGTGAGGTGTTCTGTCTGTCACTGAGGTGTCTGTCCAGTGACGTGTCTGTCCAGTGAGGGGTTCTGTCTGTCCAGTGAGGTGTTCTGTCTGTCCACTGAAGTGTCTGCCCCGTGTCCTTGCCTGCCAGCAGTCACCCTGGCAGGGGTGGCCTGGGCCAAGGGGCTCCACACTTCTGGCCAGGAGGGAGCAGGTGAGGGGTGAACCCCAGCCCGGGCTCCTTCCACCAGGACCTCTCTGGTGGCACCAGGAGGGCACTGGCAGGGGGCTGGGGACGGGAGATCCCAGGCAAGGTCACCCTGGGAGAGGTGTGGCAGGGACAGGGCTGTGGAGAGATGGCAGGACCTGAGGGAGCTGTGGAGGCTGTCCCGGGCAGGGAGGGACCTGAGGCACCTCTAGAGGCTGTTGGGACCCTTTGCAGGCACCCATGGAGGCCGTGTCTGGGCACGGGGAGCTGCCCCTTCCTCAGGGTTTAGGGCTCTCTTTGAGATTCTCTCCAGCCTTTTTCTGCTCCTGTCTCCCCTCCCACAACCCCCTCGTGCCCCCACCTTGCTTTTCAGGCTCCTGTCATGTCTGCTGTCAGTGCTCAGCTGGAGAAAGGGGGGTCTGTGACACCTCCAGGGTGGGGTCTGTGACACCTCCAGGGTGGGGTCTGTGACACCTCCAAGGTGGGGTCTGTGACACCTCCAGGGTGGGGTCTGTGACACCTCCAAGGTGGGGTCTGTGACACCTCCAAGGTGGGGTCTGTGACACCTCCAGGGTGGGGTCTGTGACACCTCCAAGGTGGGGTCTGTGACACCTCCAGGGTGGGGTCTGTGACGCCTCCAAGGTGGGGTCTGTGACACCTCCAGGGTGGGGTCTGTGACACCTCCAAGGTGGGGTCTGTGACACCTCCAGGGTGGGGTCTGTGACACCTCCAAGGTGGGGTCTGTGACACCTCCAGGGTGGGGTCTGTGACACCTCCAGGGTGGGGTCTGTGTCCCCTGCATTCCCCAGCTCACCGAGCTCTGTGGGTAAGGTGAGTCCACGCCTGTCTTACCCACGTGTCTGCCGGGGGTACCAGCCCATGGCACAAGCACTGGGAGCTGGGAAGGCCAGGCTGGCACGGGTCTGGGAGTCTCCAGGGCTCTGTGGTCCAGCCTGGCATGCACTGGCAGAGCTGCAGGGATTTGTGGACTGGAATAGCATGAAATGATGCTGAAAATCCGGGTTAATCTGAACCAGCTCCAGAGGCCAGTTCTGCCAGAGCCGCCTCTTTATCTGCAGTGTGAATCTAAATCCACAGCAGGCTTAACTTGGGTCTTGGCAGCTTTATGTCGGCTCTGATTAGTTCACATCACCTTCTTTACAGCTGCCTGGCCCTCTGCTGGGGAGGCTGCCTCCAAATTGTCAATATTTTATATTTACACAACAGTGTCACCGTCCTCAGGGCAGCTTCCAAAAATGTCCCCTGGCTCCTGCCTCCCTGTGAGCCACATCCCTGGGAGATGTTGTCCAGCATCCTCTGACAGCCAGCACAGCACAGAGGGTGGGACACCACCCTGCACCCCTAAACCAGGCCTAAATCTGAGCCTGGCACGTGGAGCTGGCAGCAGATGGGCTGTTGTGTGAGGGGAGTGATCCCTGCTTTGGGATCCAGCAGCTCAACCCTCTCCCGTGGGATTGGCAGCACCAGGAACACGGGTGGGACAATGGGAAGGTGTTTGGGGACACTGCCCCTGAGCAGGACAGCAGAGCAAATGAGAGTGTGGTTGTGATCCTGCACTGGAGACCCTCCAGGAGAACCAACCCCAACCAGCAGGATCATCCATCCTGATAAAGCTGGAGGTCATTCCAACCCCTGTGATGCCTTGAGAAGGCTGACCTAGAACAGAGACTAGGCAGAGTCACAGAATAAAGCAGGGATTTATTAAAGGATGTCCTCCATGGATCCACCTTGGGCAGCACCAGAGCCCAGCCAGGGCTGCAGCCAAGAGGAACCAAAATGGTCCCAAAATGCACGAGCGCTCCCGGGGGCTCTCACTGGGATCAGCTCTGCTCCATTTGCACCTTGCAGTTCATTGTCCCATTCCAGCTTTAGCCCAGGCACTCCCATCCTGCTTGTTTTTCTCTCTCCAGCCCACGCTGTTTGTGCTCCTGGGCCTGAGCTTTGGATCATTTGTCCCCCAGCTACAGCAGGAATTGTTTTGTCTCCCTGCTCTGTGCAGAGAGCTCACCATCCCATAATATGAAGCCAGACCCACACACTAAAGCAGCACAGAATCTGAAAAACAGAAAAGCCAAACCTGAGGCATCACTGCCATGGGCAGGGATACCTCCCACTGTCCCATGGTGCTCCAAACCTGGCCTTGGACATTCCCAGGGATCCGGGGCAGCCACCGCTGCTCTGGGCACCCTGTGCCAAGGCCTGCCCACCCTCACAGGGCGGGATTTCTCCCCAATATCCCATCTAACCCTGCTCTCCTGCAGCTCCCCTGCCCCCATTTTGTGTTGACCTTATAGCTCCAGGTGCCAGGGCAGCCACCTGTGCCAGCTGGGGCAGGAACTCTCTGCTCAGACACACCGAGTGTCACAGGGCTGGTGAGGTCTGTGCCCTGTGCCACCAAACAGCCGAGGTCTCTGATCTCTCGGCGAGCGGTGGCAGAGTTATGCAGGATATCAGATGGGAAGTTATGAGGCAGAAATGCCTTGGGAGGAAACAACTGTGTAAGTAAGGGAGAGAGACTGAACCCTTTTCCCATGGTTCTTTGTTTCAGATGCAAATCCTGTTCCGTCCATCAAGTTGCTGTTCAATCCCCCGTTCCAGAAAGTTCAATGTTCTGTGTACCTCCACTGGCCCCTGTTACTTGTCATTCACCCCCTGTCTCCCCACTGGTTGTTCTCCAATCACCCCATCCCAGCTCCTCCCCTTGTCCCTTCTCCGGCTGGTTCCTTTCCACAGTTATCCCTCCTACCCTGTCCCAGTTATATACCCTGGACCCTCCTTCACCCGGCGCTTGCTGCCTCTGAGCTCCTTCAGCCTGCTGCCCTCCAATAAACAGAGTTGGACCCTCAAGCAGCAAGCCTCTCTCGCTTTTACTGGTTGGCCTTCGTGACAGCCTCCAACCCTGAGAGCGTCTGGTGGTTCGTGGGCGCTATCCGCACTGACCGAAGGCAGCCACCCCGTCAACACCTGCCCTGTGGCCACAGAGTTCCCCTCCTCCAGTCTCTGCCCCAGCCTTGGATGAGCCCATGTGTCACCAGATGACACAAGCAAAAACGACGCACCACAGCCTTGGTCACGATGAAGAGACTAATTTATTTTTTCTGACTCCAATCTTTTATAGTTCTCAAAAGATGCCAGTGGATTGGAGGGTGAACGTGCCACCTCTCCAACGACACTGGACAAACTACCTGTACATCAAATTTCTCCACCTCTATGAAAGAATGCAAAACAATAGGTTGTTTACAGAAAGTTGTGTGAGAAAGTTCTCTACAAGAATGTAAACTCAGAAGGCTTTAGAAAACTCTTGATAACCAGGGCGACATCCATGTTTATCCCAGCAGCCCCAGCAGGGAGCTGGAGCTGCTGCTGAGGCCAGCGAGGCTGGGGGCACGGAGGAGGCTCTGCCTGCGGTGGGGCACAGCCCCGTGTGCAGCTGCAGTGAGCACAGACACAGACAGACGTGGGCTGACACATCCCCCACCCTCACACACACCAGGACGCCTGCTGGGCTCAGAACACGGCCATAAAGCCAGGAAGGTGTGTCCCCCATGGGAAAACATCACTCGTGCCACACAGTTGCCAGGACTTTCAGTGGGATTAGTAAAAAACTGAGCAGTGACCAGAAAACTGCGGCAACCAGAAACATCCCAGAGCCAGGGGGGAGTGTGCAAACCCACCTGGCACCTTCCTGCAGCCCCTGCCTCACTTCTCAGCCACCAGAGCCCTGCTGGACCCCGGGGCTGTTGGGATTTCCTACATGCCAGCAGGACAGTGGGGCAGGAGCAGAGCTGCTGCTCTTTGTGGGGCAGGGAAAAAACTCTGGTGTTTTTGGGGTTTTTTTAAGGCTGGCAGGGGGTATTTGCTGATGTCCCTGAGCTGTGGTCCCAGGGGGTCATCCAAGCCAAGTTGAAGTGCTGAGCACAGAGATCCCCACTCTGGGACCCTCTGGTGGATCCCTGGGGTCCATAGAAGGAGGGGGATGCTGCCAATGGGCACTGCCTGGTTTGGCAGAGAACCAGAGGGAAAAGAGGAGAGGGGGGATGCTCGGGGGTTTCACCAGAGAGCACAACAGGGCACTGACGGTTCAGGCTGCCATGGACTGCCAGAAGCCCTTTCCACTGAAGCTCCTGAGGAAGGTCTGAAGGTTTGCACCAGATGCCAGCAGGGCCAGGATGGAGCCAAAAAGCAGAGACTGTGTCAGCTGCTGGGATAGAAAGTGTAAATCCCTGGATGTTGGCTGAGAACAGCTACATTGCTGCCCTAAATTATTTCTGCTCTCTTCACTGCTGTCCCCAGCTGCCTGTGCTGGGCCATCCCTGCTGCAGCACGGGCTCGTAATGTGCTGTAATTAAGTGGGCACGAGTCTAATCAGTCTGCAGAGAGCCTTGGACAAAGGCTCTGCTAATCCCTGCTCTCCCCCTGCAGCAGGGCCGGGCGATGTGTCAAAGCACAGCAGAGCACCAGCCAGGCACAGGTTGTCGCCTGGTGACTTTTTCTGCTGCTCCAGCTCTGTCTCAGCAGCCCCTGAGCTGCAGAGGGGGAGCAGCCACAGCCTCCTGCAGAGCCTGGGAGGGGATGAGGGGATCCAGCTCCGGCCTCGGCACGAGGATCTGAGCCAGGGAACATCCTGAGGAGAGCAGGGCAACAGAATCCCCAGGAAGGGAACGTGCAGCCCCCAGGAGAGCCAGCACTGCTTTCCCCAGGGAGACTCAGGCTGGGGAAATCCTGGTCTGAGTTCAGCAGGAAGGATGCTGCAAGCACTGACTGTAAGAGCTGAAAGGATTCCTAAGAGCTCTTGTTCTTCCAGAGAGGTCGCAGAACCACAGAACCACAATCACAGAATGACAGAATCAAAGAATGACAGAATCACAAAATCACAGAACTACAGAGTCACAGAATCACAATCACAGAATCATGGTTTGGGTTGGAAGGAACCTCAAAGCCATCTCCCATGGGCAGGGACACCTCCCACTGTCCCAGGCTGCTCCAAGCCCTGTCCAACCTGGCCTTGGACACTTTCAGGGATCCAGGGGCAGGCACAGCTTCTCTGGGCACCCTGTGCAGGGCCTCCCCACCCTCTGAGTAAAGAATTCCTTCCCAATAACCCATCTAACCCTACACTCTCAGTGTTTGAGGACATCCCCCTTGTCCTGGCACTCCACCCCTTGTATGTTGTCTCTCTCCATCTCCCTTGCTGGCTCCTTCAGGTACTGGAAGGCCATAGCTGGCTCACCCCAAAGCCTCTGTTCGGGTCCTGGCTGCTCAAACAGGGTCACACCCCTGGAGGGACTCACTGTCCCTTAAGGCAGAGCTCCTGCTGCCTCTGTGCCCTGGCAGTGCCCGCAGGAAGGCAGGTGCTCCTGGGGTGCAGGGAACCCTGAAGTGTCCCTTTGGCCCCTGCCAGCTGCCCTTCCACCGCGGCAGAGCCCGGGCAGCAGAGGGGTTAAAGCCAGCCTGAGCTCTCCCCATCCATCCATCCATCCTGCACATCTGACGGCCCCATCTCTTCACCGGGCCCAGATTGATTTCTTGACTGGGAGCAACGAGCAGCTTCACATGAAAAATGAGGGTTGGTGCCGTCAATAGAAGTTCTAATTACAACTTAAATCCAGGACATTCTTTACAGCGCACACCAGATTTACAGCGCTCGCAGGTGGGCGTGCAGCCCTTTCTAATTAAAAGCAGCACGCACTGCAGATTGCTCCAGCCAGCCCTGGCCCCGCAAGGGCACTGCTGCTGCTGGCACCGAGCTCGCCAGGGAGGCACCAGGCACCCCAAGGGCGCCGGGGAAGCTCCAGTTCCTCCTCTCTCTTCTCTCTGCTGTGGCTCATGAGCTGCCCACACCGGCCCAGCCAGGGCTGGATGGTCCCACTGCCCAGCACGGTCACCCCGGGCCCACCCCAGTTCTCTGTGGCACATGCAAAGGGCAGAACTGGGGCACACAGGGTCACAGAATCACAGAACCCCCTGAGCTGGATCCATGAGGATCAGCCAGTCCAAGCCCAGGCCCTGCACAGACCCCCAGCAATCCCCCCTGGCATCCCTGGAGCGCTGTCCAAACACCCCTGGAGCAACCTCGGGGCCGTGCCCCTTCCCTGGGAAGGGCTGGGATTTCATGGGAAGCAGCCCCAGAGCTGGCTGGTGCCCCAAGGTACCCTCAGGGGCCCTCGGTGTGCCAGAGCCCAGTGTGAGGGTGCCCTGTGGGGTCTGTCTGAAGAGCTGGGGCAGGGCAGGTCCCAGGGTGATGGCCAGGGTGTCTGCAGCTCTGCTGCCAAGGCACCCTGAGACTTTGCACAGCCCGTGCTGCCCCGTGCCTCAGTTTCCCCATATCTGAATCGGGAGAAAAGCCTTTCTGAGCAGGGCTTTAGGAAGGCAGGGAGGGAGTGCCTTGTTGGCCAGGCGTGACTGGGGGGCTCTGGCAGAGGGAGGTGGCATTTCTACATGTGTCCCATGTCTGCCCTGAGAGGTGCTGCTGGGGAGGTGTCCTCGGTACCTGACCTCCTGCACGGTGCTGCCCCAGCTCCCCCAGCCCCTGGACCCTGCAGGATCCTGTGCCAGACCCCTGGCAGCTGCTCCAAGGTCCTGAGAGGAGTCAGAGGGTGTGTGGGAGCTGTGGTTTCTAACAGAGCCCCAAAAGGAGCTGGAGTGGGAGGAGGACACAAACAGAAAATGTTGAGCAGGTCCTCATCACCTGATGAGATTTCCCGGCTCCCTGGATGTGCTGCGTGTCCAAAATAATTTCCACTGGGGATCTGGCTGCCCCAGCCATGGGAGCAGCTCAGCCCCTCACAGAGGGCACTGGGATTAGGGAATGAGCCCTTCTGGTGGATGCCAGGATCCAGGATGAGCAGAGATGTTGTTGTTGTGGTGAGGGGGTCTCTCCACTGTGGTTGGCAGCCCCAGCCCCAGCTCAGCCCCTGCCCTGGGCTGGGCACCCTGGTGCATCCCTGCTCCCAGCTCTGCTCCTGGAGTGGAGGAGATCCCCCCTAGACATTCCTTGTTCAGGATTTGTGGAGCTGAGCCGGGTTACGGGGAGCAGGGAGAGCTCACTGATTTCCCAGGGCTGGAAGCCAAATTACTCCTGCCATGAGCTGCTGCTTTGGAGAACAGAAAATCCCAGCAGAAGGTGAGAGGCGAGGAAAGTGCAAAGCACCAGGACTCTGCAGAAATCACCCCTGCCCCAGCTGGAGCCTGGAGAGCTGGAGCTGGGTTTAGAGGCCAGGAGGTCAGTGCTGAGAGTCATCTCCAGAGGCTTTTCCATGGGGAACTTGCAGAAGCAGAAAGGTGATGCTGGAAGCTGCTATCCAAGGATCCCACCTGTGTCCTGGATCAGAGCTTGGGACTGCTGGCTGATAGCAAAGGGCAGCACAGGGACCTGCCCAGTGATCCAAAGCCATCTGGGACTGGAGGGCAGGGCTGCTGCTCCTGCAGGAAAAGCCACCAGCAGCCAGAAGCCAGACTGACAAATCCAGGGGGACGTGAGGATGTGACCCTGCACGGAGCTGCCAGCTCCAGAGAGGCCACAGCTGCCTGTGAAATGTGAGGAGCAGGAGCTCTGTGTTAGGGTGAGCCAGGAACTGCCCCCATGACTCAGCCAGTCTGGACCAAAGCTCACCACAAACAGCTGTGGGGCCCAGGACGTCCGGGATGAGGGCAAAACCTCCGGCTCCTTCCTCCCTGCTCGCTGAATTTCCTGATTAGAACAAGATAAACCAGGCTGTGTCATCCAGCCCCTGATGTGGGCGAGCAGCTCCCGAGCCCAGATGTGAGCAGCCCCATCCTGACACGCCTGCTCTGGTTTATCAAAGCTGACCCAACGCCATCAAAGTCCTTCCACGTGGTCCCTGTCACTCCCCCGCACACCAGGAGTGTCCTGGGGCATGAACCCATCGGGATGGGAGCACAGCAGGAGCTGGGTGTCAGCAGGGCAGAGCCCCCCGAGCTGACGTGCCTCAAAACTCCCCATTATTGCCCTTCAGAGAAGAGGGAAAGCTGGAGGATGGGAGGAGATCCTGATCCAATGGTGTCCAGCTCCTGCAGCCCTCAGTGTCCAGGGATCACGGGGTCTGCCCAGGCACAGAATTCCAGGCTCTCCAGAAGATGACCAGGGGTGAACAGGGTCATCCTGCACACTGAGGCTACCCCCTGTTCCCCCACCCCCCAGACAGGCTCTGTCCAGCCCCTGGGCTCAGCCACATCCCCTCGGGCTGTTGTGCCTGTTCTTTGGGGTTCCAGTGGGATTTCTGCTGGTGTAAGAGGGGCACCAAGGCCACATCCCTGCAAGACTTCAGCCCCAGAGAGGAGGAGTCCCTCAAGTCAGTGCCTTGGGAGGATTTTGCCTCTGTCCAGGACCCCGAAACAAATCCCTGCCGTGTTTGGACTCGGTCTGCAAGGAGAGATATTGGAGAAGACTTGGTGCGAGGTTGCTCCTCAAACACGAGCTCTGGCGACTGCAGTTCATGTGGGGCTGATCCAGGTTTTGGGGAAGAGTGTCCATCTTTCCAAACAGGAAGTATTTTTTCTGTTCTAACCAACATTTTTGCTTCTACTGCTCTGCTGTGGAGTGTCCCATGTGGGGATCAGGGTTTGGCTCAGCCCCTCCCCAGCAGTAACTGTGCCTGTCACATGGAACATCCCTACAGGAAACAGCCCTACAGGAGCTCCTTTCCAGGAAATCACAGAATCATGGAAGGGACCTTAAATCCTGTCCAATTCCATCCCCTGCCCTGGCAGGGACACCTCCCACTGTGCCAGGTGCTCCCAGCCCCAGTGTCCAGCCTGGCCTTGGGCACTGCCAGGGATCCAGGGGCAGCCCCAGCTGCTCTGGCAATTCCAGCCCAGCCCCTCCCCACCCTGCCAGGGAACAATTCCCAATTCCCAAGATCCCATCCAGCCCTGCCCTCTGGCACTGGGAGCCATTCCCTGGCTCCTGTCCCTGCAGGCCTTGTCCCCAGTCCCTCTGCAGCTCTCCTGGAGCCCCTTCAGGCCCTGCAGGGGCTCTGAGCTCTCCTCTCCAGGGGAGCACCCCCAGCTCTCCCAGAGCTCAGGGACTCCATTTTGCTGCCTCCCCTTTGGACTCATTCCAAGAGGTCGACAGGAAAGCACCACAGGAGGGTCTTGTAGGTGGACAAAGGGAGTTTTTGGGGGGACCCTGGGCAGCCCTCAGCCAACAACACCTGTGAGGGGATCCTTCAGAGCCAACAACCCTGTCAGGTGCATTTTGAACCCTGAAGGAAGAATGTGGGGATGGAGGGGGGGGGGGGGGGGAAATTTAAATCTTTGTTATCCCCATCTCCCAGCTGAAATCCTCCCCTCGCTGGGCTGTGCAGGAGCTGATAAGGAGGCAGGGAAGAGGAGCTGGATCGCTGCACGCAGCAGCCAACGCCTGCGCCTCTGCTTTTATGTAGTTTGGAAGTGCTCTGAAACTGCTGGGCACAGACACTTCTGAGGCAGCAGCAACTTTGCACAGCGCGGTTGTTTTATGTCTGAACTGTACATACAGCAGTGAATAGAGCTCATAAAAGATGGATGTATTCTTGTTCTTTTTGCTGGTTTTGATTTATTATTTACTTCACTTTTTTCAACTCTTCCGAAGTGCTGTAAATCATCTAAATCATTTTTCTCCTCTGCTTGGCTAGTTTGGGGGAGCTGAAGCGAGATGATAGTGCCTCACCTCCTTGGCAGTGCAGGGTTTGCTGGGGGTTTTTCAGGAAGAGAGAGAAAAACCAGGAAATTTGAGCTCTTAACATCTCCACAAAGTAGCTCGGAAAGGCTTAAAGGTCTTCTTCCATCTGCTGGCTGCTCTGCAGGGCTCTGAGGCTCAGCCTTGGCTCAGCTCTGGGAGCTCTCCTGGCTCAGGATCCCTGCCCTTCTGGGGGCGTTTCATGGAGCAAATCAGTGCAGGGAGGGTTTGCACGCCCTGCCCTTGCTGCAGGTCAGAAACAGAAAGAGGGGACAAGGACAGGAGCCCAGCCTGGGGTCTCCAGGCCTGGGGTGACACTTTTAAACACGCAGGGATGACTCCCAAGGCTGGCTGGGGGCAGTGCTCAGGGTCTGGCTCAGAGCTGGGCAATGCCTGGAGATGTTCCCTCGGTCTAAGGTCACACATTCCAGCACCCAGAGCTCCTCCAGCAGAGTCCCCCCGGCCTCCTCTGTGCTGAGGGTGACCGAGCAGGGGCTCCAGCACCCAGAGCTCCTCCAGCAGAGTCCCCCCGGCCTCCTCTGTGCTGAGGGTGACGGAGCAGGGGCTCCAGCACCCAGAGCTCCTCCAGCAGAGTCCCCCTGGCCTCCTCTGTGCTGAGGGTGACCGAGCAGGGGCTCCAGCACCCAGAGCTCCTCCAGCAGAGTCCCCCTGGCCTCCTCTGTGCTGAGGGTGACCGAGCAGGGGCTCCAGCACCCAGAGGAGAACGGGGGATCTGTGCCCACAGGTGGAGCAGACACCACAAAGCAGATTTCCAAGGGCACTGGGTCAGTACACTGCTGTTGGAGCACCCCTGATACACCCAGCCCAGCGAGATGGGAGCCCACTCCCCACCCCAAAGCCAGGCCAGAGGCTCCTGGAGAGCTGGAGCCTTCCTCCCCCAGCACCCCCTTTCTGGTCCCACTGGTTTTCCTGCCAGCTCCCAGCACGGGCACTGGAGGGAGGGGATCATTCCCAGCACCTCTGGAGGAGGATTTGGGTGTCCCCACCAAATCTGGATCTGAGGGGATGGAATCTGCGGTGTCCCCTGGACTCAGGAGGCATCCACTGAGCAGGGAATGAGCCCAGCAGCTGGATGAACCCAGCATTTCAAGCCCAGCAGAAGCACAGGGTAGCCCTGTCTGTTGAAATAAAGACTTTAGAAAAATTAAGATCTATTAAGCCACAGAGATACAAAGTAGAAGTGTAGGTTTCAGTTTAAAGTAAGTGCAAGTTACAGTTTTAAGTAAGTAGAAATACATCTTAAGTGCCTTAAGAAACCTTGCTAGCCAGTAAAGGCCCTAAAGAGGATAAACAGAGCAGAGCCCTGGAAGCACCAGGAGCTCCTGGGGAAGCACAGAGCAGGGCAGTGATCCCTGTATCCCTTGCCACGGGGGCTGTGGGGCAGGGCAGGGCCAGAGGGCTCCTCTCACCTCCCCACACCCTCAGCTGGAGCCAGGCACCGCAGCCCCAGAGCCAAGAGCACACCAGGCTCAGGGCTGCCAGGCAGCGGCTCTGTCTCCTTCCTGTCACTTTGTGTCTCTTTTTTTTTAGGAGGAATTCAGCTGTAGGGAGAGAAAACGAGCAAGCTGCTAATGAAAGGGCAGCTGCTGCTCCATGTTATGCGTGTGAGACCCCACTGGGAGCTCAGCTGGACACAGTGGGTGGCTGGACACCGTTTATTTTTACATTAGAGCTATTTTCCTCTCACCCTGTCTGATTTGTGCTCTTTATTTCTGAGTCAGTTCAGCCCCTGTCAGATGGACATCGATGCAGGATGCACAAACCTCCCCAGTAAAAGCTAATTTTGGGATAATAACCGAGAGAGGAGGGAGGGCCTTGGCTCAGCATCCCTGTGGCAGAGCTATCCTTGATGGGGGGCACTACCTGCTCTTGCCCACGCTGCAATCAGCAAAGAGAGGAGTGTGGAACACAGGGCAGAACCTCCAAATCTAATGCCAGGAATTGCCTGTGGGTTTAGAAACCACAGAATCACAAGATTTGCATTGGAAAAGACCTTAGAGCTCATCTCGTTCCACCACCTGCCATGGCAGGGACACCTCCCACCAGCCCAGGTGCTCCCAGCCCCAATGTCCAGCCTGGCCTTGGGCACTGCCAGGGATCCAGGGGCAGCCACAGCTGCTCTGGGCACCCTGTGCCAGGGCCTCACCTCCCTCACAGGGAAGAATTTCCTCCTAACATCCAATTTAAACCTGACTCTGTCTGTTTAAAACCATCCCCCCTTGTCCTTTAAGTATCTGTCTCTATAAAAATTCCTGGGGAGGAAGGGACCCCTGGGCCTGGGAGAAGCTTATCAGAGCACAGGGTACTTGTGTCCTTGCAGATGGGCAGCTGGGACATCACCAGCTGTGTCTGAGGACACGTGGCATCAGCGCCAGGTGTGATGGGGACAGGGTGGCTGCAGTGTCCTCATCGTCAGCTGGGTTTGTGTTTTAAAAGCTGCAGTGTCCTTGTGTGCGAATGGGCCTTGGTGGGCAGACTGGCTTCACTGGAAGGGTGAGAGATGGGAGGGCTCTGCAGGGCATTCAGATGTTGAGGATTCCAGAAACAAATCTGTCTCGGCAAAAAAATCCCTGAGTCATTTCTTTGTCCTGCATTTCCAATGTCCTGTAGGAGTTCCCTCACATTCCCCTCTGAAGCTGTGCCTCTCTCCTCGCTCATTCCCAGTGCTGGGGGTCAGTGGCACTGGGCAGCCCAGCCCTCCCCCAGGGTGTGAGCAGAGCACCAGGCTGATGGAGGTGACACTCCTGTCCCAGCCCAGCCCAGCTTGTGGCACCCGGGCTCTCCTGTGGGGAGCAGGGGGAAGCTCCTGGCTGTCCCAGCCTGTCCTGACTGCCTGGGGCTGTGCAGATGTTCTCAGCACACCTGTGACCCCGCAGGCTCCCCCTGGACACAGCAGCAGCTTCATTGCCATAAAATTGGGGCTGATTAGGAGGCAGGGAGAGCCCAGCCCTGGACCTCTGCACCCTGGACTCTTCTCACCTCATTTCAGTTTATAAATTTTAGGTGTAAATCTGAGTTAACCCTTCCCAGTTCCAGGCTGGGCGTGAGGGAATGGTCCCCTCCAGAAGGTAAAATCAAATTAGCTCTGCAAGGCTCACGAACTCAGAGCTGGGCTGCTCTGAGGTGGGGAGGGCAAAGGGCACAGGGGAGTGGGGCAGAGCAGTGATGGTGAGGAGGAGGAGGAAGCAGTGGTGCAGCTGGGGACCTTGGGGACAATGTGAAGTCCCCGTGGCTGTGCCCTCATCCCCGGGGTGCAGGATGCTGCCAGGGCGTGACACAGCCCAGCACGGCGTTGCCCCAGTGCCCACACGGCTCTGACTGAGTCAGCCTGGCAGCAGAGCAGTAACAGACTCAGACATCACATTTAAATGCCCATAAATTTGGAAACAGAGCCAGAGCTCTTTAATCTTGGTTCATTTTTTCATTCGTAACGAGATAACAAAGGAAGCCAAGCACAAGCTCAAGTCATGAATTATTTAGGGAGGGCCCATCCATCTCTGGGGGTTTGGGGCTTGCTCTGCCATGCTGGGGTGTGCAGGGTGAGCAGCCCCTGGCCGAGGCCAGCTCAGTGTTGGGTATCCCCAGCAGGGTGTGATGCCCTGTGGGCACTGGGGAGGTTCATTCCAGCCCCGATGGGCACAGGGAGGTCCCAGGCTCTGTGGCCTCCAGGATGGCTCTGAGGGCTCATGAACAACACCTCTCATCTTTTCATGGCAGGGTTTTTTCCTCGTGGGAAGGGTGGGTTTTATCCCCACACACACTCCCAAAACAGGATATTTATCAAACACTTGCCTTAATGCAGAGATCAGAAAGCTCCCTCTGAGCAGGGGAAGGCAGCAAAGCAAGGGCCCACAGCAAGATAATCTCAGCACGAGCCATCCCTCGAGCACAGCTGGGACCTTGAGGTGCATGGAAAGAGGGACCCAGTGTCCCCTGGCTGGTTTTGGGGCCAGAACCCTCTGTCCTGGCTCCAGGCATGGCACAGCCCTGCAGAGGAGGCTGCGCCAGCACCAGGGCAGTGGAAGATTTTCCACCCTGCTCAGAGCCTGGTGAGAAGGATGGACGCTCCTGAGCAGCCTGGAGCACCAATTTCACGGAAATCCATTTATCTCTCCTTCCTGCAACCCTCACGACATGAATAAATGATGATTGCAGAAGTGATGAACCTGCCCCTGTTTAGGTGTGAAATGAATGTTTACAGGCACAGAATAAATCAAGTATCCCACGGGCGAGCAGCGGGACATTAAACCAAACACCTTTGTGTGCTCAGCCCTCGCTGGGAGAGGCCAAGGGTTTGAAGCCTGGCCAGGTATTGCCATCAGCCCCAGCGTGGCAGTGCCAAGCTCTGGAAGATCCCAGAGGATGAGGGGATGAGCAGCTTTCCTCCCTCTTCCCCCTCTGTCTGAACCCACACCTCTCTCCCTGCCCAGCACCACAATCTGCACAGCCTCGAAGAAGTCAGGAAATACAATGCAAATTCGTGAAGGATTGGCAAGAAATTGTGTGTGTGCTGCTTGCCTGTCAGCATGCAGAGTACTTCTAATCTTGTCACATAAATAATACGATTATGTAAAATATCAAACAGTTGGAATAAACTTAAAAGCCACAATGTCCTAGTCACAGACTTAATAGAATGGGGGGAGAAAGGAAAAACAACAAAAAAAAAAAAAAAAAAAAAAAAAAAAATCCCTTTTTACTCTGCAGCATGAAGGGGAAATGGCTCCTCTCTGAAATCCTGGAGCCTCCCAGGGGATGAGGAGGTGGAAGCTGCTTGGGGAGGCAGAGCTGCTCTTGGGGCAGCTGGACACAGCCTCGCCTGGGGAGGACTGCTGGAGAGCAGGGACAGCAGAGCCGTGCTCAGGAGGAGCCTCTGCCAAGGTCACCGAGCACTCTGGGGACAGAGCTGGTGTCCCCTGCTCACCATTTTGCTTTTCCCCTCTGACACCCTCTGCTGTGGTGCTGCTGGCACAGGGCACCCCCTCCAACCACGGGGATTGTCCAGGTGAGAGGAGAACACAGCTCCAGGAAAGTGAGAGGAAAACACTGATCCAGAAACCTGAGAGAAACCACCGACCCAGGAAACTGAGAGGAGAACACTGCTCCAGGAAAGTGAGAGGAAAACACTGGTCCAGGAACCTGAGAGAAAACACCAACCCAGGAAACTGAGAGGAGAACACAGCTCCAGGAAACTGAGAGGGAAACACTGATCTAGGACATTGGGAGGAGAACGCAGCTCCAGGACCCTGAGAGGAAAATACTGATCTAGGAAATTGAGAGAACACTGCTCCAGGAAACTAAGAAGAGAATACAGGTTCAGGAAACTGAGAGGGAAACACTGATCCAGGACACTGAGAGGAGAAGACTGCTCCCAGAATTGGGAGGAGAACACTGGTCCAGGTGCCTGCTGAGCACCCATCCCGCAGCCAGCACCCAGCACCGGGAGCGGTGCAGGGACAGCACGGGGAGGCAGGGCTGAGCTCCGGGAGCACACTCCCCTCCCGGCTCCGCATCGCTCTGCATCGCTAATGCCGTCCTCTGTTTGTACCGCCCGCAGTGGTGCCGGCACCGCCGCAGGATGAGAGAGGAGGCAGCGGTGCCCAGGGAGCCGCCGCCGGGATTTTGCTACTGGCCCCGAGATCAAGAGCAGCATGAAAAGCCAGAGTGCCTTTGTTAGAGCTCACTAAAGAGCCCAGGCTGATTGAGATGGAAAACCAAATCATCTCCTCATCCCCTGCACAGGCTCGTGGACAGCACAGCGTGCACTGACATGATTTATGGCTGTGACCCCTCAAATCTAGCTGGGAGCTGAAGCCAGAGCAACCTCAGAGCTTCATCCACTGTCTCCCTGTGGAATACACCTGGGTCTTCCTCCAGATCCCTGGAACAGGCTCCCCAGGGAATGGGCATGACCCTGAGGCTGTCAGAGCTCCAGGAACGCTTGGACAGCCCTGAAGGGATGCCCAGGGTGGGGCTGTTGGGGCTGTGGGCAGGGACAAGAGCTGCACTGGATGAACAAGAAAGCAATGCACACAGCAATACCACAGGATTTCTGCAATGTTTATATGAGACTTTATCACAAATTCATCACGTGATCTAAACAGTAGCATAAAAGATGTTTCATTGTAAAAATGTAAGAGTTAGAATTTTGCATTAAATTTGACAGAAATATAACGGGTGGGAGACCACCAGAAAGATTCATTCAGCCTGAAAATACAGCCAAACACTCAAGGATGAGGATTTCATTGTTCCTACATGTCTTCAGAGCACCTCTGGCTCTAGAGAAAGATAAAAAGATTTTTTTTCTTAAACAATAGGATCCCTTGTGGGTCCCTTCCAGCTCTGAACATTCTCTGATTCCATGATCCACCTTTCCAGGCCATTCCCTGAGCAGGCCCAGCACAGCCCAGGCAGGGCAGAGCCTGTCTCTGCTTGGACAGCACCAGCATTAGGCAATGCATGGCCTGCATGGCATGCAGGAGGAATTCTGTGCTGTGAACCACCTTCACAAGAGGCACAAGGCAGCCTCACCCCATCTGTCCCCATCCCAGCACCTTCCCTGGAGGCTGTGGGAGTGCTGGGGGCACTGAGGGCTGGCAAGGGCAGGGTTTGCAGGGCAGACCTTGCCAGGCAGAGCCCGGTCTGTGGCTGGTCAGGGATGAGCCCTTGGCTTCCAGGGCTGGCGGTTCCAGCCCCACGCTCTCTCTGCCTGGACAGCAGCAGCATTAGGCAATGCACCATCTCCTTCCCTGGCCTGCCTTGGTGGACATGCAGGAGGAATTCTGTGCTGTGGACCATCTTCACAAGAGGCACAAAGCAGCTGCACCGTCCTCAGCATGGGGCTGGAACCGCCAGCCCTGGAAGCCAAGGGCTCATCCCCGACCAGCCACAGACCAGGCTCTGCGTGCATCACAGCGAAACCTGGCAAGGTCTGCCCTGCAAACCCTGCCCTTGCCAGCCCTCAGTGCCCCAGCACTCCCACATCCTCCAGGGAAGGTGCTGGGATGGGGACAGATGAGGCCTTTGGACAGGGAGGACCAGCCCTGTCTGCTGGAACAGCCGTGCCCAGCTCAGGCCCAGCTGCCACGCTGTGACCCTGCTCCCTGCTGCATCTCCCCCACGTTCATCACCAACACTGATCTGCTTCTTCCAGACCTTGAGAAGTTTTGGAGGCCTTGGGGTGAGCCCCCCTGTGCTCAGCCCGGCTCTGGAGATCTCTCTGGGGGCACAGCTGGGTCCCAGGCAGGCAGGGGACACGTGGCTGAGGCTGGTGGGGTCAGGGCCATGCCCGTGGAGCAGTGCCAGGCTGCAGCTGTGTGCCCTGCCCGGGGCACTGAGTCACTCACACACTGAGCTGCCCTTCCTGCTGAGCAGAGCAGCTGTGACAGCCGAGCTGCGGGCAGGGCTCCTGCTGCTGCCACTGCCCAGCCTCCGAGAGGGACACGGGCACTTCCCTGGCACTTTCCCTGCCCCTGCTTCCCTCCAGTCCGTCCGTTCTGGCTGGGGAGATGGTCATGGCCACTGCACAGAGCTGCTGATTTAATGAAAGAAAGAGTTCCTCTCATCTGGCCGTTTTAAAAGAGGGACGAGAAGTTGCTGTCTGCAGGGCTCCCACAAAAACGGGAGCAGACCTGCCCACTCTCATTTAATGGACAAAAAAAAAAAACAACCTGGGAAAACCTGCACTGCATCACCTGTGCTGAGCAACCTTCACACTGGGGCCCTGCGTCTTTGTGAGTGTGACCAAACCCCATTTCCTGGGGCTTCTTCCCCTTGGGCATCCCTATAGGGGAAGGATGTTTCTCTCAGGGCTGTGTGACCCATTTTCCTGGGCTGGAGCAGGCTGAGCCCCCGCAGCAGGGCACTGCAGGTCACATCCCCACGGAGCCTCGGAGCTCTGGGAGCCCTGGCCTCGCTGCTGCACTGTTTCCTGCAGGAAAAAGGCAGAGCTGCACCTGATGCCCACGCCTCGCCACTGCTGCCACAGCGCCCGGGGCAGCCTGGCTGGGGAGCAGCTGCCTGCTGCGTGTGTGCTGCCCCCTCCCTCGTGCTCCACCTCCCCGGGCACTGGAAAATAAAAGCCAGAGCCCTGCCAAGGCAGCAGTGCTCCACCCCTCCTCACTCTCAGTATCTCTACCCCCAAACCAGCCTGGCAGCCCCACAGGTGGAAGCAAACTCACTGTGCCGCCTGCCCTGTGGTCACATCAATGCCAAATATCCCTTTCCAGGGCTCAAAATGCCTTTGAATGAGAAAACTCCTGGTTCTGGGGCTCCTCATCCCCTCCTGCAGGATGTCTGGACCGGGAAGTTCTGCAGCCTGCCCTTTTGCAAGAGACAGGGGAGCAACTCCTCCTCCTGCACCAGGGTTTTTGAGATTTAAGCCTGCTGGTGATCCCTGGGGAGTTGGACTTATTTCCACTCACCTATAACTGCATTCTCTCCCAAATCTGCAGAGCCACCTGCAGTCAGTGCCCCAAAGCCCTGCTCAGTGCCCCAGGGCCTGTCGTGCTCTCCCATAACACAACAGCCCTGGTGCTGGCTCTGTGCAAATGCTGCTCAATTTCCCAGCCCCTGGCACAGCTCCTGCCCTGCCCACACGTCCTGCTCTGGGACAGATGCTCTGAGCTGAGCCAGCACAGGAGAGCCCCAATAAACCCAGCCCCGAGCCCCAGAAGGTTCACCTGCACAGCGAGGCTGAGCGTGCCATGGCACAGGGGGGATGGGATTTCTGCTCCCACACTGGGATGGGTTGGGAGGGACCTTTAAATCCCATCCCTGCCACGGCAGGGACACCTCCCACCAGCCCAGGTGCTCCCAGCCCCAGTGTCCAGCCTGGCCTTGGGCACTGCCAGGGATCCAGGGGCAGCCCCAGCTGCTCTGGCAATTCCAGCCCAGCCCCTCCCCACCCTCCCAGAGAAGAATTTCTCCCTAATATCCAATCTAAACCCATTCTCATTTAGGTTAAACTCCTTCTCCCTTGTCCTGTCCCTGCAAGCCTTGTCCCCAGTCCCTCTGCAGCTCTCCTGGAGCCCCTTCAGGCCCTGCAGGGGCTCTGAGCTCTCCCTGGAGCTTTCTCCTCTCCAGGGGAGCACCCCCAGCTCTCCCAGCCTGGCTCCGGCTCTCCTTAGTGATCTCCTTCCCTCTCCAGCAGTGTTTGCTGATCCCACTCCCCAGCTGATGCTGTTAGAGCTCATCAGAGCCTTGGCCAGGGCCTGGCTTTCCCCATTCAGATATTTTACAAAATGTGGGAGAACAGAGCAGTGTGGTTGTCACTGACAGCTCCTGGGGCTTGCAGCACATGGCGAGTTCACCCAATCCCTCTGCATCATCCCTGTGTTTGAAGCTCCCTTCCAGCCTGAAGCCAAGGGCTGTAAATCAGAATGGTTTCTTAAAGCAGTCGTGGTCTCCCATGAGGAAAGAACCCCACGCTGCCTGTCCTCAGGAAAACGTTTCACCAAATCAGGGGTGAGGGCACAAAATCCCCCCCATCTCCCCAGCTGAACCTTTCCCAGAAGGACAAGGAAGCTCCACCAGCCCCAGCCCTGGAACAGCAGCCAGGGTCTCTCCCCCCAGCCCAGTACAGCCCATGAGGGAATTTCCAGCCTCTCCAGACACGGGGGGAGAGGAGAGACCCCCATCCCACCCCTGGCTGTCTGTGTGCAGCCACCCTCCTCTGCTCCCCTGAGCACAGAGCCAGCCCAGGACTCCAGCACCTCTCCGAGCACGGAGCTCCTGCCATTATCCAAAGGCAGGAATTTCTCTTCCTGGGCAGGGAAGAGCATCTCCCCAGCACCGCCTCCCTCACACATTACGAAGAGCTGGAGCTCGGTAAATCTCATCTTAGCCAAGGGCATCACCCCTCGCCAGTTAGCACTAGATCAAACCCAGGTTTATTCAGCCTCCCACTAATCCCTCTGCAACAAGAACCACCTGCAGTCTGGAGCCCGGGATTGAGCAGGGATCGGCGTGCAGGTGTCTCTGATTTGATCATCCCTTTGGAAACGGCTGCGCTCGGCAGAGAGAGGAGCAGCCGGGGAGGGGGAGCCGTGACGGGGGCAGGGGGGAGAGAGAGGCTGTGCCTGCAGGGCCTGAGAGAGCAGCAAAGTGGGGGCTGATGGTTCCCCCCCACGGACACTTCTGAGAGGCCAAAAAAACATTGGGAAGAGATGGGGAAAAGAAAGCAAAAAAAAAAAAAAAAAAAAGTCTTATTTTCAAGAATTCTCTGGTACTTAAAAGCTTGAGACCCGCAGGGGAAGCTAATAAATTTTAAATAGTTTGGAGAGTTGAGACCAGCAGTTTAACTTTGTGCTGCTGCTGAGTTGTTTTCCAAGTGTATTTAATGAAACCCTTCATTATGTTCAGATAATTACGATCTCTGCGTTCCTGGTGCTGCTGGAGTTCACCATCTGTGCTCACAGGTACCTGCTCCATCCTGGCACAGTGGGAACCGTGAGGCACTCGTGGGGCTGGGCCACATTTCCCAGGTTTGGGGGCTCGGGGAGCAGCCCTGGCCGTGGCCCACGCTGGCAGCCCGGTGCTGCAGCCAGCAGCCCGTGGCAGGAGCACAGCTGGCCCTGAGATCTCCACGTGTCACCCCCAGGGTCCTCGTGGGGTTTGGCTCTTGATTTCTGGCTCTGGATTTGGATTTCTCTGGCTCTGGATTTCCCCATTCAGTTCTTTTGCAAAATGTGGGAGAACAGAGCAGTGTGGTTGTCAGTGACAGCTCCTGGGACCCCCAGCACTCGAGGAGGAGAAATATCAAGTTTCACCTGATCCCTCTGCCCCATCTCTGGGGGGATGGGGGTTCTCCTGTTACCTGGTCCTTTGGGGTGAGCAGAGCCCTGAGGTCCCTCCTGCCCTTTGCTGACCTCCAGAGCAGGTGAATGTTC
Organism: Vidua chalybeata; assembly: GCF_026979565.1. NCBI lineage: Eukaryota > Metazoa > Chordata > Aves > Passeriformes > Viduidae > Vidua > Vidua chalybeata. Next base: position 5,085,874 of record NC_071554.1, on the reverse strand, counting down.
CCAGGAGGAGTTTGGGCTGCCCAGGGTGAGCTGGGCTCTGAATTGCTGGGCTTTGTTCTGACAGCTCCAGCTCCCCGCAGAGCTCTCTCCATCCCCATCCATTGTGGACTCCCCCCACTGCCCACCCCGCCCCGCTTCCAGGGGGTTCCCCAGCCCAGCATCCCTGCTCCAGGCCCTCTGCCCATCCTCCAGCAGGGAAGCTCCAGGGTCTCCCCCGTCAGCCTGGTCCTCAGCGGTGGGTGGCACCGCGGCAGCTCCTGGCTTTGGGACAGTGCCCGGGGGGCTTCACCCGCGCTCAGCTGCCGGGTCCGTCACTCCAGACACCCCTGCCCTGCCGGGGGGGCCCCGATTGCTCAGGCAGCTCTGCCTCCGGCAGTGGGAGAGTGACTCAGCCCGCCGGGAGCCGGGGCCATCTGCGTGCGGGGCCCCGCTCCCCTGGCTCAGGTCCAGCCGCCCGCCAGCCTCGGAGCTGCCCTGGGATGCTGCAGGGAGGCTCACACGGATGGGGCAGCCGGCCTGACCGACTCGGTTTGGGGTCCCCCACTCACCTTGGGGTCCCCCACGGGCACAGCCTGGTGCACAGCGTCCTTGTCCCCCGTGTTCCCCCAGCACCAGGTGTGGACTGGAAGTGCAGCTCCCGTGCCAGGCCAGCTCTGTCCTGCGTGTCCCGGGCTGCCGTGGGACAGGAAGCACCGTGGATGCCGTGCCTGGCACACGCTGATCCAGGGCTGGCTCTGACCCACGAGTGGCACCGAGTGGTTCCCTGCCAGCCACGGTGAGTGGCCGTGGCCAGAGCAGGGCTGTTCTGGGTGTTCTGGGGACACTGAAGGGACACAGCCCGGGGAGATGGAGCCAGTGGAGAGGCCTGAGAAAGGGGCCCTGAGGGGGAGGAGGGTGCTGGGTACCCGGTTCTGCTCTCCCCGCCTGCCAACTGGGCGCTCTTCCCCCACTCTTAAATGTCAGTGATGATGTTTCCTGCCCAAGTCAGCTCTTCCCCTTGGGGACTGGCCAGCAGGGTCTGTTTTATACCCACTCCCAACAGCTTGGGTGGCTCGGGACTGGGCTGCTGCCTGAGCTGTGCCAAGTTGGCAGCGTGGCCGTGCTCCCAGCCAGCTCCTCTCCGAGCCCACACCGAGCTCAGCGCTCGCTGCCTCTGGGGCTCCAGCTCACCTCGCTGGGCTTTCCTTCCAGGCTGCATCTCCACGGGCAGGGCAGGAAAGCAGGGTCTGCTTAGAGGGGAGAAATCCCCCAAATCACCCCAAATCACCCCAATCACCCCACCATGGGCAGGCAGAGCAGGGACCTTTCTGTCCAGCCTTGGGAACATCACCCCCCTCTGTCCTGTCCATCAGCTGCCTTCACCAGGGGTGGTGAGTGTGACAGGGATTTCGTGTGGGGAGGGATGTCACCCACCTGGGCAGCAGGAAGGGAGAGCCAAGGAGGATGCCAGGATCCCTCTGTCCTCCAGATATCCGAGTTCCAGGCTCAGCTGTCACCCCTCAGCCCGTGTGGGCATCACCCTGGTGCCAGCTGCTCCTCCTGGGTGAAACCTGTGCCTTCCCCGAGCAGGGCTGGCACACATCCCCTTCCTCCTGGAACCCCCTGGGAATGGGGGATAAACTAAACCACCCCTTCCTTTCCCCTGCTGAAGGCACACATCCTCTTCCTCCTGGAACCCCCTAGGAATGGGGGATAAACTAAACCACCCCTTCTTTTGCCTGCTGGAGTGGAGGAATAGCCCAAAGCCTCTCCCTCCGGGAGCTGGGCATCCCCGGGAGCCCGGCAGTGCTGGGAATGCCCTGGGGCTGCGGGGAGAGACTTCCCCGGAGGGCTCCTGCTTTAATTCCTCATCTCCTGTGCAGGGTATGGAACCCACAGCTCGGCCCATCCCTGCCCGAGGCTGGGACTGCTGCAGGGGCGCTGCTGCTGCTGCTGCACCCAGCTGGGAGCTGGCGCTGCCCTGGGATGCTCAGCACGGGGCACATCGGGCAGGAAGGGGGTTTTGGGGACACCCCCGTGCTGGCTGTGCCTGTCAGGCAGTCTGGAGAACGGGACTGGATGGGAGGAGGCGCTCAGGATTCGGGGATGCTGCACAAGGCAGAGGGAGTGGGGGTGTCTGTGCACAAACACAGGCCTGGGCATAGAGAAGCTTCAGCAGGGCAAAGGAAGGGGTGGTTTCGTTTATCCCCCATTCTTAAAGGGTTCCAGGAGGAAGAGGATGTGTCCCTTCAGCAGGGGAAAGGAAGGGGTTGTTTCGTTTATCCCCCATTCTTAAAGGGTTCTAGGAGGAAGAGGATGTGTGCCTTCAGCAGGGCAAAGGAAGGGGTGGTTTCGTTTATCCCCCATTCCTAGAGGGTTCCAGGAGGAAGGGGATGTGTGCCAGCCCTGCCCCAGGGAAGGGACAGGAGGAGCAGCTGGCACCAGGGTGATGGCCACACGGGCTGAGGGGTGACAGCTGAGCCTGGAACTCGGATATCTGGAGGACAGAGAGCACGTGGGATCCTGACACCCCTCCCTGGCTCTCTCTTCCTGCTGCCCAGGTGGGTGATATCCCTCCCCCCATGAAGTTCTAGCCCCTGTCACTACCCCTGCATGGTGTAGATCACCCCTCTCCTGGTTTGGGTTGGAAGAGACCTTAAAAATCCTCCAGTTCCACGCCCTGCCATGGGCAGGGAACTTTCCACTAGCCCAGGTGGCTCCAAGCCACATCTGTTTTGTGTTCTTTCAACAGGATTCCCATAGTGAGCATTCCCAGGAGAGCTCCCCACCTCCTGCTGGAGTGTCCTGGTGCTCTGAAATGTGAGGGAGGAGAAGGAGCAGAGAGGAGATGGGGAAAGATGCTCATAATGTGTAATGAGCCTTTAATGCTCTCCCTGGCCCCCTCCCAACACATATGGGAGCTGGATGAGCCAATTAAACCAACACAATTAAATCAGCATCAATCACATCCTGTAAACCAGAGGTGGGGCCTGAGGGTGACTCCCTTCAGTTTGGAGAGAGCCAGACCCTGGAGGCACCATCAGAGAGGAGAAAGGGGTGGCTGGGGACCTGGACCAGAAGTGGGGGGCAGAGGGGACACCAGAGCTCAGGTTCCAGCTGGAACAGGCACTCCCCTCACTGGAGTCCTTGCACAGGGTCACCTTGAGCCCTGGAGGTGACACACCTTGTGCCACCGAGCTGGCCCTGCTTCCCTGGGCTCAGCCCCACGGACATCTGCTGCCCTGGGGGCTCCAGCAGCTCCGGCTGTAGGGTGGGCTCAGCCTGGCAGGCTGCATCTCTGACTTGGCCCTTCTGCTCTCATCCCAGCCAGTGCTGGGACACCAGGGCTGCAGCAGCCATCCAAGGGGATGGAAAAGTCAGAATTCCTGTTTCCAACCATCCCAGGGCTGCAGCAGCCATCCAAGGGGATGGAAAAGTCAGAATTCCTGTTTCCAACCATCCCAGGGCTGCAGCAGCCATCCAAGGGGATGGAACAGTGAGAATTCCCATTTCCAACCGTCCCAGGGCTGCAGCAGCCACCCAAGGGGATGGAACAGTGAGAATTCCCATTTCCAACCATCCCAGGGCTGCAGCAGCCATCCAAGGGGATGGAACAGTGAGAATTCTCCTTTCCAGCCCTCCCAGGACTGCAGCAGCCATCCAAGGGGATGGAAAAGTCAGAATTCCCCCTTCCAGCCCTCCCAGGGCTGCAGCAGCCATCCAGGGGATGGAAAAGTCAGAATTCCCATTTCCAGCCCTCCCAGGGCTGCAGCAGCCATCCAAGGGGATGGAAAAGTCAGAATTCCTGTTTCCAGCCCTCCCAGGGCTGCAGCAGCCATCCAAGGGGATGGAAAAGTCAGAATTCCCGTTTCCAACCATCCCAGGGCTGCAGCAGCCATCCAAGGGGATGGAACAGTGAGAATTCCCATTTCCAACCGTCCCAGGGCTGACGCAGCCATCCAAGGGGATGGAAAAGTCAGAATTCCCCTTTCCAGCCCTCCTCTGCTCTGCTTGGTTTGCTCTCCCTTTGGTCTAGAGCACAGGGAGGTGCTAAAAATCCCCTAAAAAGGGGCAGGTGCTCATCCTCACCTTGGCTGGAAGAGTCTTGTCCTGCCCCCTGGGGTTCTGTGTCCCCGGTGGGGCCCAGTGTCCCCCTGGCTGTCACAGACAGGCAGCCCAGGGAGCAGGAGGTCTCAGGGAGGCTGCAGAGCAGAGCTGAGTGTAGCCACCTGTGAGTTAAGAGATCCAAAGTGCCCTGGAGATGTCCAATGTCAGAGCGCTGCAAATCCAGGTCTGGGGCACACGAGTGAAGTGGCAACTCTTGACTTAATCCAGACAACTGTCACGGAGCCACAAAGGAGCAGGGACTCAAATTAAGTCCCACAGCCCTTTGGGAAGTATCAAGCCAGAAAAACAGTTTGCAGGCTTTAGGCAGGGTGATTTTAAACAAATGAGGAAGTGCCTTAGAAACAGCTTAAGATGAAAGCTACCAAATTAAAATCCTTGCAATCAGTATGGAGGCTACTTATGCAACAACCTCCTGAGGAGGAATTGGAATCCCAGAGATAAAACTCTAAACAAATAAAGAGACAGGAGATGAAGGAAAAAGAAATGAAACTTGGTCAAAAAGTGATGTACAGAGGGCTGCTTGAACTGCCTTTGAAAAGTGGCAGCTGAACACCACAAAGGGGCAAAACCAATGTCAGCCAAGAGGGGAGTGGGAGGATGGAGAGGGTATCCAGCTCTCCAGAGCACCTCCCAGCTTCCCTGAGCAAGCAGGAACGTGGCTGTGGGTATGCCTGGGCACCTCTCTGCATCCTTGACACCTCTGCGGGGCTCTGGCCCAAGGGTTGGGTTGAACCCAGAGGTCCCCGTCAGACACCTCGGTTTGGGAGAAGCAGCTCCCAGCAGAGCATCTCCCCCTCCCTGGAGTGACAGGACACTCTCCTCCCACCTGAGCTCTTGGCAGGACTGGCAGGTCCATGGGTAGCCTGGGAGGCCAGGGCGGCTCCTAATAAACTAATAAACCTAATAAACCTAATAAACTAATAAACTAATAAACCTAATAAACCTAATAAACCCCTCAGGCTTTGCCCTGAAAGATCTACCACAGAGTTCTCCCCACGTAGGCTGAAAGAGAGCACCTACCCCATGGTGCTCTGCAGCACTGCTGCCAACCTACATTAGATTGCCTCCCCCACTGCGGGGAAAGCAGTCCAGCTGACACTGCCCACCCTGCGTGGTGTAGATCACCCCTTTCCTGGTTTGGGTTGGAAGAGACCTTAAAAATCCTCCAGTTCTGTCGCCCTGATCTTTTGAGAGTTTTAAAGTTATTCTAAAAGTTCCTATGCCTTTTGATATTTACATATTTCAGCTGAGTTTTCTCACACACTGTTCATGTAAAAAATGATTGTTTTGCATTCTTCTTTGTGGCTGGAGAGAATTGATGGACTGTTGGTTTGACCAGTGTGGTTGGAGAAGTGGCAGTTTCACCCTCCAATCCACTGTCATTTTTGCTAGGCTATATATAGTAGAGTCAAAAAATAAAGTTTGCTTTTTTGAGTTCTTTTTCTTTCCTTTTACATCTCACCTGCTTCTGTGAGTTATTTTGTGTCACGGTGTGACACAGCTCCACACCCTGCCATGGGCAGGGACACCTTCCACTAGCCCAGGTGGCCCCAAGCCACATCCATTTTGTGTGCTTTCAACAGGACTCCAAGTGTTCATCCCTCATCCCCCCTACAGGTTGCTGCTCTTTGCCCACCCCTGTGACCTCAGGGTGGTCACTGACCCCACAGTTAAGCCTGTGCACAGCACGTGGTTCTGTCTTTGTCCCTGATCCCCGTGGCGTGGTGGATGCAATAAACCTTCACTGGAATACTTCATACAAAGATCCTTCCTGCCTGTCTTGGTTTGAACTCTTGGTTTGAACAGACAGGTGTCTGCTGAGGAGGGCAGGAGCCTCCTCTAAAATGGGAAATGCAACCCCCCTCCCTCTGAATTATGATAATTTTGAAATTAAGGGGGGCTCTCAGGCAAAGATAGGGAATTGCAATAACAGTTCTTTGCTAGGGAAATGAAAACTACAAATGCAAGAGCACAAAGAAAGCAGTGCAGAGTCAGAGCAGGCCCTGGCAGGCTGTGGGGCAGGGTGCTGGCAGCAGTCCCATTCCATGGGGGCTCAGCCCTCCTGCAGTGCCAGCTGTGCTTCTGCTGGAGCAGGATCCTGCACAAGGCTGGAGTTTTCCTCTGGAGCTCCAGGGCTGCTGGAGATGGGCCTGGGCTCCCTCTGGGAATGCAGTGGGGCAGAAAGCTGCTCCTCTGGGAATGCAGTGAGCAAAGGCTGCTGTGCTGTTCCAAGGGCAGATTGGATCCAGGTAGGAATGCTTGGCTGCTCCCCCTGGGCGCAGCCTCTGCCCATGGGATGCTGGAATTTTCTCAGCCATGCAGGGACACTCAGTGGCCATGGACAGAAGAGATCTCCTGGAGGGAGGATTGGCTGTGGGAGAGAGAAAGAAAACTGCCCAGAGAACAGCAGAGAGCTGCCCCAGCTCTGACAGGTGGGACAGAACACACTCTTCTCTTGCACTCCAGGACAGTCTTCCCTCTGCTGAGCTATCCGAGGTGTGTGTGTGCTTGGACTTGACATGGCTGCTCTGGGGACCTCACTCCGAGCGGCCTCTGAAGGACACGCTTCCAAGGAAGTTGCAGCATTTCTACCACCCTGCCACGCTGCACCACTCCGGCTTCAGGAGAGTCCTGCACATGCACAGCTTCTCGAAGCTGCGGGAACAAACACAGGGTGAAAGCTGAAAGGGAACTGCCTGAGCCAGCAGGTTCCTACCAGGGCTCTCCCGGGCTGCCGGGGCTGCGAGGGAGGGAGCTGCAGGGCAGGGGAGTGCGGGCACAGCGGGCACTGCAGGGCACGCCCGGGGCTGTGTGGGAAATGGATTTGTTGGAAATGTTTAAACTGAAAATGGAATAAAAGCTTTTAAAACGCCCCTCAGTTACCCCATCTCTGGGTCAGAAAAGGGCATAGTCTGACAGGGCTGAGTCTCATCATCTGAAGGTCACGAGTTCAATCCTCACGCGGGGCAGCACTGTGTGGAGTTTTAACTTTTTATTTGTCAGGGTTGGGGTTGAATGTGTGAGATGGTATTTTTTTGTTTGGATTTAGGTGTTTGCTAGTTTTTATTTATAGTATAGTTTTATAAACTGTGAATTTTATAATATTTTATTTTAACAAATTTTAAAATGGAGTTGTATCTCTCTATAAGGTTTTTTAGGGATAAATTGTTTAATTAAGAAATTATATTTAAATTATTTTTACTTTTAATTTAATAACTAATTACTTGTGTTCTGTAATGTGGATGTTTCTATTTAATTTTACAATGCTACTCAGACTTGTGAAGAAGAAGGATTAGCTTCTGCTTTAAAACTTCTATCTTATTTTATATATATTACTATATTCTAAACCTTTAAACTCTCAGTTTCCCACCCTGTGACATCACACCCTTCTATTCAAACTCCACCCCCACAATCCCAGTTCTGCCATTCCATTTTGGAAGCTTCTCCACGGCCTCAGGTCAGTGCAGTGTTCTCCTGGGGGTCAGTGCCTGGCAGCACAGAAAGGCTCCAATTCTCAGTGAGCTGGGCTCCAACACATGCCCACGTTAATGCCCTGAAGGCTTGCAGTGCCCCGAGGGCCCCTGTCTCTGCTGAGGGGACACGGGGGCTCCCTGAGGAGCCAGGTGCTTCCCTGGGGACTCGCAGCCTTGACGTGCTTTGGTTGCAGATGAAGTTGGCAGCATGCTCCAGATCTGGAATGATGTTTCACCTGAGCCCTTCAAAGGTACAGGCTGGCCCAGGATGGGCAACTCAGCCCAGGGAGATGGCAAGTGCAGCTGTGGAGCCACAGCTGGCACACCGAGGGCAGCTGGGCGAGGCAGAGCTGATGGCACTGGCACCGGGTTTGGCTTTCAAAGGATGCAGGGGCACAGGGATGACATCAGAACTGCCCAAAGTTGCCATGACCTCGGAAGCCTCTCTCCAGTGTCTAAGGGGGCTTGAGCCCTTTCCACAGGGGCATGGAGTGACAGGGAAAGGGGAATGGCCTTCAGCTGAAGGAGGGCAGCATTAGATGGGATAAGAGGAAAGATGGGATAAAAGGAAAGAGTTCTTCCCTGTGGGGGTGGGCAGGCCCTGGCACAGGGTGCCCGACCAGCTGTGGCTGCCCCTGGATCCCTGGCAGTGCCCAAGGCCAGGCTGGACATTGGTTGGAGCAGCCTGGGACAGTGGCAGGTGTCCCTGCCATGGCAGGGGTGGAATGAGATGAGCTTTAAGGTCCCTCCAACCCAACCCATCCCACAGTTCTGTGGGACTCCCTGCCCTGCTCCTGGGCGCACTTTTGCAGCTGCCCTGAGTTTACCATCACTGCTCTGCCCTGGCAGCAGGGTGGCACGGAGCACATCGGGGCACGGGGCACACGGCAGCGCCTGGCATGCTGCCAAGCCGGACCCACGGTGGGGATCACCCTCCTGCATTGCCCAGCTGCAGCCGTGAATTCCCCGGCTTCCCCCGCTCTGCCACCCGCACCCACCGGGCCCGGGCGTGGGCAGCGCTCCGCTCCCCGCGCTGCCAGCGCCGAGCCTGCCATGGGCACGGCCCGGGGAAGGCAGCGATGGCAGCGGGGCTGGCAGCCTGGGCACGCCCTGCCGGAGCCCCGGGGTCCCCTCCGTGCCAGCAGCAGCGAGGTGGCCGTGCCCGACCCCCGCTCCGCACTCGCTGTTAGGGCAGGGAGGGCTGCGCTTTGCTCTGGCCTCAAATCCGACTGGAACAAGCTTGGGAAATAAGAAGGACGGGAGGGGGAGGGAGAGCTAAAATAAGATAAATAAAACCAAATAAAAATAAACCCCAAACTCTCCGTTCTTCTTTGATTCTCCCTCCTTCTTTCTTTATTTTTTTTCCTCCACGCCAAGATTACTAATTGTCTAAGCATCTCAATTTGCTGGTTTCACTTAATCACAGACACTTTGGAGATTATCAGCGTTCCCCACATGTTCGGTACCTTGTTTCCAAACTACAAGACCCACGGGGAGCAGGCAGCGAGCGCCTGCAGGAGCGACAGCCGCGACGCGCTGCCGCTTCCCCCCGCGTCCCTCCGGCTGCGCTGTCAGAGCTTGATTTGCCTCTGAAACCGCCGCGTATTCCCCCAAAGTTCCCGAGCACGGGGGCCGTGAGGAACGGCGAGGTGGGGGCTGGGGGCACCGTTGTCAGCTCCTGGCAGCTCCCAGCCTTTGATTTGCACAAAAGAAAGGAGGGAGGTGGGGGAGGGAACGGATATGATTTATTCAGCAAGTTCCTAACCGGTTTTTTTTTGTGTGTGTGTTTTTTTTTTTTTTTTTTTTTTTTTTTTTTGGTTTTTTTTTTCCTTCCCTTCTTCTTTTCCAGAGGCTGTGAAATAACTGAAGCCGACGGAAAGGTGAAGTGCTGGGAGAGATGAAGGAGGCGCGTTTGAAGGCATTTTCTTCCTTTTTGTCACATCTCACTGCAAAGCTTTTAATTCCTGGAGCTCAGTTTCTTCCTGGAAAGTCTGAGCCAGAGGGGGGTGGGCTCGCTGCGGGCGGCGGGGTCCTGTTGGCTGGCACAGGGGCAGGCAGAGAAGGAGGGAGGAGGTCCCGGTGCTGGGGGCTGTTGGCTGTTTTCTGTCCCATCACCATCTGTCGGTCCCTCGCTGCCCTGGTGCCCACCCGGGGCCGGGGGGGCTCTGCTGCAGGTGCTGGGAACCAGCTCTGCCCTCAGCCCATCACCACCAGAGTCACAGAGCCACAGAAGGAAGGATTTAAGGCTGAAAAAGACCTCTGAGTTCATCAAGTCCAACTGAAAACCAATTCCCACCACATCACTAAACCTCATGGCAAAGTGCCATGGCTTCTTGTTTTTTTGGACACTTCCAGGGATGGTGACTCCACCACTGCCCTGGGCAGCTGTGCCAGGGCTTGACCACCCTTTATCAGTGAAGAAATTCCCACTGTCCACCCTGAGCCTGCCCTGGCCCAGCCTGAGGCCGTTCCCTCTCCTCCTGTCCCTGTTCCCTGGAGCAGAGCCCGACCCCCCCGGCTGTCCCCTCCTGTCAGGAGCTGTGCAGAGCCACAAGGTCCCCCCTGAGCCTCCTTTTCTCCAGGCTGAGCCCCTTCCCAGCTCCCTCTCCTGGGGCTCCAGCTCCATTCCCTGCTCTGAACACACTCCAACCCCTCCATGTCCCTCCTGAACTGAGGGGCCCAGAACAGAGCCCAGGGCTGGGGGTGCCACACCAGGACCCAGGACCTGCCCTGCGATGGACTGAGCCAGCTCCAGTGGCAGCAGAGGAACATCCAGAGAGCAGAGGACAGAACCCGTCCTGAGGGCACCTGCACAGGCAGAGGGAAGCAGGGCACGTCCCCAGCAGTGTGGGGACAGGACAGGACCCTGGGTGATGTGTTCTGGGGACCCTGCTTGAGCAGGGAGGTTGGACTAGAGGGTTTCCATTCAGACCTTCCAGCCTGAACCAGTCTGTGACTCAGATAATCACAGAATTCCAGAATGGTTTGAGTTGGGAGCAACCTTAAAGTCCACCCAGTGCCACCCCTGCCATGGCAGGGACACCTCCCACTGTCCCAGGCTGCTCCAAGCCCCAGTGTCCAGCCTGGCCTTGGGCACTGCCAGGGATCCAGGGGCAGCCACAGCTGCTCTGGGCACCCTGGGCCAGGGACTGCCCCCCTCTGAGGGGTCCCTCTGTGGCCCCATAGCTGAGGTGGGTCATTTCCTGCACCCCTTTAGAGCTTCAGGACATCAGCACGTCCTGCTCGGTAGAGGAAGGTTAGGAAGAAGAATCAAGCAGCATTTAAAATGGGAAAAAGTGTCTGAAATCAAATTTAGTTGTTTGCAGGGGGAAAATCATCTTTTTCTTTTTTTAAAGGAAAAATGATGATTGGAAACTTGTCTTTGTAGTCCATTTGTCTGCTCTGGGAGAGCTGTGCTCCCTGGCAGTCCAATTGCGTTTGTCTTCTCTAAATAACAGAAACCACAGAACAGCCCCAGGAGCAGGGATAGCTGAGGGAAGCACGAGGAACAGGCTCCAGCACCACCCAGCACAGCTTCCCCTGGGGGCAGAGGGGCCTTTGAGGCCCTGATCTCCCCATCCACACCAGGGATCTCCTCTGGCTTCTCCTGGCACAGGTTCCCCAGGGAGGCAGCAAACTACAGAGCAGGAGCCATGGCTGGGGTAAGCAGCTGCTGACACCCCAAAAAGTCACATTCCCAACATTTCTGCTCCGTTTAGAAACCAAAAGAGGATTGTGTTCCAAGTTCTGATTTACAGCCCATCCCTTGGTACTGCACACTGACTCCCAGGAGCTCTCCTGAAACTTGGACCTGAAATCCCACCCATTTCCTTGGGAATACTCCGACATGACCCAAGACTTTTTGTTTTTTAAACTCAAACAAGCAAAGGCCATTCCTCTGTTTCTCTCCTGGCCCTTCCTCTCTGCAGCTCTTCTGCACCACCAAAACCATCTGGTTGGCTGAGCTTTGGTCCTGCAGGAAGAAGTTCCTTGTGCACGATTCATTGAAGGTTTTTTATTTTTCTTTTTTTTTTTTTTTTATTTCCCATTTGCAAGTTGCTGAGAAGCTGATCCTGATTTCTGCAAATGAATTTGTTATCTGCAAGTGTTCACTGAATAGTTTATGCAAACAAATTTCAGCCCATAGGGTGTTTGCAAACTGTTCATTTCATGGTATGTGATTAGTAGAAATGGTCAGAAAATGGTTGCAAAACAATTTTCACGAGCTGTCCTCAACACCCAGGCTCCTCACGCCTCCATTTCTATCACTGAATTCTTTTTTTAAACTGGAATTAGAAAAATATCAACCAGCACATGATGAGTTGAACTTTTTATGCTTTGTTTCCAGCTAAAAGCTCTAAAAGGAGAGCAGCTGAAGCTGGGAAAAAGGGCAGAGAGAATCAGAGAATCACAGATTGGTTTGGGTTGGAACTTTTAAAGAACATCTCCTTCCATCCCTGCCATTGCAGGGACACCCTCCACTGTTCCAGGTGGCCCCAAGTCCCATCTACCCTGGCCTGGGACACTCCAGGGATGGGGAATCCACAACCTCTCTGGGCAGAGGAGTCTTATGAGGTTCTAGGATTCTTTTTCCTGCAGAAAGAGACAGAACCCATCTCCACGGATCCCGCAGCACCCAGAACCCATTTCTGATGCTGGGTCTGTGCTGAGTGCGTCTGGTCTCCAAGGCGGAGATGAGGACTCTCCCCCACTCCCAGGCCCCAGCACTGCTCCTCACTCACCACAGCTGAACCTGCACCACCCCTGCTCACCCCTTACCAGTGATGTGCCCAAAATCCCACAGGGCAGGGTTGCCCAGAGAAGCTGTGGCTGCAAAGTGTCCCAGGCCAGGCTGGATGGGGCTTGGTGCAACCTGGTCCAGTGGAAGTTGTCCCTGCCCATGGCAGAGGTGGGACAAAATGAGTGTTAATGTCCCTCCTAAGCCGAGCCATTCCATGGTTCCATGGCTCCATGAGTCCATCACTGTGCACTGCAGCATCCCTGCCCTGGGCAGGATCTCCATTGCAGGTCCACCTCCCATGCTGAGAGTGGGACAAAAAGCTGGTCCCAAGTGACCTGACAGTGACGTGGCAGAGGTAAAACCCTGGAGGAGCTGTCCAGCCCCAGTGCCCGGGGCTCACGGGGTGCTCAGAGATGGCACCGGCAGCTCAGAGCAGTCAGAGGCTCCCCGTGGGTTTTCCAGCACCGACAGAAAATGGTGCCCGGAAGATTTATTCATTTAACGCATCTGGTAATTACATTTCGGCAGGTGGTGTGTGGGGCCTGGATTCCTTCCATGCACACCAGGCTCGGGAAGGCTCCAGTCCCACGTTTGATAAATCTCAGAATAGAATAAATAAATAAAATCAACAGTCCCCAGCTGCAAGTGCGGAGGAGGCACATCCTCTCCCCGTGCCACGCGTTCCTCCTGCCTCCCCCGCGCCGGGGCCAGCATTCGGCACTGCCCGCTCTTCCCGGGCATCCTCCAGGAATCCAGCACTGCCCGCTCCTCCCTGGGATCCAGCACTGCCCGCTCCTCCCTGGGATCCAGCACTGCCCTCTCCTCCCGGGGATCCTCCGCAGGATCCAGCACTGCCTGCTCCTCCCTGGGATCCAGCACTGCCCGCTCCTCCCGGGGATCCAGCACTGCCCGCTCTTCCCGGGCATCCTCCAGGAATCCAGCACTGCCCACTCCTCCCTGGGATCCAGCACTGCCCGCTCCTCCTGGGGATCCAGCACTGCCCTCTCCTCCCGGGCACGGCACTCTCCCTGCTCTGACGGGCACAGGCACACGGGATGGGGATGCAGAGTCAACGCGGCTGGAGCGGGGCTGAGGCCAGCTCTCCTCCCAGAGTTATGGCTCTGGCAGGGATGGGGACAGCACAAGGCAGCTGGGGAAAGCATAGGGGAGGCAACCAGGACACAGAGAGACAGTGGATGGAAAATGCAGAGTTTAAGGAGGGAAGGATGAGCCAGGAATTAGTGGTTAGGAAGGAGATGGCCCATGGAATACTGTGTGGCAAGAGCCAGAGAAACACGGGGCAGAGGAGGCTGCAGGGGGTGAGTGGACCTGGAAATGCTCAAGACGAGCAGATGTGTCACCTCAGGACATAGATTAGTGGGCACATGGGTATTTGGTGGAACATTGGACTCGGTGATCTCAACGGTCTGTCCCAGCCATAATGACTTCATAATCCCATGGTGATGGTGCTGGGGGCTCAGAGGGGACAGCTCCAGGAGCTGGGTGACACCCCAGGGCCTGGGGCACAGCTGGTGCACACGGGCCAAGCCCTGTGGGGCACTTTTTGGGATCCCGTGAGGTGTCCCCATGGGTGCACAGGGTGCTGCTGGGCAGGACACGGTGTGGGGGGCCCAGGAGCAGCTCCTGTGAGGAGCAGGGCTGAGGGTGAGGAAAGCTGGGCCACAGCTTCCTCTCCAAGGGATCTCCGACTTTCCAGGCTGTCCCAGCAGGAGCAGTGGCAGTGCCAGGGCGTGGGCACTGCCCCCATGACAGAGGATGCTGTGAGCACATCTGGATGCTGTGAGCACAGCTGGATGCTGTGAGCACAGCTGGATGCTCACACTCAGCCCAGCACACAGGAGACAGCCTGGCCTGGCAGGCAGGGGCTCTGCAGGGACCCTCAGCCCCTGCTGCCTGCCTGTGCCAGGGGGGCTCCGGGGGGATCTGGGGCTATCCTAAAGCAAACACCCAAGGCAGGAGCCCGTGGAGGGCACCACATCCCCGGCAAGGAGCTGACACAAAGACTGCGGCTGGATTTTATTTTTATACTTCACCTCCCTGCCCCCTTTGTAGAAATGACATAATTATGGGGATTTAATGTTCCACTGCTAAATTTCTTCATTTTTCAGGATAATTTCCACTATTTCATCAAGGAATAATTAATTGCATTGTCTTTAATCAGTTGTTTTACAAATCCAGCAGCGCAAGAAATTTTCCTAGCCAGACAATGCAGGCAGCTGCTCTTCCCTTCTGGGTGTATTAATGAAGTGAAAGAGCTCAAGCCAGGGAGAAAAAATCGGCTGGGAAAAAAGAAATCTATTGACAGAGAGATTGAAAAAATGACAGTGTAATCCCTTAATGTGTGTGCTGGGGAGGCAGAGGGCAGAGATGGAGCCCAGGTGTGAGGGCGGGAGGAATTGGGCTGCTGGGGCTCAGGGTTCCAAAGTCTCTCCTCTCTCCTCGCAGGTCCTCCACATCAGATTATAATGTGGGGGTGCACAGGGGTGTCAGCACAAAACCTGTGAATGATAACAATTATGGGATTGTTAAAAATAGGTTGGAAATGGTTGTAAAATATTTGATAATTGTTGAGCATGCACTGTTAGTTTGGTTATGGTAAAAGGGGTTTAAAGGGGTAGTTTTAAGAAATACCGTACTCTACGTACCATATTACACCTAAGTAAAGCGCACCGCCCCCAGCGGAACAAGCCAGCCTGGACAGAACTGCCATGGGCCAATCAAGCGCCTTAAACCTTCATGCAAATGAAGGATCCAAACAGAAACCAATCCAAAGGGACAAAAAACAGGATAAAAGGGAGCTTCCGACCCACTGAACCCGTGCTGCCCCACCTGGAACGTCGGGGCCATCGCTGCTCAGCAGACCCAGCGCCGGCGCCGCAACGTCCTCGACAGGAGCGCTCCTGCTCAGCCCGGACGAGCCCCCTTGCTTTAGGCCTTTCTTTTGCTGAAATCACTTTTAGTGCCAGGAGTGTGGTCCTGTTTCTAACAGCCTGGGGGCTCATCCGGGCTGAGCAGGAGCATTCCTGTCAAGGATGCTGCAGCGCCGGCGCTGGGTCTCCTGAGCAGAACTCAGAACTGGCTTTCAGAACTCCAGCCTGGCTTTCCCCTTCTCTCAGCCCCTTCCCTCCCCGTGTTTCCCAGAGTTACTCCTCCAGGGCACACACTAGGCCCCCTGGAGATCCCTATGGCATCAAGTCCAAAGCTGCCCCAAAAAGTCCCTGCTCTGGCATCTCCAGGGGTCTCATCTCTGCCCCACTGCCTTGGGGTTCCCACCCTGGCTCTCCTGCCTGCCCCTGTGCGGTTCCAGGCACTCCTGCCCTGCTCTGAGCCAAAAGGCAAAGAGAAGCAGCAAGAAGTGATGAGACATCCCAGATCCCTGCTGCTAATGCAGGGCTGCTAATGGACGGAATGAGAACAGAATCTCAGAATAGTCTGGGTTGGAAGCGACCTTAAATTAAATTAAATCTTATTACAAATGCCCTGCCATGGCAGAGACACCTTCCACTATCCCAGGTTGCTCCAAGCCCCATCCAGGCTGGCCTTGGACACTTACAGGAATGGGGTGGTTTTTGTGGACCTCCCATCCGTCCAGGTCCCAGGGAGCATTTTCCATCTCAGTCACTGGCATTAACCTTCTCCATCTCTTGGTGGATGGTGGAACACGATGGGGCAGTTCCCGCTGAGCTCTGCCCATGGTCCTGTGCCATGGGCTGGGTGGAGGCTCACCCCTCCCAGATGGGGCGCATGCCAAGCTCCAGCACTTGGATCTGGTTTGGGAGCTCCAGATCTCCTTGCAGAGTGCAGCTGTGGATGTGTCACCGGAGAGGAGAGGAGAGGAGAGGAGAGGAGAGGAGAGGAGAGGAGAGGAGAGGAGAGGAGAGGAGAGGAGAGGAGAGGAGAGGAGAGGAGAGGAGAGGAGAGGAGAGGAGAGGAGAGGAGAGGAGAGGAGAGGAGAGGAGAGGAGAGGAGAGGAGAGGAGAGGAGAGGAGAGGAGAGGAGAGGAGAGGAGAGGAGAGGAGAGGAGAGGAGAGGAGAGGAGAGGAGAGGAGAGGAGAGGAGAGGAGAGGAGAGGAGAGGAGAGGAGAGGAGAGGAGAGGAGAGGAGAGGAGAGGAGAGGAGAGGAGAGGAGAGGAGAGGAGAGGAGAGGAGACAGAGCTCTAGCAGGCTGCTGTCCCCAAACCACCCTGTGCCAGGGCACCTCCTCCCCTCCCAGGCACGGCCGTGCTGGGACCCACCCATGGGTGGGTGGCTGAGCTCTCCAGGGGATCAGAGCACCATGCCCTGCTGGGGGCACTTCTCCATCTCATCTATTCACTCCTCCAGTCTGCCCAGAGCAGGGGGATTCAGAATCCCTGGAAATGTTCAGAAGGTGGATGTGGAATGGAGGACACAGTTCAGAGATGAACACATCAGTGTTGAGTTGATGCTTAGACTCAATTGTAGAGGTCTTTTCCAGCCTTAAGGATTCGTGATTCTATTCCAGTCCTTGCACAGAGCTTCCATCAGGAAATCTGAGCAGGCTTTGCCAGGAGGTCACAACAGTTATCCTAAAATCAGGGCAGGGCTCTGCACAAGGAGCTCAGTGGTTTTGGCACAGATACAGGAGTGGCCACACTCAGGGTGCTCTGTGATTGACCAAGGGCCCTGCAGGGGCCAAATAACCCTGAATGAGCCCAGTTCAAACAGGGTAAAGGGTCAGGTGAAAGCCAAGAGGCTGGAAAGGGAAGGAAAAGGATTTCAAGAGTCTTGCTTTGATTTCAGTTGGAAATCAGTTGGATGGAAGTATCCTGCAGATGGATGGGTGGAGGGGCAGGCCTTGGAGTAACCCAGGAGCACTGGGATGTGCTGCAGCATTTCACAGAATTCACAGAATTCATGGAATTCATGGAATTCACAGCATCACTGGGTTGGAAGAGACTTTCAAGATCATCGAGTCCAACCCAGCCCCAACAACTCAGCTAAACCCTGGTACCCAGTGCCACATCCAGGCTTGTTTTAAACACACCCAGGGATGGGGACTCCACCACCTCCCCGGGCAGCCATTCCAGAACTTTATCACTCTTGCCATGAAAAGCTTTTTCCTGCTACCCAACCTGTATTTCCCTTGGGGCAGCTGAGGCTGTGTGCTCTGGTTCTGTCAGCTCCTGGAGAAAGAGCCCAAGCCCAGCTGGCCACAGGCACCTTTCAGGAGCTGCAGAGAGTGCTGAGGTCACTCTCATTTCCAGCTGAGAGTGTCCAAAGGGCACCGCAGCAGTGGCACTGCCAGCTCTGCTCACACCTGATGAACACAATGCTCCTTTTCTCATGAGAAGATGCACAACACCATGCCCCGAGCCTTTGGGAATTGTTTGCAGAGGTTCTTTCCCAGCCCCAGAGGGCTCTGACTCCAGGCCTGGGTAGCTGAGGGCAGCTGAGGATGTGGTGCTGCAGCCCTTGCAGTGCCCTGGCTGGGGGAGGGTTCCACTGAGAGATGGAGATCAAAGGCCATAACCTGGAGAAACTTCTGGACCAACCAGTCCCTCTGGAGCTTGGAATCACAAGGAGTCATGGTTATTCTTTACTCAGAGGGTGGGGAGGCCTGGCACAGGCTGCCCAGAGCAGCTGTGGCTGGCCCTGGATCCCTGGAAGTGCCCAAGGACAGGCTGGATGGGGCCTGGATTGTCAGATTAAGCCCTTTTCTGACCCAGAGATGGGGTAACTGAGAGGTGTTTTTAAAACTTTTATTTTATTTTTAGTCTCATGTGATGGGTGAGATAATATAGATGTTATAATTCATGCTATTACAATTAGAGGCTAACTATTTCTTAATTATAATACACTCAAAGTGTTTCCAACGCTGGAGCAGCCTGGGGCAGTGGAAGGTGTCCCTGCCCATGGCAGGCGGGCTCTGGATGAGCTTTACGGTCCCTTCCCACCCCACCCTGGGATTTTGTGATTGTGTTTGCGTGTCAGAGAGAGCAGGGAGGGCACTGCCAGGGCTGTGTGTGCTGTGCTTTGCGGCACATCTGGCTGCAGCTCTGTGACAGAACAGGAGCCGGGCTGCTGGGGTTTCCCCTCGGTATCTGCTGCAATCAGGTGTCTCAGCGTTTCCCTCGGAGGCCTCAGTGCCAGCTGAAAAGCAGCCGGGGTGGGGAAGGAGGGCCTTGTTCCTACAAGCAGGGCCATTGTCAGGCTCTGCAGGGACACGAGTTCCAGCAGCAGGGGCTGGGCCACCTCCCCCCCTCAGCCAGAGACAAGCAGCTGCACCGCAGATAAGAACTAGATAAGGACCCCCCTTCTATCCCTCATGCCCTTGCTCATGGAATAAGGCAGGGATTTAATCCTGCTTATCTGGGAGGGCTGGGAGAGGCTGGCAGGCTCTGCAGCAGCCCCGCAGAGAGGAGAAGAGCCCAGCAAAGGAGCAGCAGCGGCTGTGCTCGTTGGGAACCCGCGTGTGGGGACCGGGAGAGCCGCGGGGACGGCAGGAGGTGCTGAGAGAGCAGAGAGCAGATTCACGGCTGAGGACAGCCCAGCAATACCCGGAGCTGCTGCAATCAGCCAAACTGATCTGCCTGGGTGTGGATGGGGAGGGATGGAGGGATGGAGGGATGGAGGGATGGGGGGATGGAGGGAGTAGCAGCAGCTGGATGCAGACAGGGAGCGGCAGGCGTCAGGGAGTCACCTCAGGTGTGCCCAGCACCTGAATGTTCGTGCCATGCTGGCTCCCTGGCACAACAGGAATAGCGGAGTTGTGCTCACCCCCTGCCCAGAAGGGCTGAATTCCTAATTCCCCGTCATGAATATGCACAGTGAGTACCAGGGCGCTCTCCAATCCGGCCCCGGCAGCACAGCCATGTGATTTAACGTGACTGATCACCCTGTGCCCAGCACACAGCCCACACTAAATACCCACAGGATCCACAGAGTTAAATTATTTGAAAGAAAACGCAGCTCTCACATAATTTTCCGTAACAATCAGTACAATCGCAGGCAGCCTGCAAATATTCTGTGCATGGGAAGGAGCTGATTCTCTCCGGGGAACTCCCTGCCCTGCTCTCAGAAAATCGCCTCCTACAGCAACACCTTCAACAGGTTTCTGTGTGAGGAGTGTGGTCTTCGTTATCAAACTGCTTTATACAGTTATCACCCCAAACTCCTCTGCAGTATAAACATATCATTCCTGGGAGAAGCTGTCAGGGGAGGGCCAGGCTGCAGCCTGCAATTAAAGCCCCAAACAATGCAGCCCAATAAATCACCGTCGCTACGGCCGGTCAGTGTCGCCAAGCATGGAGTGAGTATCTTAATTACATTTAGACCAAACAAGTGGTAGATTATTTATGGGATACTGTAAGTGCCTGACAATGGGTAGAAAGTCATTCCACACGCATCCCTGGGCATTTCAGAGTCCGGGTGAAGAGGTAGGGAAAGAGAGGGAAAGAAGGAGAGCCAATATTCATCACCGAGCAAAATTGGAAGGGAAAGAGCTGTTGCTTTAAATAAGGCCCAATTGCATCATCAATTTAAAAGCAATAGCAGCAGCTTCTGGAGAAAGCAGCAGCTGCCACAGGTGGCCAAACAGCTGGAGAGCTGCCAGCACCCACGGAGCCACCAGGAGCCCGCTGCTTTGTCACGCTGTGGCTCAGCTTTAATCCCTGTGCTCAGCACCCAGGCCTGCAGAGAGCCCTGCTGCACCCAGGGGCTGCATGGCCAAGGGGGGATCTGTTCCATGCCTCATCCAGCCTGCAGCTGGATTTCAGCACCTTCCAGATGTGGCCTAGAGGATGCAAACTGGCTGGGGAAGCTCAGGGATCAGTTGGGGCCACGCGGATCTGCGTCCAGGCACGGAGCATCCCAAGGCTGCTGGATCCTCAGAGCAATGCTGTGCTTGAGGCCCAGCTTGGTGCATCTTACCAGGGCAGTGACCCTAAAGAGCAGAAGCTTCTCTTTGCTCAGGGTGATGGTTTCAGAAAGAGCTGTGCTTGTCCTCATGCTGTTTAGGGACAGGAATCCTTCTGGAAAAGCTGTTTGCTCACAAGAGCTTCCTCCAGGGAAAGATCCTAGAACATGAGTGGGTCTGTCGCACTGCCCTGAGCTGAAACAGCCCCCCTAAAGCTGTTAGGAGCTCAGGACTGTTGGCTGGGGCTGGACTACAGTCCCTGGTCACTCTGGGCCTTGCAGCCAGGCTGGGGTGCCAGGGGATCCCTGTCTGTGTCATAAAATCCCACAGGCTGTGAATGAGCTCACAGTATGGAACCCCAGAACCACAGAACACCCTGGGCTGGAAGGGACCCCCAAGGTGTATCCAGCTCAGCCCCTGTCCCTGCCCAGACCCCCCAACAACCCCACCCTGGGCATCCCTGGAGCTCTGGCAGCCTCGGGCCGTGCCCATTCCCTGGGGAGCCTGGGCAGTGCCAGCACCCTCTGGGGGAAGAACCTTTCCCTGAGCTCCAGCTGTGCCCTGGCCCAGCTCCAGCCATGCCCTGGCTGCTGTCCCTGTCCCAGAGCAGAGCTGGGAGCTGCCCCTCGGGAGGAGCTGCAGATCCCTGAGCTCTGCCCTCAGTGTGCCCTGCTCCAGGATGAGCACACCACCGTTCCTGGGTCTCCTCGTGTGACCTGATGCCACCAGGCTGGTGGGTGCAGTGCTGTGCCCCGTGCATCAGGGAAGGGCTGGAGCAGGAGGAGGCACAGATGGGCTCCAGAGCGGGGTGCTCCAATGTCAGACAGCTCACCCAGACCCCGGCGAGGTGCTGAGAGCCCCGGGGCACTCAGGCCACCAGCTGGAACATGAACATTGTCAACACCATGAACGTGGCTCCCCCAGCCCCTCCAGCAAAGCTCGGGCGGTGACATTGCCAGAGCAATGCCTGTCCCCAGCCTGTCCCCAGCCTGTCCCCAGCCCTGGCTGCTCTCAGTGACCAGCCAGCGTCTCGCCACTTTCCCCGCGGCTCTGTCTGGCCATGCAGCCATGGCACAACAAGGGCTGCCTGTCCCACAGCCCCGCTTTGGGCCCACACCCTCCCTCTTTGGGCCCAGGCCCTCCTGCACAGCCTGGGGCAGGCCAGCACGGCTGGGTTCAGCGCTCAGACGGGCACTGCTTGTCTAGACAGCAGCAGGGGGTGGCTCTGGGGTGTCCTTGAGCCCACGGCTGGCCAAAGTAGGTCAGATGAGTCTGTTCTACCAGCAGCTGTTTATTGCTACTGACCCTCTGCTGTGGACACGTCGTTCCAGCTGAGCTGCCTCAAATCCGGCAAGGTGATCCCCTCTCCAGCAGCCTCTGGTCCTTCTGCAGGCACTTTGGCTCCCTGTGCCATCCCCTCCGTGTCTGACGGCTCAGGAGTGGCCACAGGGTTTGCCAGGCTCCTCACACAGTGGCTGTGAGCTCAGCAGCAACCCCAGGCAGCAACTCTGTGTCTCTTTTAGGACATCTGAGGATCTGGCCCAGCCTTTCAGGTCAAGAAGAGTGGCATGGGCAGTGCCATCCATGCCTGCAGTACTGAGGACCACGGGTATCAACCACACTGCCCACAAATGAGGGACAACCCCCACGTGTGTGCATTTTGACCCAACAGGACCAAATGTTTTCCTTCCTCTGTGCCATGAGATGCTGGGTGTGGAGCCAGCCCAGGAGGGCAGCCCCGTCCCGGGGATGGGGAAGAGGCTGTGCTTCTGCAGAGAGCTGAGACAGGACCGTTCCCAGCTCTGGGTGGTAATGGAGGCAGGTGACACAAAGCCCTAATTGCCCGGCAGACTGACTGACCAAGCTGACAAGCCCAGCTGATCTCGGGCGCTGAGCCAAGGCCACACCACCCCACGAGGTGCCCAAAGCTCCTCATTGATGCCAAGGTCACGGCAAGGCAAGCGAGGGGAGGAACAGGAGCCCAGTCCTTGCTGGGGGTTCCTCAGCAGTGCTGGCCCACCAGCAGCTCCTGGGCTCCCTGTGCAGAGCCAGCTGGGCACGGGGGTGTCCCGGTGCCCTCACACGCCAGACGCCTCTCAGAGGGTGCAAAGCACTTGGAGGAATGGGGAGTTAACGCTCTCCCCGCCTCCATCCCCCGTTCCCCTCTCAGCAGCCGACAGGCAGTAAAAGACCCTTCGCAGTTGTCAAGGCAACGCCGTATCATGAAGACGGTGCCGTGAAGTGGCAGCAGCCGGGGGCTCCGCTCTCCTCTCCCCTCTCTCCATCCCCAGCGCTTCCCTCTCGAGGCCGCGCTGCCGCTGCCAGCGATGCTGCTCCGAGGGCGGCCCGTGGGGATGTGCGGGTGTGCTCCCGCCCCAGCCCCGCCGGTCCCGGCCCCACTGCTCGCCGAGGTGTGATGTGGGACAGCCCCACTGCCCTCGTGCCCCAGCTTCTGCCCTGAACCCCCTTCCCCGCAGGCTGTAACCCCACACCGGCCACCAGCCCGCCACCTTGTGCTGAATGAGAGCTCCACGAGCCTTCTCCCAGCAGAGATGGGGTTCCAAGGGGGCTGTCTGCACCCCTGGGGTCTGCAGGCAGTGTCACCTTGCCGTGTCCATGCTGGGACCTGCCACAGGCACAGCTTTGGACAGCCCAGCAGGGGACACCGCCCTGCAGCTCCCCCCTTTCCCAGCCTGCAGGGGGATTGTGGAAGGCATCCCGTAATTTGTCCTTGTGGGGGCATCTGTCCAGAGGGAGATGCAGCTCTCTCCGTCCCCAGTGGTGCCTTGAGAAGGCTGACCTAGAGCAGAGACTAGATTGAGCTGAAGAATAAAGCAGGGATTTATTAAAGGATCTCTTCAATGGATCCACCTTGGGCAGCACAAGAGCCCAGCCAGGGCTACACCTTAGGTGAACTCAAAATGGTCACCAAAAATGGACCAGTCACAAGGTGTCTAACTTTATATGTTCTGCTTCATTTGCATATCAGAGTTCATTGTCCAATTCCAGCTTTAGCCCATCAAGTCCCATTTTTTTGTTTTCTCTCTTCAGTCCACCTTGTTTCTGCTCTTGGGCCTGAGATTTGGATCATTTGTCCTCGGTCCCCAGCTGGAGCAGGAATTGTTTTGTCTCCCTGCTCTGTGCAGAGAGCTCACCATCCCATAATATGAAGCCCAGACCCACACACCAAAGCAGAACCTGAAAAACAGAAAAGCTAAAACCTGAGGCATCACAGCCAAGAGTATCCCTTCTGTTGGGGGAACCACAACAGCTCCTGGGCACAGTGGAACAGGTGGGGATGAGCCTTTGCAGGTGTCTCCTACAGATCAGTCTCCCCAGAGACACCAACAAAATCTGAAGACAAGGAGAGTTCCCTCTGGCAGCAGCCCTCCTGGAAGGGGGTTGCTGGAAATGCTGGATGCATCTGGGGATGAGCAGAGAGAGGAGAAGCATTCCCTGGATGGAGAGGTGTGGATGGGCTGATGCCAGGGGCTCTAGAGGATGCAGCTGGTGCAGGGCTGCCCAGGTGTCTTTGTCAAGTCCCAAAAGAGCCCAGGAGCCCTGGGAGCCAGACATCACCTCTGAGTGAGTCCAGACATCACCTCTGAGTCCTGCTGTTGGCACTGCAGAAGGGTCACTCCTGATGGACACAGTCTCAGCTGCCCCAAGGGAAATACAGGTTGGATATCAGGAAAAAGTTTTTCATGGCAAGAGTGATAAAGTTCTGGAATGGCTGCCCGGGGAGGTGGTGGAGTCACCATCCCTGGGTGTGTTTAAAACAAGCCTGGATGTGGCACTGGGGGCCAGGGTTTAGCTGAGGGGTTGGGGCTGGGCTGGACTCGATGGTCTGGAAGGTCTCTTCTAACCCAGGGATTCTGTGAATGCTGTGAATTTGTGAATTCTGTGATTCTGTGAATTCTGTGAATTCTGTGATTTCTGTGTGACTGGGAGCTGGACACCTGCCCTGGCCCCTGCCAGGTCTCTGCTCTGTGTGGGGTGCTGTAGGGCCAGCCCTACGCTGAGAAAAGAAGCAGGGGAGAATGGCAGAATGGGGTTTGGAGCAGGGCACTGCAGTCACAGACCATGGAGTTGGGTGAGGACCACGAGCCCTTGTCTCAGGCCAGGTGCCCAGCGTTCCCACCTGCCTGTCCCCCCGTGTGGCCCTGCCAGGCTGCTGTGTCCCCAGAGAAAGGGGCTAAAACTGGACCCGTGAGCGTGGCCAGGCTCAGCACAGGGCTGTGGGAGCAGATGCTCATCCTCCCTGCGTTTGGCGTTTCCTGTTGCTCTGGACTCCAGGGAAATGATTGCTCTGCTCAGAGGGATCTGTAAATAGACACTGCCCACAAACCTGCACTCCCCGGGGCCAGGAGGTGGCAGGAGCTCAGGGACTGCTGCCACAGCTGACAGCCGGCCCCCAGCGGGTGCCCTGCCCTGCCCAGCCTTCCTCTGCCTCGCAGGAGGGAAGGACACCAAAGAAATGAATTTTTTTCTCAGGTAGGCAGTGTCTGGCAGAGAGGATGAGGGACAGGATCTCTGTGTGGTGCACAGGTACTCCGGGTGGCATTGCCCTTGGTGTCACATCACTGCTGGCTGAAGCCCCCTCCCCACAGGAGTGCTTTGGGCTGGGGGCTGCCTGTGCATCCCTGTGCCCACAGACGAGCAGTGGCAGTCACTAAGGGCTGCCCACTTTGGTTCTCACCAGGTCCTGGCAGAGCTGTCCCCACTGTGCCCTCCTTGGGCTGGGGAGCCACACCCCTGGGAACAGAGCCCTGACAGGGACAGCCGTGGACACCTCCCTACTTGTCACTGTCCCCTTAGGGACAGGCAGTGTCAGGCAGTCTGATGGGTGGGCACTGGAGTGCCTGGGCTAACACCATCCCTGGGAAGGGTTGATCCAGAAGCTTTCCACAGCTTTGCAATCCCAAAATGAAAAATTACAAGCCAGGGGAATTGGAAGGGAGTTTGAGAGAATGCCAGTCAAGATCTGAGCTCTTAAACCACTTGGACTCAGACTGAGAAAGGATTTAAACCCGCAGCAGTCAGCCTGCTGGGGCTGAATCTGCAGCATGCCCTTGGTGAGGCTCTCTCAGCCATGATCCCGGGACACCCCTGTGCTCCTGGGGAGCTGCTGCTGCCCCAGCACATCCCTGTGCTCCTGGGGAGCTGCTGCTGCTCCAGCACATCCCTGTGCTCCTGGGGAGCTGCTGCTGCTGCCCCAGCACATCCCTGTGCTTCTGGGGAGCTGCTGCTGCTCCAGCACATCCCTGTGCTCCTGGGGAGCTGCTGCTGCTGCTCCAGCACGGTTGCCACCCCAAGGACTGCACACAGCCTGCTCCGAGCCTGGGGAGGTTCTGGGAGGTGACACCTTCCCCACGAGGATCAGCCCTGCACAGTATCCACAGCTGGGGTGGTGCTGGCTGTGCCTCCCCACAGATTTCACAGATCAGGCAAAATCAGCCCTGGGCAGCGCTGGGATCAAAGCCAGGCCTTCTGCCATGGGGAATGACAGCACCGAGGAGGAACCCAGCAGCAGCCACGGTCTGGGGACGCTCTGGCATGCGAGATGCAGGTTGAGGCCTCGGTGAGCACTGGGCTGTCCATCCCTGGTGTCCAGCCCTGATGGGACACCAAGGCCTCATGAAGAAGCTTTTTCCCTGCAGAACATTCTGACACAGCTCCTCAGGGACACAGCTGGGCTTTCCCTGGAGCAGGGAGGACAGAGAGGGCAGACATGCCCTGGCAGGAGCCGGGCAGATGCTCCCGGTGGGGCCCAGCTCTGCTCCTGCCAAGGCTCTGACGGGGAGGGGACCTCGGCAGGGCGAGCACAGCTGGCAGGGACAGGCAGGACGCAGCCGGTGGGTGAGTCCTGCAGAGAGGAGCCCTTCCAGCAGGGAGGAGGATGCCAGCGGCGGGAGGCTTTCCGTAATGCATCTCCCGCTGCGCCCCTGTGAGATGACGAGCTTCCTTGGGAAGGAGGGGACGGGACGAGAACGACCTCCCCACCCTGCCAGCCTGGAAAGCCTCACCCAGGCGATGCCAGGATGTGTTGTATCCCGTTGCCACGGCAACTGGCATCTCCCGGAGCCGAGGCGGAGTCGTGGCACGGGAAGCAGGCGCGGTGTGACCCCGGCTGGCGGCACACGCGGAGGGCAGGGCGCGCTCAGGGCTCACCCGTGCGGGGTGCGGGGCACCAGCGGTGGCACCGGCATGGGCAGCAGCACCTTCAGCGCACTCCAGAGCCTGGCACAGCCCGGCTGGAGGGATGGGGAAACACGGATCTGCGGGATGGGGGGTGCAGAGAATCCTCACTCGGGTGGTGGGGGTGCACAGAGGGGCTGCACGGTGCGAGTGGGGACATCCCTGCCTGGTGCTGGGCCTTCTCCCTGCACCAGCTGCCTTTGCAGCTTCCCTCCTCCTCAGAAAGGCTGGAGGGTTCTCCCTGCAGTCTCCCAGAGAAGCCCAAACCCCTCCGCTTTGGCTGCCTGGCTGGGCACAGCGCTGTGGCTTCATGGGGTGTTCACCCAGGGGCCCTTTCCAAATCCTGCATGTCCACGTTTCCCAAGGACAGGCACGGGGCTTTGCTGCCCAGGCTCCGTGATTTGCTCCTCCTGGGATGCTTGGCACAGGGGAAAACTCTCCGTGGGTGGACTCGAGGAAGGAGGAGTCAGCTTCCGCCTGTCGCGTTATTTAAGTGACACCTACCAGGCAGCAAGGTCAAGGAGACCAAATTTTTCCATCACAACTTGTTAGAGAATGGAAATGTTTCAACCCAGCAGTGGAATATTATCCCTTCTACTCCTCCCAGCTGGAGTGACTACGGTTTTCCTCCAAAAAAAAGAAAAAAAAAAATTAAGACAAAAATTACCTTGTGGGTTTGCTATCACGTCATCGCCCTTCTTTGCTTGGGGTGGAAAAGGGGATGGAAAGGGAGAAGATCTGAGGTAGGAGAAAAAAAAAAAAAACAACTAACCCCTAAAAGCTGTGTTTAATTTAATGAAAAATTATGAGGAAAACAAAAAATGCATCTGAAATCCCTTTCAAAATGAGCAACTTTCTACCAGGCACCCTCATGCGAGCAGCACCACAGCCTTTCCCCAGCACTGGCTCGGTGCTGAACCTCACTGGAAACTCATTTTCCAGCAGAACGTCCCTCGGTGGAGCTGTGCCCGTGCCACAGTAGCAGCTGCAGCTGCCCAGCCCTGGTTTTCCAGGCAGGCTCATTCCTGCCGGCAGGAGCAGCCGCGCTGCCGGGGGATGACCCTGCCCCGCTGTACATCACACACGGAGGACAGCCCCGAGCGCTGCAGAGCCTGCTACAGCACAAATCTTGTCACAGGATACTCGGCCCCACTCCTCCCCCTCAAAAAAAAAAAAAAAAAAAAAAAGTAGTTCCTTTTCTAACCAATTCCAGCCAATTTATCCTGCTGCATCCACCCAGCTCCAGTGAGATCTCACTGGAGGCATCAGGGTGGAGATGTGGAAACCAGAGGGAGTGAAATCTGCTCTTCTGGAAGCAATAAATGCCTCTTGCCTTTTCCAGGCACTTCCTGACCTTGCTGCAGCTGATGGGCAAGTTTATGATCTTGCATTTTAGCTAAATGGAAGAGGCAATTATTCTTCCTTTTGGATTGAAGTGATTTTAGGAACAGAAATGCTAAACAAGTGGAGAGCCTGGCAAAAGCCAGCCCAGGAGGAAAACTGGGGTCTCCTAGGAGAAGAGCTAGAGATGGAAGGGCTGGCAGAAGGCAGCTGTGGAGCAGAGGGCCAGCTGGAGGGATGCTGGAGGGGGGCACTGGGGCTGGGTGGCCAAGCAGTGGCACAGCTGGCAGGGGAACCACCACGGAGCAGCCCCCAGCCCCAGCCCAGCGCCAGCAAAGGGCTCTGCCAGGGAAATCCCTGCTCCTTCATCACTGGGAGCAGCTCCCGTGGCCTCAGGGCTCGCTCATCACTCAGAGCTGAAAGGCAGAAAAAGCCTTGAAGCTTTTCAGCATCTCTGCCCTGGTGAGCTGCAGCCCTCCCCTCCTCCTCCTGCAGGGTCTTGGCTGGCAGCTGCTCCCCTGCCCTCGGCCCAGAGGAGGAGGAATTCACCTCAGCAAGCAGCTGGGGAGAGGAACGGGGCCCTGAGCTCATCTGCACAGGACATGGGCACAGCCCAGGGCCAGAGGGGCACGGGAGCCCAGGGATGTGGGCACAGCCCGGGGCCACAGACCTCACCAGCCCTGGAGCAGGGCAGATCTGGAGCAGATTTCACATGGACAGGAGTTCCCAAAACCTTTCCTCACGTATTCCCACCCATCAGGGGAAAGGAGGAAGGAAGCTGGGAGGATCAGGACCTTCTCCCTTTAACTCCTGCTCCCTGTGCTGGGGGAGGCTGTGCAGGGCACTGGGGTGGGACCCTGCTCCCTCTGTCCTGCTGCAGGTGCCAGGCGGAGCCTCCTCTGGCACAGCACGAGGCTGTCCTGAGTTGTCACCTGTGTGAAGCCACCCAGGGTGTCCCTGCAGCCTCCACCTGCACAGATGTGCCTCAGCTGGGGCACAGCTGGCAGCACCAGCTGACCCAGGGCCAGCAGAAAGTGCCCATTTCTCACTGTGGGGTGGAAAATACCAGACTCTAGAAGAGAGCAGCAGCCCGTGAGCCCAGGCTGAGAGACACTGCTGTGCCATCCTGCCAGGCCTCCTGGTGAACCTCGGCCATGGGAAAGGTGCTGGGAGCCCCACAGAGAGGTTCCTCACAGAGAACCCAGTGTGGTCACTGCTGAGGGCAAAATTCTGCCTCTTTGGTCCAAAAGAGAGCAAAGATGAGTTGATGTGGATTTCCCTGTAGACCAGTTCTGACCAGGACCCTCAAGCTGGCACTGGAACATGCCAGGCCCTGCTGTCATTCCCAGGGAAGGACAAACTGCAGCACAGTTTGTCTTGGGGCTTTGCTGTTTCCTCCCCGAGGACACCCTCAACCCCCAGAAACTTTTTCTGCTTTTTCTTCTGCTTTTCTGCCTGACTCTTACCCCTTGTTTTGCAGCAGAGATCTCATCTGGGATGGGCTCCCTGGGAGAGAGGTGCTCACAGGGTGAAGACGCAGAAACCCCGGGCACAGGGATGGGCAAAATTAACAGGATGCCCGTAATTAACATCTCCTGAAGTACAGGCAAAGCTCAGGAGTCATTTCCTTGCTGGAGCCTCTCCAGCTGGCCCTGACCAAGATCTCCCCACCTGGGTGAGGATTCTGGGGCTTTACACAAACCCAGCACAGGGACTTGTGCT
This sequence comes from Vidua chalybeata, assembly GCF_026979565.1. NCBI lineage: Eukaryota > Metazoa > Chordata > Aves > Passeriformes > Viduidae > Vidua > Vidua chalybeata. Next base: position 5,056,395 of record NC_071554.1, on the reverse strand, counting down.
GGGCTTATGTAAAGAAACACAGGAAAGGTGCTGAGAGTGTTCAGAGGAGACCACTGGGTTAATCCCAGGCTGGAGCCCCTCTGGAGCCAGGCTGGGAGAGCTGGGGGTGCTCCCCTGGAGAGGAGAAGGCTCCAGGGAGAGCTCAGAGCCCCTGCAGGGCCTGAAGGGGCTCCAGGAGAGCTGCAGAGGGACTGGGGACAAGGCCTGCAGGGACAGGAGCCAGGGAATGGCTCCCAGTGCCAGAGGGCAGGGCTGGATGGGATCTTGGGAATTGGGAATTGTTCCCTGGCAGGGTGGGGAGGGGCTGGGCTGGAATTGCCAGAGCAGCTGGGGCTGCCCCTGGATCCCTGGCAGTGCCCAAGGCCAGGCTGGACACTGGGGCTGGGAGCACCTGGGACAGTGGGAGGTGACCCAGGGCAGGGATGGAATGGGATGAGTTTTAAAGGCTCTTCAATCCCAAACCTTTTTGTATTCCATGACTTTCACCTCCCTTTCACCTGGGTCTGTCCCAGCGTGGGAACAGAGCAGAGACCTTCAGCTGAATTCTGGGTTTTAAGTGCCACCTCAAACCCCTCCTGCTCCAGCATCAATTCCCTTTTCCAGGGTGCTCCCAATAAACACAAATCCCACAGCACCAACACCAGGAGTGGGACTGGAGGAAAATCCCAGCCCAGGCTGGTTCTGTGTCCCTGGGAGGGTGGGGAGGCAGCCCTGGTGCTGCTCCTGTCACGGGCACATCCCTGCCCAGGCTGCCTGCAAGAGATTCTTCTGTGGACAAGTCCAAGCAAATAAAGACACTTGGAAGGAGATGCTTCTTTTTTTGGCAGTGAAAAGGTGCAGAACAAATATGTTTTTAATAAACATTTTGACTGAAATTGAGCTTTCTCACCGCGGGAATTTGATTCTTGTCATAATTGCACTTTTCAAGGGGAAAAATAGGAGTTTGGTCAGGTGGCTGGGATGTCACTGAGCATCACACCCTGGGTAGCCGGGTCCTGCAGGGATGAGCAGAGGCTCAGGGCACGACAGCTCTGCCTGCCCAGCATGGGCTGAGAGGGGGAGGGCAGGGCATGGGTTTCCTGCCTGCTGGCCCCTCATTTCCAGGGCTGCAGGTGGGAACAGGGGCAGCCACGCCCCAGCCCCTCCAGGATCTGCCTCCTGCACCCCTGCTCACCCCCAGGCACTGCCAGGAGACGGGCAGGTGTGCCAGAGGTGGCATGGAGAGCAGGACCCTGCTGCCCATGAGGGACAATCCCTGTGCCTGGCCTCCAGAGCTGCTGCTAGCAGTCCTGGAGCTCACTGGAGCTGGGATGATGCTGGGACAGCTGGACTGGAAAAAGCCTGGAGAAGAGATGCTTTGGGGGTGACCTAAGTGCAGCCTTCCAGCACCCAAAGGGAGACAACAAGAAACATGGAAAAGGAAGAATTTAAAAAGGGCCTGGAGGGCCACAATAGGGGGAATGGCTTCACATGGACAGAGGACAGGGTTAGGTGGGATACCGGGAAGGAACTGAGCATGGGGAGGCCCTGGAATGGAATTCCCAGAGAAGCTGTGGCTGTCCCGTCCCTGGCAGTGTCCAAGGCCAGGCTGGACAGGGCTTGGAGCAACCTGGGAGAGTGGAAAATGACCCTGGCCAGGACAGGGGTGTGACTGGATGAGCTTTGAGGCCTTTTCCAACCCAAACCATTCCATGATTCTTTGGCTGACCACGGGCTGGCTGCCTGGTGCTGCTCTGCATGAGAAGCTGTTGGTGTGGGAATGGCTGTTGCTCCTCTTAGGGCCGTGCAGAACGAAGGCATCCAGCTCTTCCCTGCTTCATGAGTTTCCAGACTGGCTGCTGCCCCTTGGCTTTCTCCGTCCCAGCTCTGCCCTGCCCTAACCCGTGGAGGTGGCACCGAGATGGGTGCCCTGGTGCCCTGGCAGGGCTGTTGGGAGTCTGCCCCGGAGTTCCCTGGTCCTGCAGGAGCCGGGCTGGGGATGGCCAGGCTGGCTGGGAGCTGGGAGGCCTGATGGTAATGAATGAGTGAGGAGCACATCTGCACGCAGCGAGCCGCTCCCTGCCAAGTCGCTGCACTGCAGGACCACTGTCATCTGTCTCTCTTTAACAGGAACAAATGGAAATGAGCGAATCAATTAACACAGCACATTAGCAAAATGTCAGAGCCTCCCCATCGCACTTAACCCTTCCCTCAGCACGGGCTGAGGCAGCAGCGGGGTCACCCCAGCCCCACCCTGGCTGCAGCCAGCACAACCTCTCCCCTCTGCCCAGGGAGCAGAGCCTGGGGCTGGGGTGGCAGCTGGGACCCCTGCCTGGGGATGGAATTTTAAAAAAAGATGTGTTTAAAAAAAGAGTGGACTCAGTGGTTTAGCTGATAAGGAGGTGTTGGGTCATAGGTGGGACTTGGTGATCTCAAAGGTCTTTTCCAGCCTAGTTCATTCTGGGATTCTGGGATTCTGGGATTCTGGGAATGGGAGCTGTGGGACACAGCACAGCTGCTTTGCAGCCCCTGCAGGCCCTCCTGGCTGTGGAGAGGAGCTGGCAGCACGTTTCTTCTGGAGCAGGGACATGTCTGCATCCCAGCTCCTTTATCTCCCCATCCTTGCCTGGAGGAGCCCCTGTGAGGGTTTGATGTGGCCGAGGGATCCCACGTGCAGAGCTCCTGTGGGTGCAGAATGGTGGAGCTGGGCTTTTCTGCTGGCACGGCTTTCACAGCTGTGAGCCCCGTGCCACACGAGATCACAGCCTCAGAAGATCCCTTGTCCCTGCACAGCAGCCCTGGCACACGTGTGAGCAACGGGAGCACCGAGCCCTCTCCTCGTGTGTGCCAGTAAGTGCCACAGGCAACGGGAGAGCTGTACTAAGACATAATAAACCCTCATCAGCTAATTAATAATTAGAGGCACTTGTGCCTGAAAGCCTGGCTCCAGTGGTGGGATGATGCACCTCAGCTCTCCTGCCAGGCACAGCCAGCAGATGTCCAAACCAGGCAGGATCTCAGGGCTGACACGGCCCCAGGCTGCAGGACAGAGAGTTCTCAGTTTCCCAGTCTCAGCCACAGTGGCCACAACACTCTTGCTTCTCTCAGCCCCTGTTTAGGAACAAACCCCCTGTGCCAGGGCCTGGGTGTTCAGGGGGTTTGCATTCTCCATTTCAGGGGATGCTCCTGCCTTCCTTAGCAGACACCTGTCTGTTCAAAGCAAGACACAAGGCAAAGATGTAATGAACTCCAAGAAGTCAGCACAGGGGTTCTGAATGCCTGGGACACCTCCCCAGCTCTGTGCCCCTCATCCACCCTCTGTCACCACCCCTGCCCAGCCCAGTGGCCAAGGGTCACACGGGAAGTCCTGCCACGTCTCCCTGTCTCCCACGGACACAGGTGTGGGGTTCTCTGTAGCCAGGGCTGGATCAAGCCAGGTCCTTTCATCTTTATTTTCCCTGCTTTTATTCTTGCTCCAGACATAACCCACAGACAGTGCTGGTCGTGTCCCATGGTGCTCACAGCGACCCTTTGAAACGCTCCCAAAGCCAAGGGGGATCCCTCCTGAGCAGAGCAATCCCACCAGCCAAATTCCTGCATTGTGCTCTGGGGCGATTACCCACCTCAATGGCCTCTAATCCACTGCCGTGGATTCCCACAGGAGCAGCGGGCTGGAGCTCCCTGCTGCATACAAATCCCACCGGCAGAATAGGGCCGGATTGTCAAGGCATCACCTCGATTATGGGACGTGGCCCTGATAGCTCGGGGGACTTTGTGTCCGAGGCTCCCCGGCCCCGCAGAGCAGCGTGTGAGAAGAGCGATGGGGCTGAAGCAATCGCTGCCATGAATTAATGATGTCCTCGGTGGCTGTGGGCTCTCCCAGCTGGAGATTTCCAAGTGGGGTGGACACGGATCCGAGCTCAGCGATGCTCCAGGACAGGGCTGCCCCCGCCTGGCCCCTCTCCGTTCTGGGATGCTGTCCTGGGGTGATTTTATGATGCTCCTATCCCCGTTCATCTGTTTAGCCCAGAAATAAGTTTTGCACCTTTAAGACTGGTTCTGAGAGCAGAGAGGGACAGAAGAAGTGCAGAGTTTGTTATCTGAAACTGCACTCACTCCTCCACATTCCTGCTCCTGTGTTGTCTGCAGCACGGACAGACAGACAGAGCTCTCCTTTGCTTTTAGTTAGTTTTAACTCGCTGAAGCAGAGAAGTTCTCTGGAGTGGGGTTTTTCTTTTCATTGGACCTATTCAAACCTGTGCTCAAACGGTTCAAACAGCTCAAACCTGTTCAAACCAAACGCTGCTCTGGACTGAACACCCAGAAGAGCAGCAGCAGCTCCACCTGTGACCCACCGAGCCAGGCCTGGGCCGCGGCATTTCCAGCTCCAGAGGGACTGATAACAAACTGATAACAGACTGAGTGAGCTGAGCCACAGCCCATGGAGGGGACTTTCTGAGTTTGTCATCTCTTTTGGAGCTGCAAGAGGTTTTATTGCTTAATATTTTTCATTTTTTTGTACTGGTGAATGCTTTGCCTGTTAAATAAACAGGGTTTTTTTCACTTTTCTCCAAGGAAATATTTTTCCCAAACCAGCTGGGGGAAGGGCTGCTTGAATTTGCTTTCTAGAGAAACCCCTTTGGAGGCTTTTCTCCCCAAATTGCCCTAAACCAGGACAAATGCTCTGGAGAGGATTCAGTGGGGGCATCTGTAATGTGTGCCCCGCTGCCCGTGCCAGCCCTGTCACGCTGCTCGGCAGGGGCTGTCAGGGCTCGGGGCTGCCGTGGTTAATGGGCATGGCAGGGGCCCGGCTGTGCTGACTGACGTGTCAGACAGCCGAGCTGTGTGAGACCTGGCACCGAGCTGCGTGCCAGCCCCATCCCGGGCATCCTGCTCCTCCTCCCCTGCGAGCCCTGGGCACGCTGCAGCAGTGGCAGTGAGGGGAGCTGAGCGTGCCCTCACCTCCCCACGCCAGCTCCTGCTGCCTGCTCACCCCCGTGCAGCTCTGGGGCCTCCAAAGAGCCCCGCAGAGCCCAGCTGAGACCAGGGTCGAGACAGAATTCACAGCATTCACAGAATCACAGAATTCACAGAATTCACAGCATTCACAGCATTCACAGAATCACAGAATTCACAGAATTCACAGAATCACAGAATCACAGAATTCTCAGAATTCACAAATTCACAGCATTCGCAGAATCCCTGGGTTGGAAGAGACCTTCCAGACCATCGAGTCCAACCCAGCCCCAACCCCTCAACTAAACCCTGGCACTCAGTGCCACATCCAGGCTTGTTTTAAACACACCCAGGGATGGTGACTCCACCACCTCCCTGGGCAGCCATTCCAGAACTTTATCACTCTTTCCTGATATCCAATCTGTATTTCCCTTGACACAGCTTGAGACACTGGCCACTAGACACAGCAGTTTCCAGAGAGCCCAGCAGAGCCAAGCTGAGGCCAGGCTTGAGCTGGCCACTGGGCAAGTGCCTTGGCTCCAGCCCTGCCTGCCATCAAATAACCAGGCTGAGCAAACCTGGGCTCCAGGGCAGCCTGATTTCAACCACAGCAGCAGTTCGGGGTCTGGCCTCCTCTCCCAGTGAGCCTGAGTGTGCAGAGATGCCCGCACCCCTCAGATAATTTTGGGCAGGATGAAGAAACAGAGATCCGTGTGTTTCCTCATCCATGGCTGCAGGGCTGACCCTGCCCAGGGCAGGGCCCTTGTCTGCCCCTCCTGCCTGTGTCCTGCCCCTCATGGCAGAAACCCCACAGACACAGCCAGAAGGGGCAAATAAAGGCAGGAGAGGGATGGGGCTGTGAGAATCAGTCCCACGGGTGTGTGTGGTGGGCTGGCTGGTGGCTCCAGCTGATATCCTGCTGATATGGGGCAGCCAAGCCTATCCAGGACAAATCGAGCACTGCTGGGAACGGGGACTCCTTGGCAAGGAGGACTTCTCAGCCCAGTGTTACCTCAGGTGGAGTCCCAGCCCCAATCCACCAGGGGATGGGGTTTGGGGAGATGTGCTCTCCCTGCAGACTCTCCTCTCCCAGCTCAGGAGCAGTGTTGGTGGTGCTGGCCCCACAGAGGGGTAGCTGTGGATGCAGGATGTCACTCTGGCTCCCCAGGCTGGCAGTGTGACACCCCCCAGGGTCGGGTGAGCCCCTCTCCCAGGGAAGGATGAGCCCATGTTCAGCAGCTCCCCCACGAGCTGCATCTGCTGCCTTTCATGGCTGACACACAGCCCCATCCACTCGCACTAGAAATTTATGTAAATATGTACATATTTCTCTCCATCTCTCATACAGTCGTGTTTGCAGTGCTCCAGTCCTCCAAGGGGGGTTCAGGGGGGCAGTCCAGGCAGTCCCTGCACCCTGGCCAGCAGAGCTGGGGTTGGGCAGCTGCCTACAAAGCAGCCAGAGCCCGTGGATGTCCATCCAGCAGTCTGTCCTTCCACCCAACCTCTGCAGCATCCCCCAGTGCAGTGACACCGATACAGCCCCCACTGGGACCTGTGCTCTGCAAGAGATTATGCACAACCTTTCTATTAAAAAAAAAAAAAATTAAAAAAAAAAAACACATGGTAAGATTCTCCCTTCCAAGCATGTTCACAATCCTTGACTAATCTCTTTCTCCATTCATATTTTTTATCTCTCCATCTCTCCATCTCGCTCTCCTTCCCCCCTCCCTCCAGTGCCTCACCCCAGCTCTCTCCCAGAGCCTCCCCCACGCGGTTCAGCTGTAGGGAGCCATCTGTTTGTCTGTCTCTGCAGCCATCTGGGTGTCTGCCTGCAGTGTTTGCTGTGTCTCCAAAGCATATACAGCCTGCATGTATAGGTCTAGCAAGTCACTCTCTCTAAGCTGCGTTCTGTGGGCTTCATTAACATGCAAATTAGCGAGATCTGACTGGCTCACTTAGCTGCTGCTTCTCTTAGACAGCCATGCAACAATGCAAATACTAATGAGGCTCTGGAAATGGCACTTGCTCCAGAGCTAAGCAAGCCTGCGCTCGGAGCAGGCACTGGCAATTCCAGGCATGCCAGCCATCCGCACACCTGCTGGAGGACTCGGGACAGAAGGGATGGGTGATGGATGGATGATTAGGGGCACCGATGCGGAAAAAGAGGCGAGAATTCCCACTCTGACGGAAATGCCAGCACTCCCAGCCTCAGGATCCTTGGCTCCAAGATCCCTTTGTCCTCCTTGCCACGCACCAGTGCTCTGGACCCCAGCCACCCACGGGATCCCCCCACCATGGAGCTGACCCGGATCCACACTGGGCTGGGCTGTTTCCCCACACCAACGGGCTGGGCTCAACCTTCAGCCTCTTCTGGGCTTGACAGCCCCGAGGTACCTGGGCACACCTCTGCTCCCTTGCAGGGCTGCTCTCTGCAGCTCCCAGAGCCACCTCCCAGCATGGAGGGGACAGAGGAACTCAGGGACAGACCCTCCAGGGACTCAGGGACAGACCCTCCAGGGGGCTTGGGGACAGACCCTCCAGGGGGCTTGGGGACAGACCCTCCAGGGGCTCAGGGACAGACTCTCCAGGGGGTTCAGGGACAGACCCTCCAGGGGGTTCAGGGACAGACCCTCCAGGGGGTTCAGGGACAGACCCTCCAGGGGCTCAGGGACAGACCCTCCAGGGGGTTCAGGGACAGACCCTCCAGGGGCTCAGGGACAGACCCTCCAGGGGCTCAGGGACAGACCCTCCAGGGGGTTCAGGGACAGACCCTCCAGTGGGCTTGAGGGACAGACCCTCCAGGGGGTTCAGGGACAGACCCTCCAGGGGCTCAGGGACAGACCCTCCAGGGGCTCAGGGACAGACCCTCCAGTGGGCTTGAGGACAGACCCTCCAGGGGCTCAGGGACAGACCCTCCATGGAGCTCGGGGACAGACCCTCCATGGAGCTCAGGGACAGACCCTCCATGGGGACAGACCCTCCATGGAGCTCAGGGACAGACCCTCCATGGGGACATGGGGACAGACCCTCCATGGATCTCGGGGACAGACCGTCCATGGATCTCGGGGACAGACCCTTCATGGGGACATGGGGACAGACCCTCCATGGGGCTCGGGGACAGACCCTTCATGGGGACATGGGGACAGACCCTCCATGGATCTCGGGGACAGACCCTCCATGGGGCTCAGGAGCTGTTCCTGTCTCCTGGCCCCTGGCTGAGAGCCATGCCAGCCCCTGGGCTCTCCTGCTCTGCTCCCTGCAGGCACAGAACAGGAGTCTGGGTCGCCATGGAGGAAGTTCTCTGTTACTCTTCAGCTCAATCACCTCCTCTAATGATAATTCAACCATACACCTCCTTGTAAAACATCGGGGATGATCAAACGCTGTGCAGCGAGATGAAGGCACCTCATCTTAGGAACCCGGCTTCTGTATTCCTTTTTATCCTGGAGATAAAATAAAGAACCATTTGCTCTGGCTGCTGCTGCCGTCTCCTGCCTCTCCTCACCCACGCTTCTCCCACCCCCCTGGGAGGGAGCAGGGCAGAGCCCCGGCTGCTGCTGCACCCTGGTTCTTTTCATCTCCCCCTGACGCTGGCACAGAGGAGCACAGAGCAGCTCCTGCGGGCCCAGTGCGCCCTGGGGGAGCACAGAATGAGAATTTCCTCAGCTGGAAGGGCCCCCAAGGATCACTGAGTCCAACCCCAGGCCCTGCCCAGACAACCCCACCCTGGGCATCCCTGGAGCTCTGGCAGCCTCGGGGCCGTGCCCATTCCCTGGGGAGCCTGGGCAGTGCCAGCACCCTCTGGGGGAAAGAACCTTTCCCTGAGCTCCAGCCTAAATCTCCCCAAAACAGCTTCAGGGATGTCCCTGGATGCTTTAGGATTTTAGCTTTTATATTTTCCATCTATTTGAATCCTGTAATTCTTTAGTGCGTAACTCCAAACTCCACATGCAGTGTGAGCTGCTGCTTTCCCATTTTGGGCAGACACAACAATTCCTCTCCAGGCCTGGCAATCAAGGACACCTCAGTGCCTCAGGCCCAGAGAGATGGAAACAAAAGTGAGTTGGGGGGAGCAAACTGGGGGTAAATGACTTCATTAGCTGAAGCTGTAATTGGAAGATGAACCCCCAATATGCAAATGGACCAAACTTATAAAAGTGTGCAAACCCGTGACCCATTGTCCATTTTGGGTGTAGCCCCTGGGGGGCTTCATCTGCCCTAAATGTACCTGAAGGCCCTTCAGTAAATAGAACTGCTTTTTATTCCCTTAATTTTGTCTGGCCTCTGTTTTTAGGTAGTCCTGAAAAGGCATCACCCATCTTCCCTGTATCTTGCCCCTCCTAAGGCCAGCACTGCTCCCCCAGGCCAAAAAAGGCTCCCCAGTGCATTGGGTGCTGGCATGAGGGACCAAAACCAGCCTGGGGTGGGGGAGGTGGGGGGTTCAGGAGATGGTACCATCAGGGCAGGTGCTCTGGGGCTTGGAGGTGAAGCTGGCATGGAAGACAGACGCTGAACAGGCAGGATGACAAAGCACAGGCAGAAAGAGCCACGTTTTGGTGTGGGAGGGGGTGAGGGTCCCTGGCACTGCAGCTGGCCCAGCTCATCACAGGCTCAGCAGCAGCCCAGGGCGTTTTGGTGTCCCCGTGCCCTGGTTTCAATGGCTTTTTCTGCCTCCGGAAATGGCCTCATAAGGATCCCCTGCAGGGAGGTCATCTCTGCCCTGCAGCCAGGTCTTTGAAGAAGGTGAAAATTTAAGGACAGCCCAGGAGGCAGAATTTCCTCCTGGCTTGTAGACAAGTGCCTGAGTTTACAGAATCACAGAATTCACAGCATCCCTGGGTTGGAAGAGACCTTCAAGAACATCGAGTCCAGCCCAGCCCCAACCCCTCAACTCAACCCTGGCTCCCAGTGCCACATCCAGGCTTGTTTTAAACACACCCAGGGATGGTGACTCCACCACCTCCCCGGGCAGCCATTCCAGAACTTTATCACTCTTTCTGTGAAAAACTTTTTCCTGATATCCAACCTAGGCAGCTCATTTGTGGTGGAAAAGGTGGTCAGGAGCTGGTGCTCTCTTTGTGGGACTTCCATTGGCCAGAGACGGGTTCTGTGTGCTGAGCCACCTGTGCTCTGTGCAGCACAGCTGGGCACAGCTGGGCACTGCACTCTGTCGGGTGCCGGCGCTGTTCCCTGCAGGATGCCAGGGAGGTTGTGCCAATGCAAATGCCACACGGGCCCCTGGTGACTCCTCTGCGACTTGGCATGACCAACCCTGTGCAAATAAGATTTTTGGACAAGGGTCCACGCTCCCTGCTCAGGGAATTCCCCGGGATATTGGCCACACACACAGAGTGTGCCTGCAGATCCTGACTGTGTGGGGAGCCCCGTGGGGGGGGAATGGGCCCTCTGAGATTCAGCTCTCTGTGCAAGGAACATCTTGGATGGCTTCTCTTGCATGTCTTGGATAGCAGAAGATCCTACTGCCACAGGAACATGGGTGAATGCAGTAGGAAGGAGCGGTCCTGGGACATTGTCCAGGGGCTCCACTGGTGCACCCATGGAAGGGACAGCTCCGTTTTCCAGCCCTGGACTCTGGAAACTCAGTGTTTGTACTCTGAGAAATAGCATTGCTCTATTGAGGAGCTGCGGAGAGCTGCTGAGGGGAATCTGTGGCAGGATAAATCCACCTGAGGCAATCCCTGTGCTCCAGGGACGCCCCGTGCTGGGCTCTGCACACCAGCAGCCCCAGCTGCTCTCCAGTCTCTCCTGCCCCAGTGTGGCCTCCAGCACTGGGCTGGTCCCTCACCTACAGTGGGACATGTCCCTCTGGAGAGCACTGGACAGGGACAAACACGCTCCAGGTGAGAGATTCCCACATTGCTGGGATCTGCACTAGAATAAATTTATGCCCATTCAGGCTCCCATCCCAACCCCTGATGCTCGGTGGCCCCTGGGCTTGGTTCTGGTGCCACAGCCACATCCCTGGTCCACCCTGAGGCTGCAAAGATGTGCCCCAAGGCTCAGTGGATGGAAAGAGCTTTTACATTTTTGTTTCTCTTCAGAGCAGCTCGTTACCCATTTTTAAACTAAGACCTAAACGTCCCCAAGCTGTCACTGTGTCTGGCTTCCAGCGAGCCCCTGGCTGGACAGGCACAGCTCCCTGTGCCCCCTGCCCAGCACAAGCTCTGAAATAAACCCAAGAGAGGCCCCTGAGCGCTGTAAAAGGCAGGAACCATCCTAGAAACTTCCCTCAGTGTGACCAGAGCCCAGCCCTGGTGCTCCTGCCTTGCTCTTGTCTTTCATTACCCGTGCTTTGCCTGGCACTGGTGGCAGGATCTGGCCAGGGCAGGTTCCCAGGTGCCCAGCTGACTCCTCACCGTGCCCCATGAACCTTCCATGGTCCATGCTCAGCACAGTTGCCGTCTCCTCCCTTCCTGGAACTGCAGACACCCCATTGCCTGGCAGAGGGCACATCCCACAAAGGGCCACGGCATTTGAGGATGTTGACAATTTCAGTGTTGAGGGAAGAAGGGTCCGTGCCACCCTGTTGGGTTGGGAAGAGCCAAATCAAGGGGGTTGGATTGGGGAAAAGCCAGGAGAGACTTTGTGGGTCAGGTGAGCAGGAGCCCCAAGGCCTACTTGAGATATCTGCGATCCCCCAGGTGGCAAAGCAGAGCATGAGGCTGGGCTGAGCCTCTCCAGGAGTGAGGGCAAAGTGACATCAGGGGCAGGCTGAGCAGTCTGGTGCCAGGAGGGTCTGCTTTGACTTTTTTTAGCGTTTAGAGAATTGTCTGGCACATTGGAGAGGTAAAGTCTTCCCCAGCAATGGCAGCAATTCAGAAATCATGGAATACCAGAATGGTTTGGGTTGGAAGGGACCTTAAATCCCATCCCATCCCACCCCCACTGTCCCAGGTGCTCCCAGCCCCAGTGTCCAGCCTGGCCTTGGGCACTGCCAGGGATCCAGGGGCAGCCCCAGCTGCTCTGGCAATTCCAGCCCAGCCCCTCCCCACCCTGCCAGGGAACAATTCCCAATTCCCAAGATCCCATCCAGCCCTGCCCTCTGGCACTGGGAGCCATTCCCTGGCTCCTGTCCCTGCAGGCCTTGTCCCCAGTCCCTCTGCAGCTCTCCTGGAGCCCCTTCAGGCCCTGCAGGGGCTCTGAGCTCTCCCTGGAGCCTTCTCCTCTCCAGGGGAGCACCCCCAGCTCTCCCAGCCTGGCTCCAGAGGGGCTCCAGCCCTCAACACCTGCCCTGGGAGGCTGCAGAGGAGGTGGGGAGCGCTGGTTCCCCTTTGTGCAGCTCCTCCGAGCTGCAGCACACCCCCACAGCCCCCCACGCCCTCTGCCCACCCGTGGGCTGGAGCTGGGGCTGGATGGACTCTGCCCAGAGACAAAACATCCCAGAAATGCTTCAGGCTGTAAAACACTGCGAGAGGGAGCCAAGGCAGCGACACCTTCACTTCACTTCACTTCATTTCATTTCATTTCATTTCATTTCATTTCATTTCATTTCATTTCTGTCCGTCGTGCGCTCCACTCCGCGACAGCCAGAGCAGGGCAGAATAAAACACCTGCTTAATTTGACCTGTCGACTCTTCAGAGAGCAGCGCTGGCACGAAGGTCACCTCATTAAGAGGAGCGAGAGCCACGTCCCCCACCCGGGGGAGGCTGGGTGACTCCAGCTGCTGAAGGGTGACCTTTTCTGGCGGCGCACGGCGCGGGAGGAGACGGGGCCTGGCACGCGTGCTCCCACCCAAATGGCAGTTTAGTTCCACAGACACTTACACGTCCCGAGCACTGGTTTTGAACTTTTCATTCTCACCAGCCTGTCAGCTCTTGAAGGCTCTAAGCGCCTGCGGCGTCTCCTGCTCGCTGATGGGGCGAGCATGACGCTGCTGCAAAACCGCTGCGTCTTCCCTGGCAGGATCACAGAACACCCTGAGCTCAAGGGACCCACAGGATCACCCAGTCCAACCCCTGTCCCTGCCCAGACCCCCCCAACAATCCCACCCTGGGAATCCTGAGTTGGAATATCCACAGGGATCATTGATGCAGCTCCTGGACCCCCAACAACCCCACCCTGGGCATCCCTGGAGCTCTGGCAGCCTCAGGGCCGTGCCCATTCCCTGGGGAGCCTGGGCAGTGCCAGCACCCTCTGGGGGAAGAACCTTTCCCTGAGCTGCAGCCTGAGCTGCCCTGGCCCAGCTCCAGCCGTGCCCTGGCTGCTGTCCCTGTCCCAGAGGTTCCCATCCACAGGGAGGTCCGGGTGCCCACCCAGCTCCAAGCAGAGCTGGGTCTCAGCTCTTGCCTCAGCTGCCATCTCACCATCCTGGTGGGTGTGACCCAGGGGTGGCCCTTGGGGAGGCAGAGTGTGCAGGACACCCCAGCACAGCCCTGCTCGAGGTGCAGAGTGAATGTGGTCCCTGCTGGGCCCCTGCCAGCCCTGCTGCCCTCACCCCAGGCAGGTCCCCGCATGTCACACCCCGTGGGCAGCAGGGCACTGCCTGGCCACCAGCCCCATCCCTGTGGAAAGCACCTCATGCCTGCTGTCCCTGCTGCCTCAGAGTGTTTTGGGTGGGTGGGTTTTTTTTTGTTTTGTTTTGGTTGGTTGGTTGGTTGGTTTGTTTTGTTTTTTTTTTTTGCCTTTCCATGTTCTCACCGAGCAGGGGAAGGAGAACATGAACTTTCCTTGCCAGCGTTGCACCTCCGGCAACCCGGCAGAGCGGGCTGGAGCGCGGAGCTCCCCGGAGAGCCGCCCTTCCACCCCTTCCGAGCAGCACGGAGAGCCGTGCCCGCCTCCTCCCCGGCTCTGCCCTCCGCAGACCTTTAATTCTTCCTCCTCTGATGTTAATCTTGGAGGTGGTGCACAGGTCAAGTTTAATATGCTGTCCCGGGGGAGTTTCATTTAGAGGCAGCGAGAGGGAGCCCGGCGGGTCGGGGAGGGTTTCCCGTGCGCTCCCGGAGCACCGGCAGCCCCCAGGGGCAGCAGCCTGTGCCCAGCAGGTGCCGGGGGCGGCGGATTCCCGCAGAGCCGGCTCCTACCCACCGCTCCTGCCTCTCCCCCAGCACATCCCCCGCGGCCACCGTGCCATCGCCCAGGGCCACTCTCAGGTGCCCTCCCTGACTTGCCCGCTGCCCCTGCACACCCCCAGGTCCCCGTGCACGGCGTGTGACACCACCCAAACCCCTGGGGACAATGGCAAGGGCACTGATCCCCCCTGTGCCTCAGTTTCCCCAGCTGGAGAGGCGGACTCGCGGATATAGGGAGGTACCTATGGGGTGGTTCTGCTGTGAGATCTGTGGGGGACAGAGCCCCCCGGCACAGGGGTACCTCTCCGAAGCCTTGGTGGGGTGTCGGGGGTTTGCTGATGGCTCCAGGCAGCCAGACCCCACCCCCGTGCAGCCCCAGACCCCTCCCCGCCCGCAGCCTGGGCACACGCTGCCGTAATGGGAAAGGACAGGCAGTAAAAGGCTGTGATGGGGATCATAAATACCCATTAAAGCAGCTTTTAATCCACCCTGAGAGCAACAGGGCTGTGCGAGAGCGGAAGGCAGGAGCCTGGCAGGCTGTGCGTGAGGACGGGTGGCACCCGGGGCACGGGGCATCACCCCAACACCCCCCTCACTGCCCGGGGAGGGGATGAGCCACCCCTGCAGGGCGTGGGTCCAGGGGCAGTGCCCCGGCTGCCAGCCTGCCTCCTCCAGCCCTGGCACAGCGGCAGAGAGCTGCCGTGACTCTGATCCATCAGGGAAATGCCCAGGAGGCGAAAGCACAGCCCCTCTGTCCCCAGCGCTGCTCTGCCAAAGGAGAAAGCAGGTTCCTGCCTTCACTTGGTGCTGGGAAGCAGAGATGTGTCCCAGCCCTTGGTTCATGAAGGGAAAATCCTGGCAGTTCTCCATCACACCCACCAAAAAACCCCTCAAAGCCACCCTGTTTGTGCACTGCTGCTCATCCCCTGCTCCGTGCGTCCGGCTCTTGCATCCAGCCTTTCCTGCTCCCCAGGGACACAGGCTCTGGGTAGCAAGGGCACCCTCTTTTCCGACTCCTGTTGACGAGTTTCTCTCCACTTTGTGTACAGAGTCTTCACCTTCCTCCCTCCCAGCACTGCCACCCACTATTTATGGCTGTACAGCACAGAGCAGGTCACATCTGTGTCCTTCCTCTGGCTCCAGCACAGGACAAAGTGCCCCTGATTGCTGCTGCCTCCACACAAAGCTCTGTGCCACAGCCAGCTGCAAGATGGCAGCTCCATCCCCTTGGAATCCGGGACCTTCCCAATGTAATCTTTCCCAAAATGTACAAATTTAGAGGGGGGAAAAATTCACCCAGAAATATCCAAACGTTTCGCTGGGTTTTGATGCTGTTAAATCATTAAACAGTAAAACACTAGATAGACTAGAAATGTAGATTTGAAGTAATATGATAATATAAAAGCCCAAATGGAATGAAACCAAATGATAATGTCAAATTGAAATGTTCGCCTCTCATTGGAAAAAAAAATCCTTTCGACGTTATTGAAACAAAATGTGAAAGTTGAAATCATTTGATTTGACACTTCTCCATAGAAAAATATCATCAGGATCGACATGTTCCCAGGAGATGCTCAGAGTTTAGAGACTGCTCTGCTGGAAAAATGTTGCCAGACGGAAATAAGACAGAGCAAAGCAGCCGTGTTCTCCCTGTGCCCCTGTCTGAGCCAGAGGCTTGGCACGAGGGATGGAGGGGAGGCTGGAAGGGCACAGGGCAGGTTCTGCCCTTGACCCCACTCCTCACACACCTCTGTCCCCAGGACAGTGACCTGCTGCTGGCCTGTGTCCCCTCCCTGCAGGGCCAGACTGGCTGGGGACTTGTCTTTGACCCAGCTCCTCCTGTTGCTCCTCCCCTGCACCCAGCGCTGTCACAGCAGTGCCACGGCCCGTGCCAGCACCAGAGCTGGAGCTCCAGGATTGCACAGCACTTCCCCTTCACAGCACTTTTGTATTTTTTCCTGCCTTCTCCTGGGTGTGGCACCTGCCAGGACAGGACGTGCTCTGAGGTGCCAGCCAGGGTGGTTTGCACCCCTCTGGCACTTTCTGGGTTGCCCAGTGTGGGGAGGGTGCCCAAAGGACAGCAGCAAGTGAGATCCCCCCCTCTGCACACGCCTTGATAACCCGCCTGCAGAAAACACTGCCTTGGGGGTGTGCAGAGCCTCCAGCCCGGACCAGGGAATCATTAAGGTTGGAAAAGGCCTCCAGGATCATCAGCTCCAGCCTCCAGCTGAACACCCCCATGCCCACTGACCCACACCATGAAGTGCAACATCCACTCTCCCTTGAACACTTCAGGAGTGACGTGCCCTGGGCAGCGCCAGTGCTCGACCACTCTTCCCGTGAAGGAATTTCCCCAATACCCAACCTTCCCTGGGACAGCTTGAGGCCACGTCCCCTTGTTCTGTCATTCTTACCCGGGAGCAGAGCCCAGCTCCCACCTGACTCCTCCTACCAGGGAACTGGAGAGAGCAAGAAGGTCCCCCTGGAAAACCCCTACCCCGAACGTCCCTCCCTGCCATGGCCTCTAGCCTGGACAGGAGTGGGTATCAGCATCCCTTGAGCTGGATGAGTGGGGCCAAACCTCCCTCCTGGCTCTCTCCTCCTCCCCAGGCTGCAGAGCTCGCCGGGGCTGGTGCTAATGAAGATTTCCTGCAGCGCTTGCTTAGCAGAAAATGATTGGTTACACCCGAGCTCGTAATTAAAAAAAAGAGAGCAAGTGCACTAATGGGTATTTATTTCACTGTTACCTTGTCATGTATTTATCGATGCAGATAAATTCAAAATCATTAAATGCTTTACAGGGCCTGACAATTTACAGCCCCTGTCAGTGCCCTGCCTCTGCGGCAGCGGAGCAGCTCAGCCACGGGCACGCACAGCCCTGGGTCCCCGGCCCAGCTGGGGCACTTGGAAGCAGCAGCCCAGCAGGCTGTGACTGAGTGTGGTGTGTAAAAAGGGTGCTGAGGTGATGCCGTGCTGTGGTCTCACGTGTGGTGACAGCCACAGGACTCTGCTGGGGGCTGGAGGTGCAGCTGGGCTGTGATGGGCTCCTTTGGTGCTGCAGGGGGGTGATTGGAGCTGAACCCCAGCTCCCACAGCCCCCAGTCCCACCTCAGACATCCCTGGCATCCCCAGGGAGATGGGACTGGACTTGCCTTGGGGACATCATGGGGCTGGAATAATTTGTAATCTCCATGTGCAGGTGGAAAACTCCAGGTGAGCAGAAACGGGCTGCTGGCACTGCTCACAGGCCGAATGTGAGCCAGCGGGACCTCAGCAGAGGGGAACTCTGCTCTGCCTCCTTCCTCGGGGTGGGAATCCCTTTCCATGCCTCTCCATCGCAGAGCTGATGAGGACAGCGCTGAGGAAGGAAGGATGAACATTTTTTCCTGCTCTGTAATAAGCAGCAGGGCAGCCCAGAGAAGGCACAAATCTCTAGAGAGCATCTCTGTCTCTCGAGTCTTATCAGGTGTGCAGGGGAGATGGGGGCATCTCTTGACTCAGTGTTTGCATAGCAACAAGGCCCTGATTATGCAGCCCCTAATTACCTTATTATTCCCATTAGTGGAGGCAGGGAGCCCCCTGCTCTTAACACACCCACAGGCAGCCTGGGCTGGGCTGAGTGGGAGCATCCCCTGCTCTGGGCAGTGCCACCAGCATGTCACAGATCCCTGGAGCAGCACCTGAGCTGCCACAGCCTCCTGCCCTTCACACCAGCTCTGTCCTGAGCAGCCACAGCAGGGACACACCTGGGCATCACGGGCTGTGCCAGTGTGTGCACCCCTGTGCCCACGCCCCCCGAGTGTTCCTCTGTGCATGGAGCTCGGCCCGTTTCCTTGGGATTTCCTGGGGGTGGTTTTGCCTAGAGAATCAATGCTGATATGTGGAGTGGGTTTTTCCCCAGGATCCCCTCAGCATCCCGAACCATCCCCTCTGCAAGCCCCAGACGCAGGATGGGGTTGGAGGTGGCGTAGAATGGGAACGGAGCGTGCAGAGGGGAAGGCAGAGGATCTGCAGCATCCCAGCGTGTTCCTGGTGCACGTGGAGTGGAGCAGGGAGACATCTCCACAGCGTGGAGCAGAGTAAGCAGCAGCCACGCTGATCCAGGGCAGAGATACAGCCCTGGTGGCCCTCACCCTACCTGCTGCCAGGCCACCACCCCCCGACCCAAACCTGACCCTGGCACTGCTCTGAACAGCAGCAGCTCCAGTGCAGACACCTCACCTGCCTCTCCTGAACCCAAACTCGGTGTGGCAGGCTCCAGACCTGCAGCAGGGACCTCTGAAAGGTGACATCCTTATCCCCATCCCTGGAGTGTCTCCGTGCAGGGAAGGGCTGGGCTGGCACTGGCACAGGGTGAGCACAGCTGGCAGTGCTGCAGGCTGGCCCCAGGCACAGCTGGAGAAGCCTGAGCACCCCGAGCCCTGCTCCCTGCTGCCCTTGCTGTCTGCAGGCAGCCTGGGAGGCAGGAGCCGGGCATGCCCTGGATGATGCCTGGAGCGGCTCTCTAGAACAGGGGTTGGACAAGATTAAGAGAATAAAGTGGGTTTTTATTAAAGGCCTTCAACAGATACACCCTGGGCAGCCAAAGCCTCCCAGAGGCTGAACCCAGGATGGACAATGGTCATGAGTTTTACACACAATTATCAGTTTGGTCCATTTACATATCAGGGGTTAATCCTCCAATTACAGCTTCAATTTATGAATTCATTAACCCCCAGTTTGCTCCCCCCAATTCACTTTTGTTTACACTTTTTGGGGACTGAGGCTGTAGGGCGTCCTTGAGTTTCAGGCCTGGAGGGATTGTTTCATCTGAGCAATATGTGAGGACAGTAACTGACACTCTATATGGAGTTTGGAGTTTTGCACTAATGCAGTGCAGGATCTGAAAAACATAAAAGCTAAAAATCCTAAGGCATTAAGGAGGCTCTGTGCAAGGTGTTAACTGCAGGCTGAGACCATCCTGGCCGGTTGGGAGGAGGCTCCACACTCACCAGGGATGGATGTGGCACCGGGGGGCTCAGGACAGGCTCCTGGAGCTGCTGGCATTGTGCAGGAGCAGGCGGCGTGGCAGCAGGGCCCCCGCATTGTTCGGGAGAGAAAAGGCAAGAACTGGGGCTCTGTGTGTAAGTAGGTCACACGCGAGGCTGGAGACGAGGCCACGGGCACAGACTATAAATGCAAGAGTGAGAAAGAGAGGGAAAAGGGGGGTTGGGATGGCTGGAACGGGCAGGAAGAGGAGCAGGGCAGCTCACAGACAGACAGACAGACAGACCTGCAGACCAGGTCCCTGCAAGCCACAGAGGTCTCTGCAGCAGCTTCACGTTCTGCTCCAGTGCCACCCTTGCAGCGTGGGAGAGCAAATGCTTTCCTGACCCCCTCGCCCAGCAGAGCCCAGTGTGGGAGCTGCTGCCTGCTGGGATCTGTGCAGGGAGCGTGGCCACGGCCCGGCAGCCTCTGCTGCTCTCACTGCTGGGAGCACAGCTTCATCCTCACGGCAGCCACGAGCCATCAAACCCCACTGTGACACAGAGCCACACCAGGGCCCGGCCACCATGGCTCCAGTGTCCCTCTGCCCCACAGCCCCTGGGTCCCCAAGTCAGGCTGGAGACACCAGGGTGCTGGGAGTGCGTGTTGGGGCTTCCTTCCCACCTCATCCCTGAGGGTGGGGAATGATCCAACCTGGGGCAGCATCACTGTGTGGGGCATGACACCTGCAAACCCCATGGACAGCAGGGTCACAGCAGTGCTCTCCTAATTCTCCTCAAAAGCAGGGTCACAGCAGTGCTCCCCTAAAGCCCCTCAGGAGCAGGGTCACAGCAGAACTCCCCTAATCCCCCAGGAGCAGGGTCACAGCAGTGCTACCCTAATTCCCCTCAAAAGCTGGGTCACAGCAGAGCTTAAAGCCCCCAAGAACAGGGTCAGAGCAGTGCCCCCCAAAGACCCCTGACAGCAGGGTCACAGCAGTGCTCCCCTAATCCCCCCAGGAGCAGGGTCACAGCAGAGCTCCCCTAATCCCCCCAGGAGCAGGGTCACAGCAGTGCTCCCCTAATCCCCCCAGGAGCAGGGTCACAGCAGAGCTCCCCTAATCCCCCCAGGAGCAGGGTCACAGCAGTGCTCCCCTAATCCCCCCAGGAGCAGGGTCACAGCAGAGCTCCCCTAATCCCCCCAGGAACAGGGTCACAGCAGAGCTCCCCTAAAGCCCCCCAGGAGCAGGGTCACAGCAGTGCTCCCCTGCTTCCCCCTCCCCCTGCAGCACCTGATGCTCCAGCACATGGTCCATCCCTGCATCCCGCAGCCTGTGGGCTTGGGAAACGCTGAGCACAGGCAGAAAATGCCGTCCCAGCCCCCGCGGAGATCAGCTGGTGCCCCCAGGCAGGAGGTGCAATTAACCTTCTCTTGACAAGAATAACTACCGGTGTTATTATCGATCACAAAGGTACCCGGCCCTCTGCAAGCCCCAGCCGCGGGATGGGATTGGAGGTGGCGTGGAATGGGAACGGAGCGTGCAGAGGGGAAGGCAGAGGATCTGCAGCATCCCAGCGTGTTCCTGGTGCACGTGGAGTGGAGCGGGGAGACATCTCCACAGCCTCCCACCCTCACAGCCCAGCCGAGCCTGCCTGAGTGGCTACAAAGTGGGCTGTGAGCCCCCAGACCTTGGGAGGGGCTGGGCCAGGGGGATGCATGAGCTGAGACACTTTAAAAGGCAGCAGGAATTGGGGAATGGACAACAGGAGCCTTGACAAAGCTTCAAAATTGAATATGAAGTGATGTAAAGGCACAAAGACAAGACATGGAAAAAATCCCTGGTGTAATCCGCTGCTCCAGCTCATCAAGGAAAGGTGAGCTTTGGGTTCCAGGAGCTGTGTAACTGCAGGCTGTGCACCCTAATTGCAACCTGCATCTCCTCACACATGGATGGGAACCAGGGACGGCTCCCTCTGGGATAAATCACTTCGGCCTCACAAACCATGGGGTGCTTGCACCCTCTGTGCTCTGCCTGCAAATGGGGTCAGCCCAAACCCGTGTCTGGCCCCTGCCCAGGGCAGGAGACAAGACCCAGAGGGATGTGACAGGGACAGGGTGTTGTCCTTTGGCATCCAGAGTGAAGCGGCTGCAAACAGCTTAATCACTGTGTAATTATGCCAAAGCACTGGTCGCTCACTGAGGGACTTCTGCAGGATCTGTGGAAAAGCTTTCCTTTTTTGTAATGGGAACCAAGAGTCTGGAAATTCTCAGGGTAAAAAATATTTCTGGGCTTGGTTAGGAAAATCGGTTTTTGGCTGCTGAGAAGCCAGGCATGTTCACTATCTTCTGTCCTGACAGCTTTTGTTTGGGGTTTTTCATTTGTGCAAGGAAAGGGTTTGGCAGGGAGGGGAGAATCTGATGGCAATGCAGGGAAAGGGAAAAAAAAGAAGATTTCTTCACAAAATTTCAGTGGAAAATAACCAGAGATTTTTTTTTTTTTTTAATTTTAATTTTAATTTGAAATTGCCTGCTTTGAGCCTCCCTGCTGGAGGGGATGCCAAGGCCTCCCACCCAACCCTGGTGTGCCGGGGGCTGGTCCGTGGGGCCGGGGGGATGCCGTGTGCTCCCATCCCTTCCTCCCCTCGGAGCCGGGGCCACCGGCAGCGGCTGCCAGCGCTAACCCAGATTCCAGGGGCGTCTTGCTGCTAAATTGGCAGCTCGTAAGAGACGTGTCACCTGGGTGACAGGGTGTCTCTGCCTGCCGGAGTGTTTGAATACAGGCGCTGTGTGCTAAATACTCCCATCATTACCGCTGAGCTGGAGATGCCGAGCGCCAAAGTTCCCCGGGTTTTGGGAGGAGGATGGAGGCTGGGTTTGGAGTGCACAGGGCAGGGAACAGCCCTGACTGGTCACAGGGGCCAAAGCCCTGCTGTGCCCATGCCCAACTGTGCTGTCCCCATCCCCAAACCCTGCTGTTCCCATGCCCAAACCCTGCTGTTCCCATCCCCAAACCCTGCTGTTCCCATCCCCAAACCCTGCTGTCCCCGTCCCCAAACCCTGCTGTTCCCATGCCCAAACCCTGCTGTTCCCATGCCCAAACTGTGCTGTCCCCATCCCCAAACCCTGCTGTCTCCATCCCCAAACTGTGCTGTCCCCATCCCCAAACCCTGCTGTCTCCATCCCCAAACCCTGCTATCCACTGATGCCTTGAGAAGGCTGACCTACAACAGAGACCAGACAGAGCTAAAGAATGAAGCAGGGATTTATTAAAAGGATCTCTTCCATGGATCCACCTTGGGCAGCACAAGAGCCCAACCAGGGCTACACCCAAGATGAGCCAAAATGGTCACAAAAAATGGATGACTGGTTACAAGGTCTCTCACTTCTGTAAGTTCTGCTCCATTTGCACCTTGCAGTTCATTGTCCCATCCCAGCTTTAGCCCAGGCACTCCCATCCTGCTTGTTCTTCTCTCTCCACCCACGTTGTTTGTGCTCTTGGGCCTGAGATTTGGATCATTTGTCCAGCTAGAGCAGGAATTGTTTTGTCTCCCTGCTCTGTGCAGAGAGCTCACCATCCCATAATATGAAGCCCAGACCCACACACTAAAGCAGCACAGAATCTGAAAAACAGAAAAGCTAAACCTGAGGCATCACCCATCTCCAAACCCTGCTGTCCCCGTCCCCAAACCCTCCTGGCCATCGGAAGCTGGTAGCATCTGGATGGAGTTTCAGCACCTCGCCAGGAGCATGTCCTTGCTCTCCTGACCATCTCCACGCTCCTGGAAGCTGGTGGGAGTTATCTTCTGCTGAGGACCAAAGCAGGCAGCAATTAATCGCCCCTTTTGTTGAGAAATAGCTGAGAAGCCGCAGCCCCAGGCTGGAGTCAGAGCCGGCCCTGCGGTCGCAGGGGGTCCCTGGGGGGACGCAGATGCCAGGCGGGAGGAGCCGGGTGTCTCGGCCGCAGATGGGGAGGGGAGCGGGGAAGCCGAGGAGACAACCGGAGACAACCACAAGGGTAACCTGACCCCGGGGACGCCGCTCCAGGCGGCGAGCGGGAGGCTGGGCCGGGGATGGAGAAGGCGCTTCCCCCTCCTGAGCCCCTTGCAGTGCGCTGTGGGAGGGTGCTGGGACAAAGAGCTGGCTGTCCCCTCTGCTGTGTGACAAGGCAGCACAGGTCCGTGTCAGCGAGCCCGAGGCTCAGGGATGGGGGATTTGGAGTCTGGTGGGATCATTCACATATGGCACTTGTGCGGCCCTCTGTGCACACCTTCAGCGGGGACCTGGAGCGTCCTGGTGGGTGGGTGACACCAGTGGTGGCTGCTCCAGCCCCACCCTGCCTCTTCTTCGGAGAAACAGCACCCACCACTGCCAGCCTTGCCCTCTGAGGCTCCTCCAAGCTGCTTTCAGGGGCTCTTCCCCACCCTCCCTGCCCAGGGCTGGTTGTTCATCGTGCTTGTGAACCCAGCGCAGTGGATCCAGCCCAGCTCCCTCCTCTCCAGCAGGCAGATGTGGAGCCAGCCCTTGTCCGTGTCCCAGCTCCCCAGAGAGCGTTCCAGGCAGTGACTCACACTGATCTGCAGGGGGACGGGGGGACAGGCTGTGCCACCACAAGTGACCCCGAGCCCCAGGCTGCAGCAGCACCATCACAGCAAACCACCTCTGCTCCCAGCAGGGACAGTGCCAGGCTCACCAGAGAGGGACAAGAGGCCACGTCCTTGTATGCACAGGTGGCTCCAGCCACGCTGTGCTGGCACTGCTGAGGCCACACCTCCAGTCCTGGGGTCAGTTCTGGGCCCCTCATGACAAGAGGGACCTGGAGGGGCTGGAGCGTGTCCAGGGCAGGGAATGGAGCTGGGAAGGGGCTCAGCCTGGAGAAAAGGAGGCTCAGGGGGGACCTTGTGGCTCTGCACAGCTCCTGACATGAGGGGACAGCCGGGGGGGTCGGGCTCTGCTCCAGGGAACAGGGACAGGAGGAGAGGCAATGGCTTCAACTTGTGTCAGACGAGGTTCATGTTGGATATTATGGAAGTTTCTTCACTGAAAGAGTGATCAAGCCCTGGCATAGCTGCCCAGGGCAGTGGTGAAGTCACCACCCCTAGAAGGGCTCAAAAACTGAGTAGACATGGCACAGGTGATATGGCTTAGTGGCTGTAGTGGGATTCAGCTGAAGGTTGACTTGGTGAGCTCAGAGGTCTTTTCCAGCCCTAATGATTCTCCTGGAGCTGGCAAACATCAGCCAGGTCCTGGGTCTGCTTCCTCTGCAGCTGAACCCTGGCATCTGCCAGCCCTGCTCCAGGCTGCAGCTGGAGGGGAGAGAGAGGCCCAGCCCGAGCTCAGGGATGTGTATTCTGCTCATTGCTCACAAATACTAATGGCCCAGAGTTATTAATATTGCCACTGCAGTCATATCTGGATAATTACTGCCATTAACCACCAGCAGAAGTATTGAGTTCCCCTAATCAGTGCATTATAATAATTGGGACCAAGTGTTTTATAGATCCAGACGTTAATTCCTTCCTAGCACCTCTCCCTCCCCTGGAGCTGCTCCTCCCTGCTCAGCTCTCCCAGCCTGAGGCTGCTCCCTGTGTCCAGCTGCTGGGGCACCCTGTGGTCAGCCCAGGATGATCCATGCCTTGGGATGTGCCATGCTCCATCCAGTGGGAAATCGTGGCTGTAGGAAGTTTGGGTGTCCAGGCTGTGGAGATGGAGGTGGGACCCCAAGCAGGGCTTGCAGGAGAGGAGCTGGGTCCTTGCCCTGCACGTGTGGCCCAGCAGCACCTCCAGGAGAGGAGCTGGTCCATGCCCTGCTGGTGTCCCGTGCTGCCTCTGCTCTCTTCACCAGACAGATCTTCATGAAGACCCTCATGGGGAAAACCATCACCCTCGAGGCAGAACCTTCTGATACTACAGAAAATGTAGATCCAGGATAAGGAGGGCATCCCTCTGAATCAGCAGCAGCTGATCTTTGCTGGGAAGCAGCTGGAGGATGGATGCACAGTGTCCAACTACAACATTAAAGAAGAATCCACCCTTCACCTGGGGCTGAGACTTTGTGGTGGTGCTAGGAGGAAGAAGAAGACGAAGACGAAGAAGACGAAGAAGACGAAGAAGAAGAAGAAGAAGAAGAAGAAGAAGACGAAGAAGAAGAAGACGAAGAAGAAGAAGAAGAAGAAGAAGAAGAAGAAGAAGAAGAAGAAGAAGAAGAAGGAAGGTTAAGTTTGCAGTGCTCAAGTACTACAAGGTGGATGAGAACAGCAAGATCAGCCACCTGCACCAGGAGTGCCCCACGAGGAGTGTGGGGCTGGAGTCTTCATGGCCAGCCCCTTTGACAGACACTGCTGTGACACTGCACGTGTGACCCAGCAGCACCTCCAGGACAGGAGCTGGTCCATGCCCTGCACGTGTGGCCCAGCAGCACCTCCAGGACAGGAGCTGGTCCATGCCCTGCACGTGTGGCCCAGCAGCACCTCCAGGACAGGAACTGGTCCTTGCCCTGCACGTGTGGCCCAGCAGCACCTCCAGGACAGGAGCTGGTCCATGCCCTGCACGTGTGGCCCAGCAGCACCTCCAGGACAGGAGCTGGTCCATGCCCTGCACGTGTGGCCCAGCAGCACCTCCAGGACGGGAGCTGGTCCATGCCCTGCACGTGTGGCCCAGCAGCACCTCCAGGACAGGAGCTGGTCCATGCCCTGCACGTGTGGCCCAGCAGCACCTCCAGGACAGGAGCTGGTCCATGCCCTGCACGTGTGGCCCAGCAGCACCTCCAGGATGGGAGCTGGTCCATGCCCTGCACGTGTGGCCCAGCAGCACCTCCAGGACGGGAGCTGGTCCATGCCCTGCACGTGTGGCCCAGCAGCACCTCCCAGGTGCCTGGAGGCAGCAGGATGGACAGAACACTTTGGCCGCTCCTTCTGCTGGGACAGAAATCTGCTGTGGGGGGAGTTAATTGCACAGTCTGCTATTTACACCCGGCTCCTCTTGCTCTGGAAAGCTCTTCCCTGCTGCAGCCATCTGGGCCTTGGAGGCTGGAGCTAGTGGCTGTTTGGAGGTGACTCAATGGCTTGAAGGAGAGGAGCATCTTCTCCTCCATCTCCTGGAGCAGAGCTGGGAGCTGCCTCCACATCCCGCTGCATCAGCAGGGACAGGGACCCCACTCCTTGCCAGCCCTGCTTTCCCCTGAGCACCAGCACGCCCTGGGTCTCCCCAAGTGATGCCCAGAGAGGCAGAGCCAGGCTGGCTCCAAAACCAGCGTCTGCCCCAGCCCTTTGGGCCACAGGCTGGGGACAAAGTGGGTCCCACGTGGAGCCCTGGCAGGGAGGGCTGAAGCTGGGAGGCAGAGCAGGTCTGCAGCCCCCCAGGACAACTCAGCCCCTGTCTACAGCAGGAGATCTGTGACTGCTTTGTGACAGGGAAAGCACAACCATGTGTTGTTTAGAGCTGGCCTGAAAACAAAAATCCCTGGAAATTCTAATAAATAAAAAAAAAAAAAAGGAGGAGGGAGTTTTTAGGGTGGCGGTTACACCAAAGGTTTGGCTGTGCCCAAGCCAATGCATTTCCTTCCAACCACAGCCATTTCACAGAAATCTTTTTGATGTTTAGCAAAATAAAATTAAGGGAAACTTTGAAACAAAGTCATTTGGACGAGGAAAAAAAAATCAAAACATTTCAATCTGAATAGGCTGAAATGAAATGTTTTGATCTTTTGGGTTTTTTTTCCCTCCAAACAAACCATTCAGCATAATCGACATATTCATCCAGAATCTTTTGGTGTTGTCAAATCTGAATTTTTGTTTTTACATATTAAAAAAAAAAAAAAAAAAAAAAAAAAAACCAAGCCCTCCCAGCTCTAGCCAGCCTGGCTGGTTAGAGTTCCTTGCAGGCAGAGATGTGTCCTCAGTGGGAGCTCTGTGGTGGCTTTGGAGGGACCCTCCTGGGTGGCTGTGAGCCCTGAGGGAAGAAATTCCTCCCTGTGGAGCCACGCTGGAGCACAGCCGTCACCCTCCTGTCCAGCCCACAGCGGGACCCGGTGGCCAAGGGACAGCGCTGCCACAGGGGGGACACGGCCTTGCCACCCTGGGAGGGATGAGCCAGGTGAGAGTCGCTCCCCTGGGCCCCGGCAGGTGAGAGAGCAGAGCGATGCAATCAATAGTGCTAATTGCAAAGGCAATGTCTAGCAGAAATAAGATGGTTATTCTGCATCACTGGGCACTCTTACAATCAAATTGTCCACAGACAATTAGCTGAGCAGGAGAAATAGGAATTAGGTTTCTAATTGTTCTGCTGGTGAAAGGCATTTCGGAGCACTCGGAGGAGCGGAGGAGGGAGAGGTTTGCGTCTGTGCCGGGCTGCAGAGCTGCCATCCCTGCTGTCATTCCCAGAGGGATAACCGAGCCAGGGAACGGGGGCTGCAGCTGGGAACTACAGACGGCTTCTTGGGAGGCTTTGGCCAATGCTTCTCTTCCACGGCTGCGTTATTTATTCCTTTCCTTCAGCCGCCCGCAGCACCGAGCACGCAGCGAGCGCTCCGCGCCGCTCGCCGGGCGCCGGCGCCGCGCTCCCGCACAGCCCTGGGCATCCCCCGGCTGAGCCCGGGCTCAGGACAGCCCCACCCATCATCCGCCCGCCCCAGGGACCACCTGCATCCACCAGCGCCGTGTGACAAGGCGGGGGGGCAGGAGGCGAGCTGCTGTCCCCAGCTGCCCGCGCCGTGACTCCTCGCAGCCCACGGCCCCGGGCTGGCAGGCTGGGGAAGGCGGGGGAGGCAGCGCTGGGAGGCTGTGGTTGTCATTAGCGCTGCTGGTGACTCACGCGGGTGGGTGTCTGCGCTCCGTGGAGTCTCCTGCTGCCGCAGCTCCCGGGGCCGCATCCTGAGGACAATGGGAAGCCCTCCCGCCTCCGCTGCCTGGGCTGATGGGGAGCACCCACGGCGTGCCTGCTGCCTGCGGGGTCTGGCTGGCGTGGAGGGGTGGTTTTGGACCTAAGGTATCCTCACACCGACCCCCTGAGGGGCTGCCCTACAGCATTCTCACCCGGGGGTGGGGACAGTCCGGCTGCAGTGTCCCAGCAGGGGCAAAACCCTCCATGGGGTGTCACATCTGCATCAGTGCTGGTGGCAGCAACCTGTCCTTGGGCAGCAGAAACTGTCCTTGGGCTGGGGGAAAAGACTTTTGGAAGCCACCAGTGAAGAGAGCGAGATCTGAGAGCACTTCCCCCTCCCTCCGTGTCTCAGTGTACGTCCCTCACCCCACTGCTGACCACCACGGAGGGGACACAAAGGGATTTGTGGAGGGGTTTTGCCACTCTGCTTTCCTGTGTCCCCAAGGCCTGTGAGAGGGTGCTGGGCTCAGAGCACCCCAACCCTGCCAGGGGAGCAGGGCTGGCTGTGACCTCAGTGGGACATCCCACAGGGACCTTCTCTCCTGACCCCACTGATGCTTTGGGATGCAGCATGCTCATGGGCAGTGTCCCACAGGCTGCAGAGCCACCAGCATTCCTCCCTTCCAGCGGTGAATGCAGGAGCAATGGAGGGGTTTTGGACCCAGATCAGTCACCTGCAGGCAGAGCTGAGACATCCCAGTCCCTCCTGCCTCACCACTGGACAGCCCAGGTGAAGATCCACGGCAGCAAGCCCCTGGCAGCCAGGATTATGCTCAGGGCATCTCCTGCTGCTCGTGCCCCTCTGAGCACAGCCAGGCCCCACTGCAGCCTGGAGCTGCACGCTTCCATCTGAGCCACCAAACCACGGGAAAAATGGAATTAAAGTCACCTCAGAGAGCGCAAGGCGCTGGTCAGCACATTCACACCATCCACAGGAGTGGGCACTGTGGTTTCTCCTGTTGGAGGCAGGATTGTGTCCTCCAGGAGCAGCCATGGGCACCCTGGAGTCCCACCATGGCTGGAGGGGCCATGGGCAGCAGGGCTCCCTGCCTGGGGACAAGCTCCTAGTCCCAAAAGGATCAGCCCCAGGTGATGCTGCTGCTGTGGGAGCACAGCCAAACACAGCCCCACACGTTTATTCTCACACACACATGTATATATATAAATATATATACATACATATATATCCCCTTTGCCTTTGAGTCACCAGTGTTGAAACATTCCCTGCCAAGAGTCTTCTGAGAAATATCCTCCTCCCCCTCCCCATTTCTCCTTCCCTCTTTCTCTCCGTAGCATTCGGGCTAATTTTATCTTCTGTCTTTCATCTGCCTGTGTATCTACCACTCCTGACAAAAAAGAGATTTTCACAGATTTTGCTAGTGCTCACCAACTCTAAAAGCTTTCATCTCCCTCTGACGCCGAGTGCGTGTCATCTGCTCGCTCCAAATTACAGCAGAGGCCTTCACACTCAATCGGAGCATTTTCTGCCTAATTTCCCAGGCTGCAAGAGCAAGTGTGGGCTGGAGGCTTGCCTGGCACGATCCTCAGAGCCCTGCCGGCCCTGGCTCCCAGGGCTGGCCCCGGGGAAGCCCGGAGCTGAGCCTGCCCTGCCTGCAGCTGTGCAAATCCCCACGCAGACATGCAGCAGTGCTGTCCCAGCAGGCCAGCCCCCAGCCCGGGCACGGGAGGGCTGAGCAGGTGGCACAGAGCCCGGAGCTCTGCCCAGCCGAGCCAGGGTGTAAGAGCAGCTCTGAGGCCCCTCAGCACCAAACCCGCCGTGGCAGGGGCTGGTGCAAGCCCAGGAGGCAACCACAGCATTTCTGTGGGATGCCCAGGCCGGCTGCAGCTGCAGGTGAGGGTTTAGCTCAGGTGAGGGTTTAGCTCCCTGTCACCACCACCACAGTGGTCCCCAGGCTGCTGATGTTCTCTCTGGGTACTTTGCTGCCACATCTCAGCTCTGGCTGCTGCCAGGGTGACAGCTGTGCTGCCACACCTGGAACAACTGTCACACTCTGCCCGGTGGGCTGTCCTTGGGACACAGCCCCCAGGCACCCCTGAGCACGTGAGTGGAGGTGGAATGTGTCCTTTGGAAACAGTGCTGTATTTAAACGAGGCAAAAAAGCCAGCACAGGAATCATGGAATAGAAATCCAGAATGGCCTGAGTTGTAAGGGACCTTAAAGATCATCTTGTTCCACCCTCTGCCATGGCAGGGGCACCTTCCACTGTTCCAGGGTGCTCCAAGCCCTGTCCAGACTGGCCTTGGACACTTCCAGGGATCCAGAGGCAGCCACAGCTGCTCTGGGCACCCTGTGCCAGGACCTGCCCACCCTCTGAGTAAATAATTTCTTCCCAATATCCAGTCGAAGCCTTCCCTCTTTCAGTTTGTCACCATTCCCCCTTGTCCTGTCACTCCAGGCCCTTGTAAATCGTCTCTCTCCATCTCCTTCAGGCACTGCAAGGCCACAATTCGGTCACGACAAAGTCTTCTCTTCTCCAGGTGAACAATGCCAGCTGTGCCAGCCTTCCCTCCCAGCAGAGCTGTTCCATCCTTTGATCCCCCTGGAGCCTCCTCTGGGCTCTCTGCAGCAGCTCCAGCTCCTCCCTGTGCAGGACCCCAGGGCAGGGGCAGCTCTGCAGGTGGGGCCTCACCTGAGAGGGGCAGAGGGGCAGAATCCCCCCTTTCCTGCTGCCCACTCTGGGGGATCAGCCCAGCCCAGGGGGCTCTGGGTCCCAGCACACGGCCAGGGCAGGGCCAGCCCTCACCCCCAGAGCCCAAGGGATGCTCCAGCTGCTCATCCTCAGCCTGGACTGATCCCAGGGCTTGGACATCAGGTGACATGGCCAGGGATCTCCAGCCAGGGACAGCCCAGCCTCCTGAGCACCCTTGAGCACCCTGCCCACCCTGCCCATCCCCTGCGACTCCCACCCAGCGCCCTGCCCCAGGGAAGAGGCGCTCTGATCCCATCCCTGTAGGAATTCCAGTGCCACCCACTCCCAGAGCACACCCCCGAGGCTGCAGGGCTGCTGAGGGCACGCACCTGGTGCAGACCGGGGGCTCCCACCATGACAGGGGTGCTGTGGGGAGCCTGCAGCTCCTCCCTCGGCTCCCTGACAGGCAGAGCACGAGCTGAGATGCAATGAGGAGCAGACGGCATGATTAGCTCTGCTCAAAAAGGTCAAAACACTTATCAGACATGAACGGCAAAGCTAAAAATACACTCGGCACCTCCCTGGCAATTCTCTCCCGAGAAGTGACAGCCATGGCTTGGTGGGAAAGGGGGTGTGGGATGTGAGCAGGGCTGCTGCACTTCTGGATGGGAGCCTGATCTGCAAAGGGGGATCTTCCCATTTCTGTCACCCCTCTGAACAGGGAAGGGCTGTGACACCACCAGAGATGCTCTGAGGGTGACTGGGATCCCTGGCATAGGGCAGGAGGGGGCTGATGCTGCAGCCTGGAAAGCCAGGCTGAAAGTCAGGGTGCAGGAGGTGAGGGGAAAACTACCCCAGAGCTGGAACATCAGGGACCAGAGGAGAGAGGGAAGAACAAGGAGGTCACAGGATGATACAGGTGGGGAGCTGGAGACACAAGACATGGTCCCTTAGCAAAGAACTGGTGTGAACCCTCTGGCCCCACTGTTCTGGCTCCAGGGACCCTCACAGCAGCCAGTCCAGGGGGTGCAGGCAGAGGACACTGTCCCTCAGCTCTCCTGGTGACACCCAGCCAGTCCAGGGGGTGCAGAGGACACTGTCCCTCAGCTCTCCTGGTGACACCCAGCCAGTCCAGGGGGTGCAGGCAGAGGACACTGTCCCTCAGCTCTCCTGGTGACATTCAGATGCACCCATGGCTGTGCCTGGCAGGAAGCACACAGCACACGCTCCCCAGACACCACAGTCCCACCAAAGGAATCACAGAATCATCACAGCTGGAAAAGCACTCCAAGATCATCAAGTCCAACCTTCAGCCAAATGTCCCCATGGCCACTAAACCACATCACATATTGCCACATCTCCTCCAGAACTGCAGGTGATCCCATCACCTCCCAGGGACAAAGCTCCTGGAGGAGAGGTGACTTTCACCACTGGGCCCTCTTCAGTTCCCTTGGCACAGGCAGCAGCTGCCCACACCCCCTGGATGTGTGTCCTGGTGCTTTCCATGGTGCAGCAAATCCATCAGCTCCCACCTGACACCTGCCCTGCCTCAGAGCCATGCTGGGAAGGAATTTCTCGGCAATGCTGGAGTGCTCCTGGGTTTTTAGTTGAGACAGGAGCATGGTTTGTTCCTGTGCTCCTGCTGTGCCTCTGAGCACAGCTCCTTCCAGCCCAGCTCCTCCCTCAGCCCAGCACTACGGCTGGGAAGAGCTCCAGAAAAAAACGGCTCCCTGTGACCCTGGAACACCTCGGCCTCCCAGTGACAGCAAAGGGTGTGCAAACTCCTGGCCTCACAGCAAAATTCAGTGGTGCCTCTGGCATTTCATATTTAAGGGTTTTTTTATGAGGCCAGGTTGGGGCTGGGAGCAGCCTGGGACAGTGGCAGGTCTCCCTGCCCATGGCAGAGCTGTACGATCCCTGCCAAGCCAAACCCTCCCGGGACTGCTGGCAGAGGCTGAGAGGAGGAGGTGTGGGCTGAGGCCAGAGGGCTGCCATGCTGCTCCCTGGGGGCTGTGGTGACAGCCCAGCCCGAGCCCGAGGCCATGCCTCCGCAGCAATTCCTGTGCTGGAGCTGCTTTGGGTGGGACCAAGGCATGGGGAACTGGCACTTCCCAACCAGCATTTCCCAGCCCTGCCTGTGGGAATGCAGAGGGTGGGAGAGCTCTGGGACACTGGTGTGACCCCAGGGACAGGGACCAGTGTGGGACACTGGTGTGACACTGGTGTGACACCAGGGACAGGGACCAGTGTGGGACACTGGTGTGACACTGGTGTGACACCAGGGACAGGGACCAGTGTGGGAGAGCTGTGGGACACTGGTGTGACACTGGTGTGACCCCAGGCACAGGGACCAGTGTGGGAGAGCTGTGGGACACTGTTGTGACACTGGTGTGACCCCAGGGACAGGGACCAGTGTGGGAGAGCTGTGGGACACTGGTGTGACCCCAGGGACAAGGACTCACTTTGGGACACTGGTGTGACACTGGTGTGACACCAGGGACCCAATGTGGGAGAGCTCTGGGACACTGTTGTGACACTGGTGTGACCCCAGGGACAGGGACCCAGCTGGCATGTGAGCAGCTTCCCTGCTGAATCGGGGCTGCACCAGCGCAGTCCGAGGTGACAATGAGGAGAAATGCCGGTGCCAATTTGCAGCAGGGCTCCTGGCCGCTGTCACTGCCAATCGCTGTCACCACAGCGCCTGCGAGGCCTCACCTGGGCGATGGTGAAGAGCACCTGGGCTCCCTCCCGCCTCATCAGGAGCTGTTCCCGTCATTATCGCGGCATTCAGCCGCTCCTGCCCCGTGCTGGCCCCGCAGCAGCCAGGGCTGCCCCTGCACGGATGAGACAAACTGAGTGCTCTGGGCTCTTGAGCCACCACAGCATTTCCTGCCCTGATCAGGTGTCCGGGACTGTCCCCAAGAGCTCTTTGCTGTCCTGGGCTGCAGCACAGTGAAATGGGCCAGCTGCTCACCCTGCCCTGCCCTGCTCCACCCTGGCACCCCGCGGATCTCACAGCTCGTCCCATTCCACCTCCTGCCGTGGGCAGGGACATCTTCCACTATCCCAGTGCACCATTCCAGCCCGGATGTGTCCCTGGAGATGCGTGCAGCTGCCTCCACACCCCACTGAGCTGAGGCCACCTGGTGTCCCTGTGTCCCTGCCACGGTGTCCTGTCCCCATGCAGCCACCACTGCCCCCAGCTCCATCCAGGGGTGCCATCTCCCAGGAGCTGTGGATGTTGCCCACATGGAGGCTGGGGAAGGCACTCTCCAGGGAGCAGAAGCCAGTCCCCAAGCCCTGCTGTCCCCAGGGGCTGGTTCCTTTGTCCTTGTGCCCTGAATAGATCCTGTTCCCCCCTGCACCCCCTCCCTCCTGAGCCCTGGTTGTTCAGGGGACAGAAGGACCCTCTGTGTCATCCTCCTGCTCGTCTCCAGGGAGAAGAGCAGGAGGGAAGAAGTACTTACTGCTTCACCTCTGCTTTACCCTTCCTTTAGGCAAGGGCTTTTAATTTCCTTTCAGGGCCAGAGCAGCAAGCACTAAATGATGTCAGATCCCTCCGTGCAAAGCTGGAGGATCCCCAGCCTCTGGCTGAGCCCTGCTTGAGCGACAGCCCGGTACCTGCAGGTCAGAGACCTCCCCGGTGCTGCTGACAGCTCTGCTAAAAGCTCTTTGTTCCTCAACCCCCGAGGCCCTGCTAAGTGGCGAACGGCACGGAGAGCACCTGCGGAGCCACGAGCAGGGACTCCTGGCACAGGGAGGCTCTCCGGGCTGCTCTCCCTGCTCCTCTGAGCAGCCACGGGCCAGGGCCAGCACCTCGGCTCACCCTGCCCGCCTGGAGGGACGTGGGCTCATGCACGAGCCCAATCCCACTGGAGCGATGCTTTCCGTGGCTGTACATCCAGAGGGGACAGGGGACGGTGCTGTCACCCCTTACTGCCACCCCTCACTGCCCTCGGCTCCTCTCAGCTCTCCCATCAGCTCGGTGCCAGACCTGTTGATTCCACAGGGATGCGAGCTCCACTTTGCTCTCCACAACAATCCCCATGGAAAAGCCACTGGGGAGCAGATGTGACCAGCCACCGAGCCAGGGCTCCTTTGGTGGGCGCCTACACCTTTAAATCAGGGAGAAAAAAAATAAAATAAATCCTTCGCCTAGAGGGCAGTGGAACAATTTTGACTTTAAAAAGAGAGCGAGACAGAGAGAGCGAAGTGAGCGTTAACAACTCCTGATCCAGTCCCTGGGCATTCATTAATGTTTCATGGCGCTTTCAATTATTGCCTCCTCTGCCACTGCCGTCATCTGTCTCTTCAAATCGACGGTATAATAACCACTCAAGCAGAAATCCACTCTGCTGTCTGCCCGCCACTCCCCTCCCAGCCTCCGCAGCTCCCTCTCTCCCAGCTTTTCATCTGAGGCTCGCACAGCTCTCGCTGGAAATGCCTGTGCCCCTTACCCTGCCTGGGGACAGTGCTCAGGGGACAGGGGCATGTGCAGGATGGGGGTCAGGCTTTTATCCCCTCCACACCGAGGGCTTCTGCTGGTTTGGGGCCGTGCTCTGGGGCACAGGGTGATCTGACACCCCATCCTCTGAGCCCCAGAGCCTGTGCGCACCCTTAACCCTCACATGACTCTAACCCTAAATGCACCCCCAGAGCACATCCAGGCAGCAGCGCCCAGGCCCGTGTTCCTGCTCAGGAGGCAGTGCCAGCACCGTGTGTCCCACACTCCCACACCCCCACACCCCCAGCCCTCTGCCCCCACCCACCCACCCACCCTGGGCAGGCTCTCTGCCCTCACAGCCCCAGGCTCATCGCCACCATTCCCAGCCCAAATCCCTCCCTCCCTGCCCTGCGCTGCCACCTGAGCTCTTCCAGCACACAGGACAGCCTTGGGGCAAGCGTGGTGTCCAACAGCTCTGAGGTGTCCAATAGCTCCGGGGTGTCCAAAAGTTCTGGGGTGTCCAAGAGCTCCTGGGTGTCCAAAAGCTCCAGGGTGTCCAGCAACTCTTGGGTATCCAACAACTCCGGGATGTCCAACAGTTCCAGGGTGTTCAACAACTCCAGGGTGTCCAAAAGCTCCTGGGTGTCCAAGAGCTCTGCAGTGTCCAACAACTCTGGGGTGTCCAAAAGCTCCGGGGTGTCCAAAAGCTCCTGGGTGTCCAACAACTCCTGGGTGTCCAACAACTCCGGGATGTCCAACAGTTCCAGGGTGTTCAACAACTCCAGCGTGTCCAAAAGCTCCAGGGTGTCCAACAACTCCAGGGTGTCCAACAGCTCCTGGATGTCCCAGAGCTCTGCGGTGTCCAACCCCAGGAGGGGCAGGGATGGGGCAGTGCTGGAGGAGGTTGGAAACTCCAAATCTGTCCTTGTATTTCCCTGCAGTCTGTCTCTGGCTCAGGCAGGGGAGGCCTCAGAGGGTGCAGAGGGGTGAGAAGCAGCTGGAGCACCCACATTTCACCTGCCCAGCAGGGGAACCAGAGCTCAGCTCAGCCCTTCTGTTCCTGGATAGAGTCACAGAATCCCAGAATGGTTTGGGTTCAGAGGGACCTTCAAGATCATCTCATTTCAACCCCTCTGCCATGGCAGGGACAGCTTCCACTGTCCCGGGCTGCTCCAAGCCCCATCCTGGCCTTGGGCACTTCCAGGGATCCAGGGGCAGCCACAGCTGCTCTGGGCACCCTGTGCCAGGGCCTGCCCACCCTCACAGGGAAGAATTCCTTCCCAAGATCCAAACCAAATGTACTCCCTGTCAGTGTAAAGCCATCCCCACTACTCTCACACCTGCCAGCACCGAGGCTGCAAACCTCACATGAGCCCCACAAATCTGATGTTTGCCTTGGCCAGTCCTTGGTCCTCACAAACTCCTGAGGTATCCCTGCACTCAGCACCTCAGGCTGGAGGAGCCAGAGCTTTCCATGCAGGACAAAGATCCCTGCAGGACCAGAAAGTGGGTTCCCAGCTGCTCTGCTCAGCATCCCCCTGCCTGTCCAGACACATCTGGGCTATGTGTGATGGGAGGAAGAGCTCGTGCCTTCCACCACAGACTGTGATGGACACAAACCATCCCAACTGGAAGTCAGTGCTCCTGCTCAGGCAGACAAAAGCATTTTGCTCAGCTGAAGTCACGTGCTTCAATCCCACCCCAGCATTCACACCTTGTGGAGGTGCTGGGACTCTGCACTTTTAAAACACTTATTTTCTCAGCGTGGAAACAGTGTAGAAATGCCCAAATTCCCAGTGGGACATTCCCTGTGTAACTGTCCTCCCGGGCTGGGATTTATTGCTGGCAGCTGAAGCCCCCACATCTTGCTGTTATTACCAGAAATCTCCTCTTGGAGACCCAGCTGGGCTGTCTGGGGCTGCTCAGAGAGGGACCAGGGCCACCTGGAGATCTGCTGGCAGACGGGCACACAGGGTCTGGGCAGTGTAAGGACACAGCAGGGCTCCACACTGGGTTTGGCCATCTCAGTGGCCAGGCTGTGCTGCCAGGATGCCATTCCTCCCAGGACAGGAGTGCCCAGCCAGGTCCCAGCGCCCTCGCTGGGCTCCTGCACTCCCAGCTGCACTCCCACTGCTCCTCTTTACCCCACCAGGCCAATTTTCTTTGGCAATCTTGCTTCTCCCTTTCCTGGAACTCTCCTGGCTGGAGCAGGGGCAGTGGCTGGACTCGGTGCGAGGTACTGGGGTGCTCAGGAATGCCCCAGCAGGAGCTTTGCTCTCTCCTTTCTTTCCCTGGCTGTTGTAAAGGCATTTCAGAGCCCCTCTGATGGGAGCCAGATGTGCTGCAGATGTTTGTGCCTCACAGGGCGCTGCCCTGCCTCCTGCACACCCTGAAGGACCCACGGGTGTTTTGGTGGCAGCAGCCACAGCCCCCGGTCATGGAGTTGTCATTGTCCCCTCCCGTCCAGTCTGGCCTTGGGCACTGCCAGGGATCCAGGGGCAGCCCCAGCTGCTCTGGGCACCTGTGCCAGGGCCCGTCCACCCTCCCAGGGAACAATTCCTGCCCAATATCCCATCTAAATCTACTCTCCATCAGCTTAAAGACTGTTTCCCCTTTTCCTGTCTTTCCAGCCTTTCTCCCCAGCCCCTCTGCAGCTCTCCTGGAGCCCCTTCAGGCCCTGGAAGGGCTCTGAGCTCTCCCTGGAGCCTTCTCCTCTCCAGGGGAGCTCCCCCAGCTCTCCCAGCCCTGTGATTAACTCAGTGGCCTGCTCTGGACACATCCCCACAGGTCTGTGTCTTTTGGCAGAGTCCTTCACCCAGCAAGGCTGTCAAGCACCATCCCTGCAGATTCAGGTAGGGGCTGAGCCCACCTGTGTTTCTCCACACACTCCCATCACCAGTGTGATGGTTCCCCCAGAGCCAGAGCAGGCCCAAATTCCCTTTGGTGCCCCCCTGTGCAATGCCCAGCCCATTCCATGGAGCAATCACCACCCACGCCGTGCTCCATCCCTCACCCAGCCCTCCTTCCCCACTCACCTGCACACAAGGTGTGCATCACCCCAGCATCACCCCAGCACCTCCCTCACTGCTGTCCTGCATGCCCTGGGGGGATCCAGCCTGCCCAGGACCACCCCCAGCCCCCTCCCAGCACTCCCAGCGCTCACTGGGATGGGGTGTCCAGCCCTGGGCCCCTCCCGGGTGCAGGAGGCTGAAGAGGGGCAGGAACAGGGTTTTGTGTTCCCGGCACGCTGGGGACTGTGAGGGCAGGTGCCAGGGGCTGTGCCCTGCCTGGTGTCACAGCAGGGAGGGCTCGGTGCCCCCCGGCCGCACCCAGCACCCATCCCCAGCCCCACCCTCCTTGCCCGGGCTCCCGTTTTGCCTCCCGCTCGCGGTGCAGCACAGACCCCGGCGGGGCCGGGTGACATCTGAGAGCCGGCAGAGGGGACGGCCCCAGCAGAGCTCCTCATCCTCCTCCTCGGAGCTGACCTGACAAGGCAGGAGCTGCTGCTGATGCCCAGCACAGGGGGGAGGCCCAGGCTGAGCCCCCCAGCACGGGGGGCTGCTGCTGCCTCTCCCCCTCCTCCACTCCCCCCCCCACTCACGCACTCCCCCTCTTTCTCCTAATCCCCACAAATGCTAAGATATTTAAATGTGGTATTTTCAAATCTAATCAGCGTTCCAAAGCTGTGCTGCCGCCACTCAAATTTAATTTGATCCATTTACCAACTTTGTGGTGCATCTAATCAAAGAGAGGGAACAATTAGGTTAATGTCAGGGGTCACCTCGCAGCTCCTGCTCAGCCACGGGAGGTGTCACAGCAAGGCCAGCCCTGGGGGACAACAGCAGGAGCGTGGGGACTCTGGAGCCTGGGATGGAGGTGGCTGCAGGCTGTCCTGGGTCTGGCACGCCCCAGTGTGACTCGGAGAGCAGCCTGGCCAGGATGATGGGCTGTGCTGCACTTCAGAGCCAGCAGGACATGGACAGCCCGGGCCAGACTCCTGGCAGGGTCCAACCAGCTCTTGTCCCCTGTGTCCCCACGGCTGTCCCGAGATGTGCTTGGCCAAGGGCTGCTGCTGCTGCTGCTGCTCTGACAGCTCAGTGCACAATAATCCCGACAATCCAAGTGCTGATCCGCTCCCACATCCACGTGTGGGCTCTGCATGGGGCTGGGAGAGGCTCAGGGTGAGCAAAAACTCAGCCAGACTCCCTCCTGCCTTGACCAAAGCTGCACATCATGCCTGGGTGAGACCCCTCAGGGTCAGGCTGGTGTTTGCAGCTGGTGTTGGGCAAACCAGAGAGCCAACAGGGTCTTGGTGCAGGCAGAGCTGAAAAGTCCAGGTCTGTGGGCCAGGATCAGTCCTGATCTCAGGCCTGGAGATCAGGGAGTGACACCAGGGCAGGGCGCAGAGCCCCACGGGGCTGGGGACTTTTCTCCTGCCTTACTGGGGGTTATGGCTCTGAAAACAGAACCTCTACACAGTAAAATTACAGAATCACAGAATCACAGAATGGTTTGGGTTGGAAGGGACCTGGGAATTCATCTCTTTCCAACCCCCTGCCACGGGCAGGGACACCTTCCCCTGGAAGGTGGAGGAGCCATGATGTGTCTGATCTCACACTCTGTCTGTGCTCTTCACTCATGGCAGGAAATCAAGGAGATGACAATGGAGAGAAAGAGACTTTGGTGTCATATTTTGCAGCCCCAACACGAGCAGAGCAAGGAGCCCTCCCTCCCTCCTCTCCACCCCTGAGCACGCACAGTGCCTTGCCTTGCCCCTGGAGCCTCAGCCCGCCCTCAACCACGGAGATCTCCCCTGGGGGTGTTTGTTGAGCTTCCTTCAGTTGCCCCCAGTCCCCAAACCCTGAGCTTGCTGAGCTTGCTCTCTGTGGGGTGGAACTGAGGGGACAGGGTGGGGTCTGTTGGGGACCCTGAAGGGGACAGAGTCAGGCCAACAGGACCAGCAGCTGCAGCACTCAGGGAGGGACAGAAAGGGGAAAAGCTCTGGGCAGAGGACTTTCTGCTTTTAACATCTTCTTTGAAAGACTGAAGGAAGAGGTGACTGCAGCTCCTCCCGAGGGGCAGCTCCTGGGACAGGGACAGCAGCCAGGGCACGGCTGGAGCTGGGCCAGGGCAGCTCAGGCTGCAGCTCAGGGAAAGGTTCTTCCCCCAGAGGTGCTGGCACTGCCCAGGCTCCCCAGGGAATGGGCACAGCCCCGAGGCTGCCAGAGCTCCAGGGATGCCCAGGGTGGGGTTGTTGGGGGTCTGGGCAGGGCCAGGGGCTGGACTGGCTGGTCCTTGGGGGTCCCTTGAGCTCAGGAGATTCTGTAATTCCCTGATCTCAATGGCAGCTGTGGTGAGAGGTGGCACTGCTGTCCCCTCAGCCCTGCCACAGCCCAGAGGGAGCCCCACTGGAGGGGAGCAGCTCAAGGGACATCAGAACGGTTTGGGGCACTCCTGGGGTGCAGGGGTCAGCTCAAGGTTTGGTACCCAGAGCCCTCACCAACACCAACCCCTCCCAGCAGAAGTGCATTGTCCTTCTGTGAGCTGGGGTGGAGGTCTGGGAGCATCAGGTGTTTATCTTGAAATGGACTAAAGTGGAAGATAAGCTCTTTTCCCATGGAATTCCTGAACCAAACTTTAACTGCTGCAGCAGAAAAGCCTCAATCCCTCAAACCAAAAAAAAAAAAAAAAAAAAAAAAAAAATATATATATATATATATATAAGAAGAAAGGCTGGGGAAAGCTGGGGCAGAAAAAAAACAAACCTACAGAAAATGGAAATAAAACCCACCAAACTTTTTTTGCTACAACAATACACATTTATTTCCAGGATTTTTATTTTCTACAGAAGAAATCCTCTGCAACTCCAGAAGCAGCCCCAACACCATGACATGTTCATTCCTAGCACCCCTTCCCTAAGCCATAGGCACAGATTTTGCACTTCACTGCTCCCTGCCAGGGAGACACCTTTCCCTCTCCATCACCCCCTTCCCTCTCCATCATCCCATTCTTTCTTTATCATCCCATTCCCTCTCCATCACCCCCTTCCCTCTCCATCATCCCATTCCTTCTTCATCATCCCCTTCCCTCTCCATCATCCAATTTCCTCTTCATCATCTCCTTTGTTTCCCATCATCCACTTCCCTCTCCATCATCCTATTTCCTCCCATCATCCCATTCCGTCTCTATCACCCCCTTCCCTCTCCATCATCCATTTCCCTCTTCATCATCCCCTTCCCTCTCCATCATCCAATTTCCTCTTCATCATCTCCTTTGTTTCCCATCATCCATTTCCCTCTCCATCATCCTATTTCCTCCCATCATCCCATTCCGTCTCTATCACCCCCTTCCCTCTCCATCATCCATTTCCCTCTTCATCTTCCCTTTCCCTCTCCATCATCCAACCTCCTCTCCATCATCCCCTTCCCTCTCTCCATCATCTCCTTTTCCATCATCCATTTCCATCTCCATCAACCCATTCCCTCTCCATCATCCCATTCCCTCTTTATCATCCCATTCCCTCTTCTTCCTTTTCCTTCCCTCTCCATCATCCAATTTCCTCCCACCATCTCATTCCCTTTTTATCACCCCCTTCCCTCTCCATCATCCATTTCCCTCTCCATCATCCCTTTCCGTCTTCATCTTCCCTTTCCCTCTCCATCATCCAACCTCCTCTCCATCATCCCCTTCCCTCTCCATCATCACATTCCCTCTTTATCATTCCATTTGCTCTCCATCATCCAGTTCCCTCTCCATCATCCCTTTTCCTCTCTATCATCTCCTTCCTTTTCCATCATCCCTCTCCATCATCCCATTCCCTCTTCATCTTCCTTTTCCTTTTCCATCATCCAATCTCCTCTCCATCATCCCCTTCCCTCTCCATCATCCCATTCCTTCTTTATCATCCCCTTCCCTCTCCATCATCCCTTTCCCTCTCCATCTTTCCTTTCTCTCTCCATCTTCCCTCTCCCTCTCCATCTTTCCTTTCTCTCTCCATCTTCCCTCTCCCTCCCCATCCTCCCTTCCTCCCGCTCCTCTCCCTGGGTGTCTCCTCCCTGCCTGGCGCACCTCCCGCTCGCAGCCCAGCTCCTCCTCGGCGGGAGGAAGGCCGGGAGGGGCCGGGGCGTGCCCAGGACCGGGTACAGCGACAGGGAGCGGCGGAAGAGCAGCACGGGGGCAGCGCCGGGGAGGCGAGGAGCAGAGCAGGAGTTCCAAAACGGCCCCCCTGTTTGCTTGCAAGGAGTTAAGTCTGTGATGTGTTGCGTGAGCTCTGATGAGAAGCTGCCTGACATGCAGAGCTGCAATAATGAAACGTAATACACATTAATAGGACCTCCCTCTGCGTGATTGCTTCTGCTCCACTGGCCCCATTGAAGATTTCACTTTTCTTTCAACAGTCAGAATAACAGAATGTGACATTAAGTCTTTTACATGCAGCAATTTATTTTAAAATATTGGGGCACTCAAAACAGTATCCAGAATGTTAAATAAGATATGCATGAGATGGAAATCAGAGCAGCACCGCAGTGAGGAGGCAGGAGTCAGGCAGAGCTTCTCACAGGCTAAGCAGCTCCACTTTTTTTCTGTTAATTGCTGTTTAAGGCACAAATAAATGGCCAAGTTGGAGAGAGCTCTGCGGTGCCGAGCATCTGATCCTCTGAGTTCACAGGTCCACGTGGGGAACCAACAGCCACTGTCCCCACCTGTCCCAAGGTCAGGGAGGTGACACAAAATCCCTTCTGCCATCCCAGGCCAATGAGACATCACAGGTCTCATGGACATGGTGGGACCAGAGAATCACAGGATCATGGAGCCATGGAATGGGCTGGGTTGGCAGGGACCTTTCAGATCATCCCATCCCGCCTCTGCCATGGCAGGGACACCTCCCACTGTCCCAGGTGCTCCCAGCCCCAGTGTCCAGCCTGGCCTTGGGCACTGCCAGGGATCCAGGGGCAGCCCCAGCTGCTCTGGCAATTCCAGCCCAGCCCCTCCCCACCCTGCCAGGGAACAATTCCCAATTCCCAAGATCCCATCCAGGCCTGCCCTCTGGCACTGGGAGCCATTCCCTGGCTCCTGTCCCTGCAGGCCTTGTCCCCAGTCCCTCTGCAGCTCTCCTGGAGCCCCTTCAGGCCCTGCAGGGGCTCTGAGCTCTCCCTGGAGCTTTCAGCCTGTGCCCCGGCCTGCCCACCCTCACAGGGACAGATTCCTTCCCAATATCCCATCTGACCCTGCCTCTGGCAGTGGGAAGCCATTGCCCCTTGCTCTGTCATTCCAGGGCCTTGTCCAAAGTCTCTCCTCATCTTTCTTGTAGCTCCTTCAGGTACTGGAAGACTGCAGTTATGTCATCCCGGCTCCTCCAGGTGAACAATGCCAGCTGTGCCAGCCTTCCCTCCCAGCAGAGCTGCTCCATCCTCTGATCCCCCTGGAGCCTCCTCTGGGCTCTCTGCAGCAGCTCCAGCTCCTCCCTGTGCAGGGCCCCAGGGCAGGGGCAGCTCTGCAGGTGGGGCCTCACCTGAGAGGGGCAGAGGGGCAGAATCCCCCCTTTCCTGCTGCCCACGCTGGGGGATCAGCCCAGCCCAGGGGGCTCTGGAGACATTTGTGCCTCTGCCTGTGTCAGAGTACCCCCAGGAGCACGGGTACACAGAGCCATACATTTATATTTCACAGGTCTAGTGCCTTTATCACCAGCAATCTTAATGAACCCGCAGTCCGTTGCTGCAATAAACTGCATTACTGGTGAATCTGCCGTGGAAGTTCTTCCTGAGCTAACCCAGGCTCGAGTGTTGGATTAGTAAAGCTCGGTACTGGTGAATGCGTGACCATGAACCGGGCCAGGCTCAGAGTGTGACCCACACTTGTGGTGCAGCCGGGAGCACAAAGTGCTGGCTTGGTTCTGACCAGGAACGAAGCCCAGCCACACCCAGCCCCTCTCAGCCCTGAGGATCAGCCAGCACGGGGGGTCATTTCTGCCAAATCCCTGTCCTTTTCACACAAACCTCTCCAAGGACTTTGCTCCACACAAAGGAAATTCTCCTGCCTGGTGCTGCCTTCCTCCATCCTGTCCCAGGTGCCTGATCCACCAGCCAGGTGTGGTGCCACCCTGACGGGCAGGAGCTGTCACGGGGCTGGTGGTTCACCCTGTCCTTGTTCTCAGCAGCCCTTTGTGCACCTCCCTGTGGTTCCCAGCTGGGCTGAGCCCCTCGCTGAGCACTCAGTGCTGCCTTGTGTGCTGGGCTGTAAGATGTGTGTGTTCTACCCCATCTGTCAGAGCTGGGGCAGCTCTCTGCTGTTCTCTGGGCAGTTTTTTCTTTA
Organism: Vidua chalybeata; assembly: GCF_026979565.1. Lineage (NCBI taxonomy): Eukaryota > Metazoa > Chordata > Aves > Passeriformes > Viduidae > Vidua > Vidua chalybeata. The sequence continues at coordinate 5,012,181 of NC_071554.1, read as the reverse complement.
TCTCTCCCACAGCCAATCCTCCCTCCAGGAGATCTCTTCTGTCCATGGCCACTGAGTGTCCCTGCATGGCTGAGAAAATTCCAGCATCCCATGGGGAGAGGCTGCGCCCAGGGGGAGCAGCCAAGCATTCCTACCTGGATACAATCTGAGCCCTGCAACACCACAGCAGCCTTATCCACTGCATTCCCAAAGGACAAGAGCTCCATAACCACCCCTGGAGCTCCAGAGGAAAACTCCAGCCTTGTGCAGGATCCTGCTCCAGCAGAAGCACAGCTGGCACTGCAGGAGGGCTGAGCCCCCATGGAATGGGACTGCTGCCAGCACCCTGCCCCACAGCCTGCCAGGGCCTGCTCTGACTCTGCACTGCTTTCTTTGTGCTCTTGCATTTGTAGTTTTCATTTCCCTAGCAAAGAACTGTTATTCCTGCTCCCATATCTTTGCCTGAGAGCCCCTCAATTTAAAAAATTATCATAATTCAGAGGGAGGGGGTTTGCATTTTCCATTTCAAGGGAGGCTCCTGCCTTCCTCAGCAGACACCTGTCTGTTCAAACCAAGACACCTTGTCACCAATTTCTTTGCCCCTCAGTAGCTTCAGGAGCATCTGCAGGTCACAGAGGCAGCAAACTGGGGACAGCAGCTGCCAGCAGCCCCCCAGCACCCCCAGTCTGCAGTGGGGGCACCGATGCCATGGGAAGGCAGAGCTCCCACGGCCTGGCTCATCCTTTAAAGGACACGTCCTTCAAAGGCCCCGTTGGCTTCTGACCTTTCTGCCACATTTTCAGGGCTTTCCCTGGGAGTTTTGAGCATCACAAAAAATGTTCACAAGCAGCTGGGGCCAGGGAGGGCTGGGGCAGGGCTGGAGAGGCTGCAGACTCCTCCTGCTCACTGCTCCTGATGCAGCCACCCCGAGCTGGGGCAGAGGGACCCCTGGGTCTGACAGCACTGCCCATCCTCACCTCCCTGGGCAAGACAGACCTGCCTCAGGCAGCCAGGGGCACAGACATCAGCCACTGTCTTGCCCATGGACTCCCTAAATCAGCTCAGGGAACACGACTGGTGGGACCAAAATCCCAGGAATGTGATGGGGTGGCTGCTTCCATCAGCATGAAGGCAGAGGGAGAGCAGGAGCTGGAAGATGGGAAGAGAAGGCATGGGCTGGGATGCTGATCAGAGCCCCTGGGAGCGGGAGCCAGCACTCCCAGCAAGCTGGGATGTCCACCAGAGCCTCTGAGAGGCTCAGAGCTCCCTGCAAGGTGCCCATGGCCATGGTGTTGGCTGGATCTGGCTGCTCCTCATCTCTCTGAGGTGTTCCACACTCCCCCTTCCCACCACACTACTCGGTAGGTCTTGGGGGGGTCATGGGGGTGTCTGGGTGCTCTGGGGGGACTCCTGCACCCTCCCAGGGGATGGGGCAGCTTCAGGACACCTGAGGCGATGGGCAGTGGATGCCACTGCAGAGCAAGAACTGGGCTCCTGCAGGTGCCAGGGCTGTGGGAAGGGCTCCAGGCGACTTCTCCCAGGCACAGCAAGCCTGAAGTGACTCCGGATGCCACTGGAGGGAGGGCACAATCAGCTCAGGGCTTCCTCTGCTTTTTCAAGCTGCACAGACGCAGTAAAATCATTTTATAGCAGCTCTGAAGGACAAAGGCTTTAAGCTGGAGGAGAGGAGGTTTAGATGGGATATCAGGGAGCAATTCTTCCCTCTGAGGGTGGTGAGGCCTTGCCATAGAAAAGCTGCAGCTGTCAGTGCCCAAGGCCAGGCTGGACAGGGCTCAGAGCAGCCTGGGGCAGTGGGAGGTGTCCCTGCTGTGGCAGGGGTGGCACTGGATGGGCTTTAAGGTCCATTCCCACCCAACCCATTCTGGGATTCTGTGACCCCTGATTTCTGCCTCAGTCCTGCACATCCTCTGGGGCTCTCGGATCTCCTCCAAGCACATCCCAAACTGCATTTCTCCCCAGACTCCTCCACCAAGCCCTGGCTACGGGCCAGAGGCTGGAGCCAAGGCGAGGGGCTGAGGATGGAACTGATGCTGCTGCCCACAGCAGCCCTGCCACGGGCTGAGGGTGAGCTCAGCCCCTCTGATCTGGGGACTCATCCCTGCCTGGCTCCGATCCCATGGATCCTGAGGCCAGGAGCCCCTCCTGAACCCTGCAGACACGTGAGGGACTGTCCCCACGTGCCCTTTGCTGGCTCAAAGCACGGCTGGAGGGAGACACGGCCAGGCACCCCCGTCCCAGCAGGATGTCAATCCAGCAGGGATGGGAGCCTTGGCAGTGGCACCAGCCCGTCCCTGCAGTGTCCCCACACTGTCACAGGCTCTGCCAGGTGTTCAGGGCAGGATCCCTCCCTGTGACACCTGCAGGGCCCGGGGCAGCCACAAGCCAGCCCTGGAAAAGGAGCCTGCAGGAGCAGGAGAGCTGTGCAGTGCTCCGGGGAAGGGCCACTCGTGCTCACAGCTGGGCACACTGGGCCAGGCAGGGGCTGGCAGCCCTGCCCGAGCCTGCCCTGCCCCTCAGAGCCCCTTCCCGAGGGAGAAGGCCCAGCCCCACGCTGCGAGGGGCCTGGGGATGTGCTGGTGTCCTTCCTGCCTCCCTCCCTCCCAGCACCCGGCTTGTCCCCGTGCCAGCTTCACTTCAGTATTATTCTAATTTAGGGAACTGATGCAAAAGGCTGTCCTGGCAGCCCGGCTTGGCTCGGGCCGGGGTTATTTTGGTTTAGTTCAGTCATCTGAGGACAGGTCACGCTCCAGCCCAGCCTGGTTCTGCACGGCAGAGGGGGGTCCATGAGGAGGGGCAAGGAGAGCTTTGGGGATGCAAAGACCCCCAGGAAAACTGCCCAGGGCTCCAGATTCAGTTTGGGAACACCCTCACCCCGGCACAGCCACCCTGCTCCCCTGGGGACGCTGCCAAGCACGTTCCTGAGCTGAGGAAGGGCTGACACGAGCCCTGCTGGTGACATCCCTGTCCTGAGCTGCCGTCACGGGCAGCTGCCCACCCAGAACGCCGGGCTCTTGATGTCCCTCCCCCTTGGCAGGTCCCTGCAGCCTCGCTGGGGGAGGATTGCCCTCCGGAAGGGCTGCCTGGACCTCACCCTCTGCCATCTGGGAGCGGCTGGCACCGGCGTGTCTGCCCTCCTCCGCTGCTGCCACCCCCTCATCCCGCGGGACACGGGGGGGAACGGGGCAGCACCAGCCTGGGAGGGGCTGAGACATCTGGGAACATCGGCAGGGAGGTGGAAATGGTCCCCTCTAGCACTCAGCTGCCCAAAAGTGGGGCTGGGGACTGGTGCAGGGCTGTGGGTGGCACGGCAGGGTGTGCAGGTGTGCCCTGGGCTCCCAGCTCACCTCTGGCACGTCCTGGCACGGCCCCAGTGTGAGCAGCCCAGCCCCACCGGCCTCAGGGTCACACATGGGGCTCGCCCTCTGTGTGCTGAATTCGACGTGCCCGGGGGAGCTGCTGCAAGCTGAGAGCAAGCACGAGTCCCCCTGACTGCCAGGGAATTCCCTGAGCCTCCAAAGAGGAATGCTGAGTCCAGCCTGCCACCTGGGACGGCCCTCAGCGGGCTGTGCCTCAGTGCCCACGCTGTGTCACCTCGCTGTCCCCGAGCTGGCTCGCTCGGGATGAAGCCGTGCCAAGGCCCGAGCGCCTGTGCACGGCACCACGGGATCACAGACTGCTTTCCCAGCACAAACCACCTCTCCTGCTCATCCTGGACCCTGGCACGAGGTGGGAGTTCCAGTCTCCTGCTGGGGAAGCACCTCGCCAGGCACAGAGCAGGGCTGCCCAAAGCCACAGCACGGTGGCTGAGGGACCCTGGGTGCTGTGTCACAGCTGGGAAGATGGGTGGCTGCGAGGGAATCGGCTCTCAGGCCCTAAGAAACATGCTTGTCCATGGATTTGAGATGAGGGTGCTTCCTGCACACATGGACGTGCTGTCACGTTGGAGAGCAGCCTTGATGAGCCCTGGTTCTCATTTAGCTGAAGCCACAAGTCCCTGCTCTGCTGGGAGCTCGGGCATGTGCGCTCTGCAGAAAGGGAAAGGAGCCCCGGGGGCTTGGCACCCTCACCCTCAGCTTGGCCCAGGAGACCCTCGAGGAGGTGGGATGGCAGGACAAGCTTCATGGCTGAGGGAGGGAGCCACAGCAATGCCATGGTGGAGCCCAGCATGGCACTGGTCACAGGGCGACAGGGGACTGTCCCACTCTGCCCTGTGCTGCTGCGGCCTCACCTCGAGGGCTGGGGGCAGTTTTGGGCACCAGAACAAAAGAAGGATCCAGAGATATTGCAGAACATCCAATGGAGGGACACGAGGATGGTGAAGGGTCAGCAGGGGCCACAGCAGGAGCAGCTGAGGGCTCTTGGTGTGTGCAGCTGGAGCAGGGCACACTGAGGGCAGAGCTCAGGGATCTGCAGCTCCTCCCGAGGGGCAGCTCCCAGCTCTGCTCTGGGACAGGGACAGCAGCCAGGGCACGGCTGGAGCTGGGCCAGGGCAGCTCAGGCTGCAGCTCAGGGAAAGGTTCTTCCCCCAAAGGTGCTGGCACTGCCCAGGCTCCCCAGGGAATGGGCACGGCCCCGAGGCTGCCAGAGCTCCAGGGATGCCCAGGGTGGGGTTGTTGGGGGGTCTGGGCAGGGACAGGGGTTGATTTAATGAGCTCTGGATGTTCTAGGATTGAAACTCCAAAACATCCAGGACCTGTGCCTGCTGTGGTCTCCTCGAAATAAAATTTCCCCCACCTCCACAAGGCTCCAGGCAGGAGCTAATGCTGAACAGGAACAGCCCACAGGAGGTGAAGGCTGAAGCTGACTCAGGGGACTAAACATCCCTCACTGGCACAGCGCGGTGCCAGGGCCCCATCACTTTGTGTGTGTGTGTTTTTGGGGCAGACCCACTTGGCCGTGCCCCCAAAATCAGTTTTGACCCTGAGCAAGCAGCGCAGCCCTCACGGCTGGCAGGGATGCTGGGACAGCAGTGAACCAGACCAAAGAGGTGCTGTGCCCTGCCTGGCTGTGTGTGTCAGCCTGGGCTGGAGCCCTTTCTCCCTCTCCCTGCACAGGAACACCTTGCCCCAGGCCTCAGGTGCTTGGTGGGAGCAGCTCCTGAGCGTGTGTGTGCCGTGACTGCTCTAAACACCAGCTCCATGCAGTCATTAGAGGATATTTATGGTCCTTATTAAACAGCACGGCGAAAAAGCAGCCCTGATCCGTGCGGCGGGGAGCTGAACTCGCTCGGCTGTGCAGCCAGCAGGCGCCATCCCAACACGGACCCTCGAGGCCGCTCAGCCCCTCGAGGCAGGGACGGGGCCGTGTCTGTAGCGGGAGCGGGCTGGGAGCGCTCCCGGCAGCGCTGCACAGCGCAGCAGCGCAGCGGAGCCGCGCCGGGGATAAAGCACGGGCTTGTTCCGCTGGCGGAGAAAATGCCTCTGTCTGTGCTGATTTACCGCGTCCCCGCAGCAGGGGACGAGCACGTGTCCCCCTCTGCCAGCCCCCGGGCACTGCCCCGTGTCCGGGCACTGCCCGCCGCGCTCCGGCCAGCAGCCAGCAGCCAGCAGCCAGCAGAGCGAGCCCCAAAGGCGCCCTGAGCCCCCCAAGGTCGCGGGGAGCTGGGGCAGCGCCAGGAGCAGCGCTCGGTCCCACGGCTGCCAGAGAAGCCCTCTCTTGTTCCCTGCAGCCTCAAGCCAGCAGCGCGCTCTGCCCTGGCACCGCGGTGGCACCGCCCGCACGCCCTGAGGAGCTCCCGCAGCACAGCATCCCCCAGGCGCTGCCGCTGGGTGCCCCCGGCTCCGCGTCCCGCTCCCCCCGGGACACGGCGGCACTGCGGGCGGCGGTGCCAGCGTGTGCGGGAGACCTCCCCGCGCGGCCGTGGCTCTGGAGCTGTGGATTTGTAGCCTGGCTGCTTCCTAGCTCAGCATGGAAGACACTCCACAATTTTTAATTTGCCAAAAAAGCCCTCTTTTTAGTTTACAGGGACAGAAGGGGGACTTTTATGTGCAATCTGTACAGCTCTCCAGAAAGCACTTACATTTATGATGTTCATGAAATTTATAGCCAGTTGGCAGTGTTGCTCTCTCCTCTCCTCTCCACCAGCCACCCTGGCAGGATGGCAGACTATAATAAGCAAGCCACACATTCAAGTGGCATAAAAGGCATTTCTACAAGTTAGCCTCCTGCCCAGCCTTATAAACTCTAACAAGTCTCTAACAAGTAGGCAGGATCTCTTTATACCCAGGGAGAAAAACCCCTTTCAGAAATGGCCTTTTCACAAAGCCCACACCTTTCTTCTAATTAAGGTTAAATAGCTCCATGTTTTCTGGCCAATTTCATTCTTTCCCCTTATTCCCCTCTTAACAAGGCAGCCTTTAAAAAGACATCACTAATTGGTGTCTGCTTCTCACATACCATGCGTGCTTTGATAGTCAGTTAGAAAGCCTTCCCCATCGATCAAACTTCCACTGAAAGGCTGCTAATGTGCTCCATGTGTCTGCCACCAGACAAAGCCAAGTGGCGGGTCCCCAGCTCCCTTCTCCTCCTGTTCCCATACTCCCTCCCGGGACCGGGGGTCCGCAGCCAGGTCTGCCCCCGGCCCTGGCCTCCCTGGGAATAGCCCGGCCTCGGCATTGAGAGCGGCGCGGGGAAGGAATGACTCCGCGATGTGTGTGGCAATTTGGAAATTAATGGGGAGTGGTTAAATGTTAAGGGTAGGATCTGAAACAGAGCAGGCGAGAGAGCAATTGTCATGCTTATGAGACTGGAGGAGGGCCAGTGAGCTTTCCTGCGAATTCCAGCCTCCCCCGGTGCTCCAAGTGCTCCTGGGGAGCGGGCTGGGGAGGGCGATGCTGCCATGGCAGGGAGCAGCGATCCCCTGGGCCCCCCGACCCTGCTGGGAGGGAGGGAAGGAAGGAGCAGGGTTCTGCTGTTCCCTTCCCCGGCTGCCTGGCCGCGGATGGGCACAGGCTGCCCCATCTGCAGCTCATCAGCCCTTCTCCAGCAGGTCCTGACCGCCGCGGGGCCCTCGGGGAGAAGCCGCAAGAGATGGTTGTAGTTAGGACAGCGCTGCGAGCCAGACCCCCCATGGCCCTGCTCCCCCCGGCCCGGACTCGGAGACTCACAGAGGAGTTTGGGCTGTAAGGGACCTTTAAATGTCACCCAGGCCAGTCCCCCAGCCCTGCTCCGCTCCTCCACCCACCAGCCCAAGGACAGTCCCAGCCCCGCTGTGGCTGTCACCACGCCAGCTCCACGCCACTCTTCCGGCTTAGAGCAGAGCAAGTCTCCCGTTCTGGGCTGCTCGGGGGGTCTCAAAACACCAGCGGCTTAAATGTGGCTGCAGGAGTCACCTAACTGGGCTCCTGTTTGGGGACACACTGGGGTTTGTTGTGGAACGGAACCACAGCGTGGTTCTGGGGGGTGATGGCAGCACCATGGACTGGACCTGGGTCATTACCTGACCCAGGCACCTCTCCCCAGGCAGGCAACCAAAACAACCACCTGAGAGAAAAGAGAGTGAGGGCAGAGCTGCCTGGAGTGGGCTGGGCGTGCAGGATCACAGCAGGATTTGCTGTGATGCTGCTCCAAACATCTCTCTGCCCCCAGCCCCCACATCTAAGAAATGCTGGGGTTTTTCAAAGAGCAGTTACCTTTCCCACTGTAACTCACACCTTCCCCCAGGGTCAAGTCATCACCTGCAGCTTTAGAGGCCTCCAGTGGGGCTGGCAATCCTGGAAGTGTCATCTTCCAGCCTGGTCCCAGGGCTCTTTTCCTAGGAGGGAGCCGAGGGTTCCCAGAGGAGGCTGATGAGAGGAGCAGCCAAAACCAGGCACCTCATGGGGCAGCAACCTGTGACCGTGCCACAGTGACAAGGTGGCAGGGTGTCCCCAGAGCACACACGCACACACCCCAGCTACGTTTTCAGTGGTGATCTGCAGCCCTTCGTGCTGCTGGGGCCAGGGAGGGGAGAGATGGGCGGCAGCCAGCTGCTGGCTCCCTCCCAGTCCTCAGTGGGGCTTGTCAGCACCATAGGTTGTGCAGATGGAGACCTGCCAGCAAACGGCGTCCCCAAACCTCCCAGGCAGGCTGGCAGGTGCTTTCCCAGCTCTGCAGCCAGGGACAGAGCCGGGGGGACACGCAGAGCCCTGACACAGTTTTGGAAAGCCTCCTGCCTGCTGTGACCCTGCCATTCCTCCCCAGCCCTGGAGAGCTGGGCAGATTGAAGGATCACCTGGGGTTTTAGAGTTTCATCCACAATTTGCTGCTGCAAAACAGCTCAGGAGCAGGAGCTTCCCTCTCCATCACACTTGGCACTGAGTTTGCTCCTCTGGCAGGCAACAGCGCTCAGCAGCTCCCAGTGCTGGGCACGGCAGCCCTTCCCCAGGCTGGTATGCCAGGGCTGAGGGCATCTCCCAGCTGCCCTCACACCCCGCTGAGACTCGACACCGCCGCTTCCGTGGGAAGCCTGGCAGGGCAGAGACAGCAGGCAGGTGTTTTGGTGCCTCCAGACAGTGGGTAAACGGCACACCTGCTCGTGCACAGCTCATTCAAAGGGCACTGCTGCTGCTGCTGCCGCCTCAGCCTCTCTCAGCAGCTCACAGGTGTGACTCGGGTGGCTACGAGCCCACATTTTCCACTGCACAGCCCTTTGTGCAGCTCCTGCTGCTTGCCCGGCTCCGGTCTGGCCCTACGCCCACAAATCTTCCCAAAGGAGGAAGTCAGAGGCTTTCCAGCACACGGAGAGCTCAGTCCTACAACTCACAGGAGCCCTTCTGTGCCAGCTGGGATCTCCAGTGGCGTGAATCGAAGTGAGTCAGAGAATCACAGAATGTCCTGGGCTGGGAAGGACCCACAGGATAATCCTGGCCCTGCACAGAGCCCCCAGCAATCCCACCCTATGCCTCAGACAATTTTCCAAACACTTCTGGAGCTCTGGCAGCTTTGGGGCCGTGCCCATGCCCTGGGAAGTGGGATTGGCACCTCGCTCTGTCCCCTAAAGCTAACAGAGCCTCAGCAGCACCCATGGCTCCTGCCTTCACCTCCCAGCACTGCTCCAGCACCAGAGAGGACAGGAGCAGCCAGGTCCCACAGATGTCCCATCCCTGGAAGTGTCCAAGGCCAGGCTGGACAGGGCTTGGAGCAATCTGGGATAGTGGAAGGTGTCCCTGCCATGGCAGGGGTGGAACGAGATGATCTGTAAGATTCCTTCTGGCCCAAACCACTGCACACCTGTGTGATGATTTTATGATGACTTTCACCCCACCAACCCCATTTCACAGCAGTGTCTGACCCACAGGGACCCTGCAGGGCTCAGAGCCCCGAGCACCTGACAGGAGCCAGGGCTACCTGAGTCTTTAAGCACCTCATTACACAGCTGAACTAATCCTCCTGTATCAGATGTCCTGCCTGAACATCTGTGCTGCGAGGGGAAGCGGCCACACGTGCAGCACCAGCTCTCCAGAGGCAGGAGGGAGCCTGCCAGGGGCTTGGGATCAGAGCACTCCTCATGTCGGGCTGTTGTAATGAAGTGCCTGGGGAGAGCTACATGAAACAGGGCCTGTCTCATCCGAGAGTCTGTGCAGAATAATTACTGCGCCGAAAGTGGGGTCTGCAGGGAAGGGGTGTAGCCCAGGCTCTCGGCAGAGGTGTCTGGTGCAATTCAAGAAGCTCAGGGGGACCTGAGCCATCTCCACAGGGCTGGCAGATGTGACACAGGATCTAGGGGAAACCTGTGCCCTTCTGGCATGACAGATGGCGGCCAGGTGGGCTGCCCCGGGGTGCCTCAGGTGGCACTGGGTGTCAGCAGCGGGCTGCCAGGGGACACACCTGAGCACAGACACCTGATCCGTGTGTGCAAACACCCGGCCCTCCCAGCCCACGTGAGTGGATTTTCGACATCTGCCCCTCCGTGCCTCAGTTTCCCCATCCGTGTCATGGGGCCACACGGCCTTGTTACCACCACACCTGTGCTGGGCGTGTCCTCCAGGCAGCCCATCTGCACCCCCTGAGTCGGGCTCGCTCTGCCAGGGGGGTCCATCCCTGCTCTGAGCCATCCCTGGGCACTGGCTCCCCTCTCTCTGCCTCCATTAGCACCGGGCCTCATTTCCAAATCCATCTCCCGCGGATCTGCCCCCAGCTGCTGCTCCTTGCTCCGTCTTTCACAGCCAGATTAGAGGGCCCTTTAGTACCTGGGATTTTATCCCCATGAAGGCACTTAGACGCTGCAATCAAAACACTTCTCAGCCTTCCCTCTGACGAGCCGAGCAGCCCAGGCACTGCAGCTCTCTGCACTGACAGGGGCTCCCCTCGGGGCTCCCTCCACCCCACCGTGGCTCTGCCCCAGGGATCTGTCCTTGCCCTGCAGTGATGGCTCTGCTGCCCTGCAGGGCTCTGTGCAGCTGAGGGGCCTGTCTGTCTCACCTCTGTTTTGTCAGCGTTCCTTGGCCACACAAAATAAATCCTTCAGCTCTGCCTGCTGCAGGGACTTCACAGGGAAAGGTCCCACTCCTCTCTCCAGTCCCTTGGGCCAGCTCACTGCCCACATCATGTGGATGGGGAAACTGAGGCAAAGGACAGCCATGGTTTATGGTTTTAACCAGTTTATGGTTCTAGGAAGAGCCCCTGGTGCCCCAGCTCCTCTGCAGGGCCACGGCGAGCTGCTCTCACCACACCTTCAGAGCCTGCCAGGGTGGAAGGGGGGGTCACCCTGCTGAGGTAAAGCCCCCAGGAGCTGCTGGCAGGGAGCTCTGGGCACAGGGGGCTGCAGTGCCCCTGCTGCCTCCAGGCAGTGACACAGGACAGGCCAAATGGCCAGGTGGCAAACAAGAATCCATCAAGGACAGAAAATGAAGAGGCCCTGCACAGGATGTCCCATCACTGTTGACAAGGGACAGGTTTGCTGGTGGACACGAGACAGGTCCAGCCTTCTCTCCTGCCTGGGCCGAGATGTGGACATGTGGCTTCAGTGGTACCACACATGACCCAGGGCTTTGAGAATTCCAAGGGGGCTCCCTATGATGTGGCACAGCAGAAACCTGCCCTTCCCCTTCCTGGGATGTGCTGAGCTCCCAAAAAATGGGAGAAAGCAAGGACAGGAGCCATTCACAGCTCATAGGACACTACATCTTCTCTTGAGATGTCTGAGTATCCCTCTGCAAGATAGGGCAGGGCTGGAAGGAGGAGGAGGAGGAGGAGGAGGAGGAGGAGGAGGAGGAGGAGGAGATGTTCCCAGTATCTCCATCCCAACAGTGGTGGCAGTGGGGAAAGCTCTCAGGCTGACACAGGAGCAGCAGCCACGCCAGTGGTGTCAGGGGACTCAGGACCATCCTGGGGCTGCAGCTCCAGAGTTCTTGGGGTTGGGAAAGGTCAGATTCAGGGAAGGACAGCCAGGACTTCCCTATGTGGCAGCTTAACTCTGATTCCCCAAAAAGCTCTGGAACAGTTAATCAAAGAAGCTCTTGCAAGTCTGTAGCAGATAACGAGGAAATGAGCAATGAGGCCGGGTTTGTCGGGGCAGAGTGTGTCACACAACCCCATTTCCTCACCAGGACGCAGTGGCCTGGCTGAGCCAGTGCCTTGTACCCTGATATGCACAAAGCTCTTGACAGGATCACTCCAGATATTCACCCAGACAAAGTCTGGAAAAATGGATGGGAGAGAAGCCAGGTGAGGGGCACTGCAGGGGTTTGGAGAGCTCAGCACTGCTTCTTTACCTCCAGTGCACCTTTTTCTCCACGAGCAGTCTGGGAATGTGAGAGGGAAGGGGGCACATGGAGGCAAACCCCACAGAGAGCTGAAGCAATCCTACAGGACAGCATGGCCAAGCATTTCCTGGGATGTGCTTGTGGGAGCAGCCTGTGGGATGCACCAGCCCAGCCCGGGCTCTCCTAAGGGCTTTGGGTACTACAGCTTAAAAAAACCTGTCCAAAATTGGTAGAGCCCAAAGAAGAAGGGGAAGATGAGGATGTTGTGGGCAGCAGGTCCCAAGGACCAGGGGAACTCAGCCTAGCCTCATTATCCCTCCTGAGATGCTCAAGCAGCCACTTTAGGGGCCATCTCTGGTCACTCTGCATCCAGGATCAGCCTCCAGACCTGTCCCAAACCTGCTGGACAGCCAAGCCTGGACACTGGCAGCTCTTTCTTCTCCGTCCAAGGAGAGCCCAGATTCACCCCAGGTGAATCAGGTACTTCTACAGGGCTCCAGCGGCTCCCACTGGCCTCCAGACACTCCTAAAATAACATTTTTTTCCACCTGAACACCTTCATTTTTAGCCTGTGGGTGCATGATGTAGAAAGGAGCCTGTCCCTACCCCATAAAGCATTGAGAATGTCGGGCTTCCAACAGAAGGCATCCAAACGAGAGGGTTTTAGGGACTGGGATGCATGTGCTCATTTAGTCATTGCACACATAAGCAAAATGTCTGAATGTGGGGTTTTTTTGGAGGAGGGGGAGACTCAGCAGCCAGGGAGCCGAGGAGAGGGGGCAGCAGGGACAGAGGCTGGCTCTGGCTGGAGGAGGGGATGCTGGTTGGGCCTGGAGTAGAGCAGCAAATGCTGCACAGGGCTGGGAAGTGGCCACATCCCCCCAGCTGTCCCAGCACGGCAGAGGGCTCAGACCTTCTCCCAGCTGTCCCTTGCCTCCCCTGGCTGAGCCCAGCCCTGGTGGCAGCTGTCACCCACCCTGTCAGATCCATCTCAGTGCCTCCCTGCCTGGTTCCGGCGGAGGGTGCCTCGCTCGTGGCCGCATGATTGACTCCGAAGAGAAGAAGGCAAAACAACCAAAGGCCACCCATGGAAAGGCGAGTGCCAGCTCTTGACAGCTCCCACGTCCTCCCCCCAGCTCGTCAGCACGGCACAGCTCCCCCTGACGTGACACTTGTCTGTCTCTGTCAGCTGGCAGCAGTCACCCCACCAGGTCCCCGCGGGAGGGGACAGGATGCAGCGAGGCTGGGCCACCCCAGGAGGAGAATCTCACTGGGTCAGGCTGGCTGGTGCCAGCCCCAGCAAGGGTGTCTAGGCTTGGAAAGACAGGGAAGGCAGGAGCCTCCCCTGAAATGGAAAAATGTAGACTCCTTCCCCCTGAATTGTTATAAATTTGAAATTAAGGGAGGCTCTCAGGCAAAAATATGAGAGCAGGAATAACAGTTCTTTATTAAGGAAGAAAGTAAAAAGATAAAATAAACAATGCAGTGAACCAAAACAACACTGACAGAGTCAGAACACAACCTGACACCCTGTTAGGGTGTTGGCAGCAGTCCAATTGGAATTGTGGCTGCAGTCCTCCTGGAGTGTGAGGTGTGGTTCTGTGGGAGCAGGGATCCTGTAGGAAAGGGTGCAGTCTTCCTGCAGTGGAAGAGGCAGCTGTTCCTCAGGGAAATCCAGTGCAGGAAAAGCCGTGCTGGTGTCCCCAAAACCCAGATTGTATCCAGGTAGGAATGCTTGGCTCCTCTCTCTGGGCAGAGCATCTCACAGTGGGATGCTGTAACTTTTCTCAGTCCTGCAGTGACATTCAATAGGCCATTAACAGCAGATGTCTCCCCTGAGGGAGGATTGGTTGTGGAAGAGATAAGGAAAAACTGCCCAATTAACAGAAGATGGGCCATGCAGTTGGGAAATGGATGCATCTTGCCTTTCAGTCTGGGACAGAGGGGCAGCAGCTCCAGCACCCCAGGGTGGCTGGGATGAGCCTCCTGTGACAGACACGTGAGGTGGGTGCTGCTGTCACCAGGGAGAGAGCAGGGATGAAAGGAGAAGGACGGGGTTATCTCATGAATGAGCATCCCAGGCACTGCCAGGAAGAAACACAAGGTGCCTGCAGGGGATCTTGGAGGGATTTTTGGGGTTTTGTGGGGCAAAGCAGTGACAGGGCAAGGGGGAGTGGCTTCAAGGTGAAAGAGAGTAGACTTAGGTTAAACATTGGAAGGAAATTGTTCCCTGGGAGGGTGGGAGGCCCTGGCACAAGGTGCCCAGAAAAGCGTGGCTGCCCCTGGATCCCTGGAAGTGTCCAAGGATGGGGCTTGGAGCAATCTGGGATACTAGGAGGTGCCCCTGCCTATGGTAGGGGGTCGGATCAACTTTAGTGTCCCTTCCAACCCAATCCTCTGGTGATTCTCTGGTTCAGTGATGCTGGAGATGGAGGCACAGGGCAGGGAAGCAGGGGGAAGTCAGGATGTACCGACAGAGTGGAACCCACTGCTCCTGGAGAGGGAAATAATTTCCTTCAAACTCACGGGTGATGTTAGCTCTGCCCCTGGGCTCAGTGGCACAGCCATGGTTACGTGTGTCTGCAGGCCGAGGAGAGCCACAGGAGAGGTCCCCAGGGAGCCCTGAGGAGCCCTCAGGTGTCCCTGTGGTGTGACACTGCCCACAGGGGCTGTCCCCACAGCAGACAGTGGCCACGGGCAGCAGGAGCTGGTGGGCACCCCTGAACTCAGCACCGCTGCCAGCACAGGGCCCTGCCTGGCTGTCACCTCACCCAGGGCACCGGGGGATTCACCCTGAACACAGCAGTGCCCCAGAGCCCCCCTCAGCTCCCCAAACACCCCTCTGTCCCCGCAGTTCTCTGCAGCAGCTGGGGCTGGTGGGGTGGCTTCGGAGCAGCTGAGTGCTGGTGCCTCACCCGGGCCAGGAGGAGCCGCCAGCGTCAGCCAGGGCAGGACAGGGGCAATGGCTCAGGGGAGGAGAAGCTTCTGCGGGGACAAAGATCCTGATCTAGGGAGTGACAGCCCTTCCCATGGCAGGGGGCTGGAATTAGATGATCTTTAAGGTCACTGAACCAAACTGCTCTATCATGGTCTATGATTCCATGACCCACACCTGCTTTCCGCTTTGGCTGCAGGTGCTTCTGGGTGATCATCCTTGGACTCTCATGGGTGGGGCTCCATGGGCTCTCCTGCGCCATGGGCAGAGGTTTGTTCTTGTCTCAAGGCCTTGCAGGATAAACTGTAGAAATAATGGCAGAGAATTACTGGGAGGAGGCAGCTGCCAGGACCTGCCAGGACCTGAGTGCTCTGTTTGCAGCCTCGAAGATAAAACTGGGGCCAAGGAAAGCACAGCTGCACTCAGTAGATTCAAAGAACTCTGGATGTGCTGGAGCAGGGTCAACAGCTTCTGTGGGTGATCTTTATGGTCCCTTCCAACCCAAACTTCTTTTGTGCATTGTCAAGGACTGAGAGACTGTATCAGGAGTGGTGTGGCCAGCAGGAGCAGGGAGGTCATCCTTCCCCTGTTCTTGGCACTGCTGAAGGCACACCTTGAGTGCTGTGTCCAGCTCTGGCCCCTCAGTTTGGGAAGGACGTTGAGGGTCCAGAGGAGGCAACGAGGCTGGAGAGGGGCTGGGAACACAAACCCTTTGAGGAACGGCTGAGGGAGCTGGGGATGCTCAGCCTGGAGAAAAGGAGACTCAGGGCTGACCTCAGCACTCTCTGCAGCTCCTGAAAGGTGCCTGTGGCCAGCTGGGCTTGGGCTCTTTCTCCAGGAACTGACAGAACCAGAGCACACAGCCTCAGCTGCCCCAAGGGAAATACAGGTTGGGTAGCAGGAAAAAGCTTTTCATGGCAAGAGTGATAAAGTTCTGGAATGGCTGCCCCGGGAGGTGGTGGAGTCACCATCCCTGGGTGTGTTTAAAACAAGCCTGGATGTGGCACTGGGGGCCAGGGTTGAGTTGAGGGGCTGGGGCTCAGTTGGACTCGATGATCTT
The DNA here is from genome assembly GCF_026979565.1 of Vidua chalybeata. Taxonomy (NCBI): domain Eukaryota; kingdom Metazoa; phylum Chordata; class Aves; order Passeriformes; family Viduidae; genus Vidua; species Vidua chalybeata. Next base: position 4,996,502 of record NC_071554.1, on the reverse strand, counting down.
GAAGGTCTCTTCCAACCCAGCGATTCTGTGATTCTGTGAGACACCTGGGACCCACCATCTTTAGCTCACTTTGGAAAAGCAGCACAAGAATGAACCCGTGGAGAACCAGGACACACCTGGCAAGAGGGGACAGACCTTGCTGGGGTGTCCAGAAATCTCCTCCATTAAACTTCTGTGTGGGAAACTCTTGGCAGATCAGCTGGAATTCTCCAGGAGGTGGGAGAGGCTGCAGGTTTTAGTGATGGGGAACTTCAGGAGCACAAACCAGAGCCAGACCTCCTCAGGATGGGCTCCCAACCCATGGAAAGGGACCATGGAAGCAGCCCCTGCCTCCTGGATCCCAGCTGGGTGCTCCACACCCCTGTGTCCTGGTCCAGCTTCTCCTCTCTCTGGGAATGCCTGAGCCTGGAGTGAGGTCAAGAGCCAGAGGGTCACCTCGAGGAGGGGGAATGGCCAGGGCTGTGGGAGGAGGAATTTTTGAGCTGCTCTAACTCAGGTGAGGGTGGGAACATCCTGAGGGTGTGGTTGGCTTCAGCTCGAGGGGGGTTAGTGCTCCGTGTGTGAGCATGAAGCAAATGTCAATGCAAGCAGGCATTTCAAGATAAAATTGGTGTTAATAATAATGATTATGATAATGCTGCCACCAAGAATAACTGTGCAAACACCGGTGGAGAGAGGGCAGGGACGGCCTGGATTCTCACAAATGTCTGTGCTTGGAGAGATGCAGCCAGACTGGGTTTGGGAGCTGGGAAGGGGCTCAGCCTGGAGAAAAGGAGGCTCAGGGGGGACCTTGTGGCTCTGCACAGCTCCTGCCAGGAGGGGACAGCCGGGGGGGTCGGGCTCTGCTCCAGGGAACAGGGACAGGAGAGGGAATGGCCTCAGGCTGGGCCAGGGTTGGATATTAGGCAGAATTTCTTGACTGAAAGGGTGGTCAGGCTTTGAAGGGGCCTTGATCACCATCCCTGGAGAAGAAACGACTGGACGTGGCACTCTGGGCTGGTGACAAGGTGGGGAATGGTCACAGGCTGGACTCGATGGTTTCAGAGGGCTGTTCCAGCCTCAGGGATTCTGGGATTCTGTTTGGGCTGGGCAGGTCTGGCTGGGGTCTGGCTCTGCTGCCCAGCAGCTGCAGCCCTGGGGGTTCCAGCACACACATCCCAGCCAGGCACTTTTCCCAGCACTTATGCAGCTCTGGAAACAGCCAGAAAATGCACTGGCGCCTCTGGAAACCTCTGGGGTTGATTTCAGGAAATTGTCACGAAGGCAGGAGCTGTGCTGGGTCACATAAGGGGCTTATTTTGGGCTCTTTGTGTCAGGGATGGCTGAGTGTGTGGGAACCCATGATGGTAAAGGGGGCTTGGGCTGTTTCTTTTCCCAGACCCCATCCTCCCCACCACAGGTGATCACCCTGCAGATAGCTCAGAGAATCCTGGAATCCCAGAATGGTTTGGGTTGAAAGGGACGTTAAAGCTCATCTCATCCCACCCCCCTTCCACAGGCAGGGACACCTTCCACCATCCCTGGCTGCTTTCATCCAGCCTGGCCTTGAACACTTCCAGGGATGGGGGTCTGCAATTCCCTCTCATTACTACCCAGTGCAGAAGAGGGAGGATTTTTGCCATTGCCTCAGAGCAACTGTGCTCTTAAGTTTCTTCCAAGACTCACACCAGGGCCGCTTCTCTGCATGTGTGGTCTCTTGGACTGCATAGAGCTCATAAATAAATAAGGAGAAAAGTTCTTAATCTTCATTCGAAAGCTCCTGGTATCACAATGCTGCTGCACAAAAGCCATCTTATTAGCCCCAAGTGCAAAATGCTGCCTTTTCTTGCAGAAGCTCATTAATTGCAGGTCACCATTCAACAAGAAAGATGAGGCACTTGAGTTCTTCAGGCTCTCATTAGCCACCGAGCTGAACAGTATGTGTGAAATTAACAGTCACCTGAGTACCTCTATAATTTCATAATTATTAGGCCTAATGGGTTAGTCTCTGCCAAATGGTTTTAACTCCTTCCTAGCCAGAGCAGGGAATCACATGAGATGCCAAGGTTGGCGCATTTCACGAGTTTTATAACCATTTAACAGCTTTCTTGTGGAAATAATAATAAGGAGAGGAAGTTTCCAGGATCATGTACTGTTTGCATTTTTTAACATATGTTTAGCTTTTAATTATTCATATCCAGCGCGCCAAGGAAGCAGATAGCCTGTATCCCAGAGAGTGGGTGAAAGAGCTTTCTCTGCAAAGGGATTTTAATTGGTTTTAAAATGTGTTCTGCGTGTGTGTTTATATTTGCGTGTGTGTGTGAGAGCCGAGCCTTTGGTTTCTCTTCTCCTTGATGATTACATTACATTATTTCCCGTCTCTTACATTTTTATTTATCTTAGGCTTAAAAAGCAAAATCAGAGCTGAGATTTCTGTCTCTGCTTTTGAACTCGAGAAGCTTGGAAATGGCACTGCCTTTTAATGGGGATTTTCTCCTACTTGAATCCAGCCCAGGCGAGCAGCCCGGAGGGGAAGGCTGCCTCTCACCTCCAATCACACCTCCAATCACTAATTGTTTTTCTCGCGGCTCGTCTCACAGTCCGGAGCGTGGGCGTCTCATTCCAGGTGGGAACAAACACAGCACAACCCCCTCAGACTTGGGGTGACCTGGTGGGAGGCTGTGACCCTGTGGCCATCACGTTGCACCCTGTGGGAACACGTTGAGCTGCCCCCCTGGCCCCCACCCCGTGGAAAACCAGCCCCTTCCTCCTTGCATCCATTCAAAGCTGGACACAGGCACAGGGCAGGTGTTCCAGCCTGTCCCAAACACACAGATTTGATAGCTAGGATTTAAATTTGCTTTTAAAATCACATCCACACCCACTGCAGCATGGGTTATACTGGGAATGCTGTGCTCTCCTCCGGGATATCAATCCCTTTCCCACTGCTTTCAGCCTTGATGAGGCCCTTAGCAGTGATGAGAGGACACTGGACGTGACAGCAGCAGGCCCAGGAAAGAGCTTAATGGTTGGACTCGATGATCTTGGAGGGCTTTTGCACCCTTAATGACTCTGTGAGGTGTCTGAAGTCCCCCTCAGAGCCCTGTTTTCAGGAGGTGCTGATCTCTGGAGGCAGGTGGTGCTGCAGGTGGTGCTGCCGGCGTTTCCCACCCCGTGCTGGGGGCTGGTGGCAGGCACGGGGAGCAAGGAGCACTTTGGCTGCCATGGCCCGCCCAGGTGAGCTCAGGTGTGCCCTGCTCTCACCTGGAGCAGCACAGCACAGCCCAGCCCCGAGAGTGACAAACACAGCCTTGCTTGGTGACAAAAGGTGGCCTTGGCACTGCCATGTGGCAGCAGAGCTCCAGCCCTCAGCTGTGCCAGCCTCAGCCCGCAGCCTCTCTGCTCTTCAACTCAACATTTGCAGGTTTGGGGCCTTTTTGGTTTTTTGGCTGATGCTGCCCTGAGATTTGTTCCCATTGTGCACGAGCTTAGGAAGGGGGGTTTGGGGCCTGAATGAGGGGAGCAGGGACCTCCCAAGGCCTGTGGCGCAGCAAGTCCCTGCCCTGATGGCCATGCAGGAGCTGCTGTGGCATCAGCGGGAACCCGAGCACGCCAAGGCTCCTCTGCAGTGAGAGCAGGGATGGGTTTCTCAGCACTGGAGCCAGCTGGGAGATCTGCAGGCCACCAGAAAAGACCAAGGCCAGGTCAGAAGCTTGGCTGGACCCCAGAGTCAGCCCCATGAGCTAATCCTCCGTGGTGGTGCCCCGCTCCCAGCTCTGCCTGTGCTGGGAGATCAAGGCTGGGAGGAGGGAGGGTCTTCCTTCACTTGAGGTGCTGGAGAAACGTCTCCTTCGATGATATTTCACCTTACCTCTCCTTGCCACATCTGTCAACTTCTGCTAATTACCGAGTTTGCTATCACCCTCTGCACTGATGTGAAGGGTAGGGAAAACAGAAAAAGGAGGTTAAGGGATTCTACAATTATAAATGATGTCTGGCAGGCTAAGGTACCATATAATGCATTATAAGCACTTAAAAAGCTAACCCATTCTGTCTTCTTTCTTTGGCATAAATAATGGCTTTTTTATGAATAAATCATGCAGCCAAGGTCTCTGAAAATAGCAGGAACCTGGAGCAGAATGTCTCCATCCTCATTTTTGCTAGGACAGCAGAGAAGTCAGCAATCCACTCCATCACCACTGATAAACCGGGGCGAGTGCAACTCCCAGTAATGAAATAGGGAGATAAAGTTTGGGGAGGGTGAGCGGGGCAGCGGGATATTTCTGCCAAAGCACCGACTGCACCCGGGCTCCAAATGAAACATAATGGACTCCGAGGAGATAAGCATTTTTTTCCTGCCCCATGAATAAAGCAAGACCTCATAACTCACAGACAGGCAAAGCTGCCAGCAACTTAAAAGTGCTTCCTTCTGCTTCTGGTTTGTGTTTCCTTTTAATGAAGCTGCTCCAAAGCCGAGGGGGAGCTCAGAAGTGGGGCTGGAAGCAAAGGCTGCCTTTGCTCGTGTGGAGTCCGGCTGGCTGCGGGCGCTGCGGAGGGCTGGGTGGGCTGGGAGGGAGCTGGGAGGGCTGGGAGGGCTGGGAGGGCGGTGGGGAAGGCTGGGAGGGCGCTGGGGTGGGATGGGTGGGATGGATGAGCAGTGGGGGAGGCTGGGGGGCACAGGGGTGGGATGGGCTGGGTGGGCGGCCGCAGCCCCCAGCCCTCGCACAAAGGGCTCACTCGCAGCTGCCCGTGCCGGGAGGGGCAGGGAGGGAGGTCCTGGAGGTGCTGCTGCCCTGCCAGGGTGGGGATCCTGCCTCTGGGCTGGGCTGGGGGATTGCTGGGGGCACGGGGGCTCTGCTGAGCCCTGGCTGTGTCTGCACCCAGCTGTTTTCCCCTCCGAAGGGTCTCTTCTCTTCGGGCAGGCAGGCACCCAGCCATTCCTCTTCCCACCTCCCTGGTGCGGCTGGGACCACCCAGAGGGACCCACATCAAGGCAGGGCTGCAGGTTTGGAGCTGCCTTGCTCAGGGTCAGGCTCCTTGTGCTCCCCACACCCCAGCCCAGCCCTGAGTGCTGCCCCAGCCCCCTCCCCCAGGCACAGCACACCCTCCTCTTTCTGGGAAATCAGTGAGGAAAAGCTCATCCCCTAAAAACACGTCTCATGTGGGTGTGGGGCAGGGGAATCTCCATCCTCATCCTGCAGCACGAGGGGTGCGTTATTTATTTGGGATTCACACCCACCCCAGGCACCTCGTGGATCTCCTGCAGGTGCAGAGCAGGGCTGGGGGCACCAGCACACTCCCGTGCATGAGCCAAGCCTGTCAGAACCTTGGAAGGACTTCAGGGCTGGGGTGAGTTCCCACAGCTCCCCAGCACCCCTGAGCTGCAGCACGAGCTGCCAGAGCCCGCACAGACCATGAGATGCTCCTGGACAGAGGGACTCCAGCACTGCTCCTGCCCATGGCTGGAGGAAAGCCACACAGTGGGCGTGGGGACAGCTCTCAGAACGCTGGGCGGGATGGGGACACTGGGTGTCACTGCCTCAGCTCACACTCTGACAGGAGCAGAGTGTTCCCTGCTGACACAGAATTCCCCTGCAGCCTTCCCAAGAGCCGTGTTTGCCATCGAGCCCTTCCCATGCACAGGGCAGGCACCAGGAGAGCCAAGAACTTCCAGCAAGAGGAGCTGCTCCTCAGCAGGGAGGGGGCTCTGTGTTCCCAGCAGGGGCTGAGCACCTGCCAGGTGTGTCTGCAGCAGAGCCCAGCCTGGCATGTCACCTGGGGCAGTGACAGGAGCCAAGGTGTCTGCCAGCAGAGACCTCTGCCTTGCCCGCCTGGCTGTGGCCCCACAGCTCCTGCCAAGGAATGATTTTTGAGAGTCCAGCTTGGTGCTGATGGGTTTGGGGAGGAGGACTCAGAGGGCATCACCTGCAGTGCTCAGCACAGTCCCAGCCTGGCAGAGCTTCCTGCAGCCTCCCAGAGCCCGCAGGGCCTGGGGAAAGGCAGAATCCCAGAGAATCCCACAGAATCATGGACTGAATCAGCAGCCACAGGCACCAAGTCCCTGCCCTGGGGCTGGGATTAAATCCGGGATTCCTCAGGAGCTGCTGCTGCTCCCCAAAGCCAGCGGTGCTGCTGGGGCTGGGGCTGTGCAAGGGGAGGGAAGGACAAAGCTCCAGCCTGTCCTTGGAGGAGGATGAAGGGCAGATGGAGGGGAAATGGAGCAGGGGAAAAGGCAGTAAGAAATGACTTTAGACAAGGAGCTGGAGTGACAGCTCCACTGACAGAGGGCAGGGTTAGGTGGGATATTCAGGTTCCCAGAGCAGCTGTGGCTGCCCCTGGATCCCTGGCAGTGCCCAAGGCCAGGCTGGGAGCAGCCTGGGACAGTGGGAGGTGTCCTTGCCATGGCAGGGATGGAATGGGATGATCTTTAAGGTCCGTCCCAACCCAGACCATTCCCCAATTCAATGATTAGGGCTGTCCTGAGCAGGGCCAAACGCAGGGACACCTTTGCCCAGCTGCCCCCAGTGCCATCACTCTGCCCTTGGAGGGAGGCAGCACCTGGCCCTCCACCCCCGGGGACACCTGGGACTCTGCTCTATCAGGACCTGTTCTCTGGGGACATCCTGCCAACCTCCCTGAGCAGGAAATGACACACCAGAGAGACCCTTTGCCCAATTATTTTGGGGGACTAGCTCAGTGCGAGCTCAGCAGAGCTGGGCACAGCCCCAGAGCCCCCTGTGCCCACCCCTGCAGCTGTGGCACGCTCAGTTGCCAGCACCTGGTGCCAGGGGCTCCAGCTGGAGCTGCATTCCCTGTGAGCTCCTCCTGAGCTGGCGGCTCACCAAGCCCCTCGGGGGCTGGGAGGAGCAGCCGAGCGATCTGAAATCACCCAGGGTGTGTGTGGTGCGCACTCAGCCACACCTGTGCAGAACACACACACACACACACACAGCCACCTCCCAGGGACACCGGGCTTTGCACCCCCTGGCACACCCAGGGCACACCCCTGGCACACCCACGGGTGCAGTGCTGCGCTCACAGGCTGGGGAGGGAGGATCTTTGCACTTCCCCAAGGTCTGCACGCTTCCCCAGCAGAGCCTTCCCTCTCTTTTTGCTGCAGTTAGCGAAGGTTTCCTGGGGACAGCTCCTCCTGCTCCGGCTGTCCCCAGCCTGCAGACGGTGTGTCAGCCGTGCAGCCCATGCCAAGGGGTGCCGTGGAGGATGAGGAGCAGGCAAGGAGCTCTGCCTGCCCTCGTGCTGGCTCCTCCTGGCAGCCCCCAGGCCAGGTGGCTGGGTTGCTTCCTTGGGCTTCATTCAGCACAAGCAGCTTGTGCTGTTTCTCCTCCTCCCTGGGGTGGGCTGCTCTTTTTTGCCCCATAAGACAATGCCCTTTTTCAAAAACAAAGAAATTATAAAGCACATATGAACATATGGTAACATATATTCCAGGCTGCCTATGTGGCCAATTCTCTGTATGTTACCATATGGTGCCGCGTATTTAGCAAAAATATAACTTGACTGTTTCTCTTTCCATATGGGGATTCTTTTGCCTTAATTAATAACATTGAGCAAAAACTCTTTCTAAGGTTTCCAAGATTTCTGCAAGGGACTATCTCATTTCAGACACATGCTCCTGAAAGCTTTCCTCCTGATTTGTCTGCACCCTTCTGTCCCTGTCCCCTTCCGCGTGCTCCAGGGGCAGCTGTGGGGACATCTGCCCATGGGGTGTTGGGAGGGGGATGCTGCACCCTGCCTTGGCTCCCAGCCCAGGCAGCTCCTGTCCCTGATGCCTCAGGTTTGGCTTTTCTATTTTTCACATTCTGTGCTGCTTTGGTGTGTGGGTCTGAGCTTCACATATGGGATGGTGAGCTCTCTGCACAGAGCAGGGACACAAAACAATTCCTGCTCCAGCTGGGCACCAAGGACAAATGATCCAAAGCTCAGGCCCAGGAGCACAAACAGCGTGGGCTGGAGAGAGAAAAACAAGCAGGATGGGAGTGCCTGGGCTAAAGCTGGGATGGGACAATGAACTGCAAGGTGCAAATGGAGCAGAGCTGATCCCAGTGAGAGCCCCCGGGAGCGCTCGTGCATTTTGGGACCATTTTGGTTCCTCTTGGGTGCAGCCCTGGCTGGGCTCTGGTGCTGCCCAAGTGGATCCATGGAGGAGATCCTTTTCATAAATCCCTGCTTTATTCTTTAGTCTCTGTTCTAGGTCAACCTTCCCAAGGCATCATCCCCCTCAGGGCCTGGCTGCAGCTCGGGGGATAACACAGTGCCTGTGGGCTGGATCCCTCCGCTCATCCTGGAGCTGATGGAACAAAGGAGAAGTGCAGAGGGAGCTGCTGCAGCACAGAGAGCATTGGTAGCCACACGGGACTGCTGTCTTCAAAGGGGCAGAAGGCTGCACACTCTGCAGCTCTGCAGTTAAGCCTCTCCAGTGTGATCTCCAGAACATTGAAATATGTCAGAGGATGCTCTCAGGACCAGCCCACAGCCCATGAGATGAGCCAGCTGTGTCCCAGTGGGATGGGGTGTGAAGGGTCAGTGGCACAGCCCCAGCTGCCAGAGACCCTCCTGTCAATGAAGACAAATCTCTGTGGCTCCAGCTGTGTCCCTTGTCCCTCAGGGATGTTCCCACCGTGCAGGCAGAGCGGAGCTGGCACGGGGCAGGAGAGCAGGGACAGCAGGGGAGGTGCTGGATCTCCCCCTCTCCCCAGTCCCTGGCTCCTGTTGGAGATGCTGAGCTCCCTGTCCTCCTCCTGGGGTGGGATGGGTCACAGGCAGTGCCTGGGGGGCTCAGCTTTGCTGTGGGGTGAGCCTCTCCCTCCTGCTCAGCCCAGAGCATCTCACCAGGCACTGCCCCACTCCCACCAACAGGCAGAACCCTCCTGGGGCTCTGCTTGAGTGTTCCCAGCTTCCCTCAGCCCCCAAATCCTCCTTCCCCATGCTGCTGTGCTGGACCAGCTCTGTCTGTGGGGTTGGGATGGGGTAACGGGGCCTTGCAGCGGGCTGTGAACACGGGCGGTGCTTGGCTTCCCCTGCCCTTCCCCTGGGGCACCCAGAGCAGCCCAGTGCAGGCCGGTTGTGGGCAGGGCTCCAGGGTCACTGGGAACCAGGGGCTCCTTGTCTGGGCTGCCCCATCCCCAGCTCCTCACACCCCAGAGCTCCCCGTGTCAGGGAATTTCTCTTCTGACAAGGTCACCAGGAACTCTCCAAACTCCTTCTGCCCCAACCTGGTCCAGTCCCTCTCCTGCTGCCTCACAGCACCTCCCACATCCCTGAGCTCTGTGTGGGTGCTCTGGGGTCCACAGCAGGTACCTCCTGCTCTTTGGGGAGGCCTCCTCGATGGGATGTTTGGGACATCCTTTGGAACACAGGTCCTGGGCATCCCCTTCCAGTGCCATTAATCGGAATCTCCCAGGTGTGGGTTGAGCCAGCTCAGCCCTGCTGGCTTCACCCAGCTCACTTGGACAGCTGGGATGGGGAGGGAAGTCCCTCATGGGCTTTGTGCAGCCTCTTGAAGGGTTCACTGTGCAGTCAGGGCAGTCCTGTGTAGCCCAGACAAAACAACTGGATCAGCTCCTGGTGTCTCTGCCTCTTTCTGTACCTCCAGAGTTTCCTCTTGAGGATCTGAGCTGACCTGGAGCCCAGGTCTCTGCCCAGCTCTGCCAGCTCCAGCTGGTGTCCATCCCCTGAGCACCTCCCAGCACATCCTGGCAGAGTGGGACACGAGCAGAGCTGGCAGAGTGGCAGTCACCAGCACCTCTGTGGCCATGGGGCCCTGCCAGCACCTTGTGTGCAGCTGTTGCTGCCTCAGGACCTTGCAGCTGCTCCCCCATTTCCTGCCAAAGCCCAGAGCAGGACTTGGGGTGGGGGGACATGTGCAGAGCAGGCCATCCTTGCAGCCACATGAAATCAGCCCTGCTGGGGCTGTGTCTGGCTGCTGGCTTGGCCGTTTGCAGTGTGGCTTTGGGCTCGTGCCTGGGAAGGCATTTCCAAAGGGCAGGACAGCAGGGCTTCCCCAGCAGCCAGGATTCCTAAATTTGCATGACAGGCTGGTTGTATCCTGGCTATCTGTGTAGCATGGCTGACTGCGGAATGCAAATCAGAGCAGCACAGAATAGTTTGGGTTGAAAGGGCCCTAAAGACAACAGGCAGGGACACCTTGCACTGAACCAGATTGCCCCAAGCCCCAGTGCAGGAGAGCAGCCCCTCTTTGGAAGGGTGTTCCTGATCCAGGCTGCATTCCCACCACAGCTCAGACCAGACCAGCCCCTGACCTCTCCTGCCCAACCTCTTGGCACAAATCAAATCCCACCCTCGCAGCAGGCTGCCAGGCGGGCTCGCATGAGAGCTGTGGGCTGCTGGTGACGTGGTGGCATTCAGAGATGGCACTGGGAGAAGGTCAGTGCGTGCAGAGCAGGCACAGGCTGTCAGCACTCGGCTCTGCTGAGCCTCTGCAAGGAGGGCAACCATGGATGCAGAACGGGGCTGTGCTCGGGAGCAGTCTGGAGATGCCCGGCATGGGCGGGGGGGGGGGGGGGGGACTGCAGTGCAGGGAGGAGAACCAGGAGAACCAGGAGATCATCCTGCAGTGCTGTGTCCAGCTCTGGCCCCTCGGTTTGGGAAAGATGTTGAGACACTCGAGTGCGTCCAGAGGAGGCAACGAGGCTGGAGAGGGGCTGGGAACACAAACCCTGTGAGGAACGGCTGAGGGAGCTGGGGGTGCTCAGCCTGGAGAAAAGGAGACTCAGGGCTGACCTCAGCACTCTCTGCAGCTCCTGAAAGGTGCCTGTGGCCAGCTGGGCTTGGGCTCTTTCTCCAGGAGCTGACAGAACCAGAGCACACAGCCTCAGCTGCCCCAAGGGAAATACAGGTTGGGTAGCAGGAAAAAGCTTTTCATGGCAAGAGTGATAAAGTTCTGGAATGGCTGCCCCGGGAGGTGGTGGAGTCCCCATCCCTGGGTGTGTTTAAAACAAGCCTGGATGTGGCACTGGGGGCCAGGGTTTAGCTGAGGGGTTGGGGCTGGGTTCGACTCGATGGTCTGGAAGGTTTTTGGGTGGTGACTCCACCACCTCCTTGGGCAGCCCATTCCAGAACTTTATCACCCTTTCTGTGAAAAACTTTTTCCTGCTACCCAACCTGTATTTCCCTTGGGGCAGCTGAGGCTGTGTGCTCTGGTTCTGTCAGCTCCTGGAGAAAGAGCCCAACCCCAGCTGGCCACAGGCACCTTTCAGGAGCTGCAGAGAGTGCTGAGGTCAGCCCTGAGTCTCCTTTTCTATGATGATTCTATGGTTCTATGACCTCCACATCCCAACCACCCCCATGCTCTGGGCACAAGCTCAGTTTCACCAAACATCCCACCTCCCCCTTGGTAACTCTCCCATGTTCCCCAGCTTCCTTAGGGGCACCATCCCCCCTTTCTCAGCTTCCCTGGGGGCACCACCCCCCTCTCAGACACACAAGCTCTGACGGCAGCAGCAGCCCCACCTTGTAATATTTAAAACAATTTTATTCATGAAAATATGCTGTACAATGCACTATACACAGTTCTTTACATTGCCACATACACAAACTCTAATAGCACAACCAAGAAAGTTACCATTGCCTACGATAGATGCGTGTGAGAGATGAGACCCTCCCCCCCAGTCTGTACAGTTATAAATACGAGGGAAACGGACCCAAAACCGCCGGGGGAAGCAAACCGGGGGGGCCCTGGGTGTCCCCCCACACCGGCTGCAGGCAGGGCAGGGCGGCAGCAGGGAGGGAGCTCCTGGTCCCCAGAGGGGCGCTGTGGGGTGGGGGAATGGGGTGATGGAAGGGGAGGATGAAGCTCAGTGAGGTGGGACGTGAGGTGGCCTCGCTGATTCCACAGAGGGAACCCGGAGCCTCAGCCAGTGACACAAAGCCCTGGTGTCACCTCCCCCACACTGAGAGTGGCAGGGTGGGGGGGGGGGGGCACAGCCACGCCAGCCCCACAGGCACAGCCCCAACACCCCCAGTCCATCACCACCACTCACCTGGACACCACGGCCCCACCTGCCCAGGTCCCTTGGTGCCCTGGCAGAGCCAGCTGTGCCACCCACCCCTGCAGCCACCCCGTCCCCCCGGCTCCCCGCCGCCCTGGGGGTGCCCGTGCCCGCCCCCGCCGCCCCTCGCCCCGCAGGACGACTGAACACACGACGTTACCAACACGACTGCACCGCACACACGACAACCCCACGGTCACGAACCACGACGACAGCTTGGCCAGGGGCCGTGCCCACGCAGCGGGGCAGGGGCGCGGGGGCGGCAGGGCGGGCACGGGACAAGGGGACACTTCCCTCCTGCTGCTGGGGCAGCTGCCCCGCCACGGTGATGGCCGGCCAGCGTCTGTGACACCGAAGGGGGCTCGGGGACCCCTGCGTGGGAGAATCCCATCTCCAGCTGCCTGAGTGCTGCCCGGCACGCTGGTGTGCTGCTGGGGCTGTGCCTGGAGGTCAGGTGCCTGGAAGAGCCAGGACTCCTTCCCTTTCTCCCATTCCTGGGGGGGGCAGAGGCCCCCGTTTGCTCCAGGGCAGCCAGGGCTGCCCTCTCCTCCTGCCTCTGGGTCCCTCACATCCACGTGCTGAACTGGGGGGTCAGGGATTAAATAGCCATTTGCAATCGGTTTCCAAGGATTTGAAAGATGCCTGAAACGAGAGGTGGTGTATAAAAGGAATGCGGTAATGATCCTGACCAAAGAATAATCCTTTTTAAAAAAGCATTCAAGAAAGATTATATATAATAGAATATATTAAATTCTGTACATGATCAAATAATGTAAACATAATTAATTAACTTGTAAGCATGTCTTTAGAGACCGTGCCTGCCATGTGCCCCGGGTGAAGGTGAGCTCATGGGGCTCCTCTGTCACGCTCTGCCACAGCTGTGTGGGTCAGGAGAGGAGCAGGAGGTGCCACCCACGGGTCCCCCTGCCCTGACTTGGGGCAGCCACGCTGTCCCTGTGGCTGGCTGGGACCCAGCGCCTGCTCCTGGCAGAGGAGCTGGGGCTGGGGCAGGAAGGGAAGAGCTGGGCTGGGAAAATGTGCTGGTTCAGCGCACTGACCCCGCTGCAAGCCAGGAGGAACCCCGCTGTGGTGCCCAGGAGGAAGAACAGCTGAGCAGAGACCCCACAGGACAGAGCAGCAGCTCCCACCACCTCCTCCCAGCCCCTCCATCATCTCCAGACCAGTTGCTGCTGCTGGCCACCAGCCTGAACCCCTCAAACCCTGCTGCTCCTGGCAGCCGTGCAGAATGGCCGGGACGTTCCTGGCCCTCTCCTGCCCCACAGAGCACTGGGGTCAGTTTGGGGTCCTGACACACAGCAGGACCACGTGTGAATCGTGGTCCCCACCCCCATGGAGCCCCAGCCCCTGGCAGGCAGGTGCACCCCTCTTGCTACAGCTCCTGGATCAGCTCTCCTGGCACCCCAGGGGTGGGCAGTGAGACACTGGGACAGGCATGGTGGCACTGACTCCCCAGGAGCCCCACAGCCCTGGCTGGGGTCCCTGTGGCACCTCCCTGAGCAATGTGGGTCACCCAAGCTTTGAGCAGGATGGACCCCACGCTGCATCCAGAGGCCTGGCCACCACACCCCTCCCCTCCTCACACACACAGAGCCCCTCCTCGAGGATGGCCCACATCACAGCCCCCCAGCTTTCACCCCAACATCCAACACCCCCCATGGCCAAGCCAGGATGAGCCACGTGATGGGACACAGCCACCAGCGTTGCCCATGGCCCTTCTCTCCTCTCCCTAAGCTCGACCCGTTCTTCCTTCCAATGCAAAAACTCAATGGCAAAAGAGTGCATGAAATCAAATAAATACACCCCCCTCCCCGCCCCTGCGAGCTGCCCCTGAGCCTGCAGCTCAGGGGACCCTCACTCCCAGCAGGACCCCCCTGGAGCCCAGCCTGCTCCAGGCAGGGGCTGCAGCCTTCCCCGGGCACCCTCAGGCCCCGGGGGCTGCCGAGATGCTGCTCCCAGGGCTGCTGACTGCACACCATCACCACCCCCTTCTCACTGCTCGGTAAGGAAACCTGCCTGGGGCCACACGAGGACACCGCAGCGGAGGTGGCCTGGGGGTGTGGGCTCAGCAGAGCTCCCATCTCCACCAGGACTGAGGGGTCATGAGCCCCCCCTTGCCCTGCAGCAGCCCCCACTCCTGACAGTTCTACCCAGAGGACTCATTTCCCAAGGTGGCTCAGAGAAGAGTTCTTTCCCAGGGGGGATTCCCATGCTGGGGGGGTCCCACACCACCAGCCATCACCACTCTGTCCCCCAGCCCAAGGGCAAATCAAACTGGCACCATTACCGTGGGGCACTGGGACCGTCTGGAAAGACTTTCCCTTCCTGCTACCCCCCTGGATCTGCCTGGCTCCGGCTGCCTCTCCCACCCACCTGCCCTGTGTCCTCCAGAGGATGCTGGCAGGACCTGCAGACCGGGCACATGTGGGGCTGGGGGTCCTCCCCCATCTCAATATTTGACCCTCCGGTTTGTGTTTCGTGTTCGACCTTAAGCTCAGACTGATGGCTCTCGCCTATCTTAACAAACAAAGGCAGAAGAGAAAGGAAAAAAAAAAGTTAGTTTCAATGTTCCCCTCGTGGCTTCCCGGTGGCGAGCCCGCGCCGGGGCAGGCGTCACCCGGGCACCCAGCTCTGGTTCGTGGGCTGCGGCCCCCCGGGCAGCGCGGGCACGTTGAGCCCGTTCTGCGGCGGGAGGGCCGAGTCGAAGTTGAAGTCCATCTCGTCGCTGTCCATAAAGTCATTCAGGATGATCGACTCCACGTCGCACTCCAGGCTCCCGTTGAACATGTCCAGGTCCAGGTCTGCTGGGAACCTGTCTTGGCCCAACACGGGGGGGTGGACGGCCCCCGGGTAGGGGCCCTGCAGCGAATCCAGCAAGCTCATGTGTGCCCCTTGGTTATTAGCGTAGGAATGCAGGTGCCCGTGGTGCGGCATGGCCGTCATGCTGCACGAGTCACTGGGCAGGCTCATAAGGCTGACAGGATTGGCTAAGGCACTGGTGTTGACCGCAGGGTGGTGGCCGGCTGGTGACGGGTGGTACAACGCATTGCTCTTCATGAGAGAGCCCGGGTGGGGCGGATAGGAGGACAAGCCCTGCTCCCCGCCCCCGCACAGCAGCGGGTTGTGTCTGTGGCCACGGGCCGGCACCATGGGGCTGGCCTGCGGCAGGGGCAGGTCCCCCGGGACCATGCTCTCCTTGTGCGCGTAGGAGATGGAGGAGAGCAGGTCCTGCAGCGAGGCGTTCCTGTAGGAGCTGACGGGCGAGAAGGTGGCCTGCTTGTTCTCCTGGATGGTCTGCATGGGCAGGCGGCGCATGAGGCTCATGGCCGGCTGGCTGTAGATGGTCCCGCAGTAGGTGTTGGAGGCGGCCCCCATGCTGGAGCACTTGGAGTTGAAGGTGAAACTGGAGCTCCGCTGCCGCAGGGCAGCCGGGGGGAGCTGCTGGGAGGGGCTCATGCTGTAGCCGTCCTGCAGGTCCTCCAGCATGCTCTCCCCCAGGCTCTCGTTCAGGCTGATGGTGCCGGTCAGGTCGGTCAGCCGGGGCAGCTCCACGGAGCAGCGGGCGCTGAGGGAAGGAGACATGGTGCTGGAAGGGCTGGGGTACATCAGCGGGGACGAGGGGGTACCATCGTCCTCCTCCAGCTCGTCCGGCTCGTGGTTGGCCATGATGGGCGAGAGGCGCCCGCTCAGCGTGCTGGCCGTGGAGTTGGCCCGCGTCCGGAAGTCCGCCCAGGCATCGTACTCGTCGCTGGCGTGGGACGCGGGGCTCTCCGACCACTTGGCTTGCTGGGAGGACGGGCTGTCCTCCCCGCGCTCCTGCGTCACCTGCAGCTGCTTCTTCTTGCTGGCCTTGCCCTTGATGCGCAGGAACTTGCTGTTGTTGTCCATGGACACCGCGCGCCGCCGCGGCGTCTTGCCCGTCTTGCCGCCCTCGGGGTTCAGCATCCACCAGGAGCTCTTGCCGGTGCCCTCGTTCTGCACGCGGATGAAGCGGGTGTGCAGGGACAGGTTGTGCCGGATGGAGTTCTGCGGGGACAGCAAGGACAGGGGGAGGGTCAGCAGCAGGGACAGCACCCCCAAAGGAACGGGACGCCCACGGGGCTGGGGGGTACGTGGGGCACCGTGGGACACCCTGGGATGTCTGAGCCGAGGGTTCGGGGCTGGGAGAGCTCAGCTGGCAGGGCGAGCTCAGCTGGCAGGGCCCTCCCACATGCCGTGGGTCACAGCCCTTTGCTGCGACCCCAGCTCTGTCTTTGGCACAATTCCTGTCACAGCAGGGACAGGGAGCCTCTTTAGCACACGTCCCAGGGACCCTCAGCAGCCAGGGCCAGCTCTCAGGGAACCTCCCTTCCCTGGCAGGAGGGACAGGGTGAAGAGGCAAAAAATGCAGTGGCGGAGTCAGGACCACGCACAGGCCCAGGGCTTCTCCATCCATCCCTCCCAGCTCAAGCCCACCACATACCCATCCCACAGGATGCTCCCAGCACAGCCAGCACCTCTGTGGAGATCCCAGCTCACTCCCCACCAGCTCCACAGGCAGAGGGGATCCCTTTGGAGGGGACTCCAAACACCTTTCCCTGCCTGGCATCATTCGGGATGTGCTCCCATCCACCCTCAGCACCCACACGTGCCCTGTGCAGGGCACATCAGCACCACCACAGCCCAAAACAACCTGCTAGCACCACGTGAGACCTCGTCTCCTGTCAGGCCAGCAGGGCAAGGGAGGGGATTCTTCCCCTTGGCTCTTGTGAGACCCCATCTGCAGAGTTGCCTCCAGCCCTGCGATCCCCAGCACAGCAAGGAGATGTTAAAGCTGATCCAGAGCAGCCCCTGGAGCTGCTCCAGGGCTGGAGCCCCTCTGGAGCCAGGCTGGGAGAGCTGGGGGTGCTCCCCTGGAGAGGAGAAGGCTCCAGGGAGAGCTCAGAGCCCCTGCAGGGCCTGAAGGGGCTCCAGGAGAGCTGCAGAGGGACTGGGGACAAGGCCTGCAGGGACAGGAGCCAGGGAATGGCTCCCAGTGCCAGAGGGCAGGGCTGGATGGGATCTTGGGAATTGGGAATTGTTCCCTGGCAGGGTGGGGAGGGGCTGGGCTGGAATTGCCAGAGCAGCTGTGGCTGCCCCTGGATCCCTGGCAGTGCCCAAGGCCAGGCTGGACACTGGGGCTGGGAGCACCTGGGACAGTGGGAGGTGTCCCTGCCACGGCAGGGGTGGGGTGGGATGAGCTTTGAGGTCCCTCCCAACCCAAGCAAGAGTGGGGTTCTCTGACACCTGCCTGTCCCTGCTGACATGCAGCTCAAGGGATGCCACGCCTGCACCCTGTGCCTCAGTTTCCCCAGAGGAAAAAGGCAAGATGCAGAACCCAGGGAAGAGCCTCAGTCTGCAGCACAGAGACCCTTCCCCAGCTGTGCCCAAAGGCTCGGGGCTGGCCAGGGGCTGCTGGAGATGGGAGGCACCGCCCCAGCCCCTTCCCAGCTGCAGGAGGGGCAGAAGGATGAGGAGAGGGAGGAACCCTCGGTAGAGGGGAGAAAGTTTGGTGCTGTTGTGGTGTACAGTGGAATACTAATGAAGAGGCAAGTGAGCTCCAGCCTCATCTATCATATTATGTAATGGCTTACTTCTCTGCACTTCATTTATTTGGAGATTGCTCCCAGGCTGGCTCCTCGCCAGCAGCCACCAAATCCAAGTCTACAGAAATCAATCTCGCACTGACTGATTAAGCCGTGTTTAGAACTAATTGCTCCTTCGTGTGTGGGGAGAATAAATTACGGGCTTTAATTTCACATCTTTAAAATGCAACTGCAGGTATGGGCCATCCATTAACCCCTTCCTGCACGGCTGGGGAGGGGGCCCAGGGGGTGGTTGGGACACAGCTGCCCAACCAACGCTCACCACCTTCAAGCAGAGCAAGTCAAGCCCTGGCCAGCCTTCCTGGCAGGGAGAGCCCCCCTGACCCTTCCAGCACCTCTCCCTAAGCCACAGGATGATCCAAACTCCCATCCAGGACCCAGCCACCAGTCAAGCACCAGGGACAGAAGCACAACACGTGGTTGTCACTGCCTGGCATGGCCAGAGCCACCAGCCAGCTCAGCCCCACGGCGCTGCCCTGCACCCACAGACAGTGGGGAACTGGGGATGCCAAAGCTGGGCTTGCTGGAGTGATGCCCAGTCAGTGCTGGGCCCCTGGCAGGAGTGGGGACCCCCCCCACGGCCACAGTCCCTCCCTGCCAGCACTGCCAGGCCTGCCCAGCACAGGAGGCAGGAGATGCTGCAGCCTGTGCACAGGGCTGGAGCTGCCATGCAGAGCACGGGGAGAGGGGATGGGCTTTGGGCATGTCACAGCTGGATAGGGGTGACATCCAGCATCCTCTCCACGGCCCCCTCCCGCCCCAGAGGGAGCACAGGGCACCCTGCACCTCCCGAAGCAGGGGACAGGGCTGGCGGGGTCAGGCTGCCCGAGGGAGAGGAGACAAGGAGAGGCTGCCGCTTCTCCTGCAGCCCAGCTTCATTAAGAGCCAGAAGCCAGCAGCAATTAAGCGCAAGGTGCAGCGCACCCGGCTCTCTCCTCATTAGCACCCCGACACGCTCGGCTGCCCGCGGCTCGGGGCGCACGGAGCAGGGCGGGGGCTGCGCTGGGGCGGGCCGGGAGCTGATTAACAGCGGGCAGGCAGGACCTGCCTCACCCGGGGCCAGCGGGCAGCCCCCGGGCATCCAGCGTCCCGCAGCCCCCTGGCAGCGTCCCCCTGATACACAGGGGACAGCGGCTGCCTTGGCAGGGGGGGCCCTGCTGTCAGGAAAGGATGGTGCCAGCCCCAGAGCCCCCACGACGCCTCTGACACCACTCCCTGCCCTGCACCACTGTGCCTCCCTGCCCGTCCCCTCTGTCCCCGTGTCCCCCCCCGCCTGTCCCGCCCGCTCCGATGGCTCAGCCCCCCACTGGTAACCCCACAGGACCCCGCAGCTCCCGGTGCCCAAACCCCAAACAGCACCGGGCAAGGGCACCGCTCCCCGGCTCCCCGTGCCCGGGGTGACAGCCAGCCCGTGCCGGCGGTGACAGCCGCACCGCGGGCCCCAGCACGCCCCCGCAGCTCTGCCGAGGGGACGGGGATGCTCTGGGGAGCACAAGGGCGGGCTGGAGGTGGCACCAGGGCTGCAGGTGCACCGGACCCCCCGCTCAGCCCTGGCTGGCACCAGGGCAGGACGAGGCTGAGCCCGTGCCAGCCACCAGCTGCCGGAGGCTTTGCCAAGCTGGAAGACCCCAGTGCCATGCCGGTGCCCGTCTGCCGGGGGCTGGTCCTGCTGCGGGGCCTGAGGGGGGGCTGTGGGCACCCACAGAGCCCCTCACCCCCTCCAGGAGCCCTCCTCCGGCGAGCCTCATTGTCAGGGGAACAGGCAGTGTGAAATCGGTCTGATTAGCAATTAGTGCCATTGTAAAAGGATTAGCCGGACCCATTGTTTGGGAGAGTGACTTGACTGTCAATGGGCAGCTGGCAGCGATGGTGACGATGATGACGGTGGTGCGGTGGAGCCGGAAGCCATTCCCCGAGGCCGGACTCCCGAAATGAGCATCGACCCCCGAGATGAACCTCGGACCCCGAAATGAGCCACCCACACGGGTACGCCCCCAATTGGGGCAGCGCTGCCCATCCCCACCCCGGCAGCAGTGCCAGGCTGCCCCCCCCGCCTTGGGGTGCCCACGAGTGTCGGGGTGCAGGGAGTGGGGCTGAACTCCCCTCTGCGTGCCCTGAGGAGAGCGGGGTGGGGGGAAACGAATGCAAGAGCAAGAGCAGGCCGTGGCCAGGGTGGGGAGAGCAAACAAGGCGCTCTGTGGCCCTGTCACATCCCCTGTCACATCCCTGCGCCCCTCTGCTGTCCCCTGAGCTGTCACCCCTCGCTGCTGTCTGCCCAGCACCAAGCAAGCCCCCAACCCCAGCTGCCCCCCACTCCTGCCAGCCCTGCCCTCGGGGTCAGGCTGTCTGTCTGTCTGTCTGTCCACTCCCAGCCAAGGAGCCCGTTGGTTGTTACCTGCTTCGGGTTCAACACGGCTGACAGGAGGAAGCAGGGACAGGGACAGGGACACTAACAAGAGCTCTGCCAGCAGCACAAGGACGGCTCCAGGGGTTCACTGATCCTTATTCATTTCTTGCACATCAAAATTGCCACGGCTGGAGGAAATATTCCAGAGGGCAGAGGCTGCCAACAGCCTCAACAGGGCTTCATCCCTGGGGATGATAGACAGGGAGGGTGGTGGCATGGGACACTCAATGGTGACACTGCCAAAGGCATCATATTCACCCCAAAAATGGCTCAGCCACCTCCTCAGCCACCTCAGCCCTGCTCCCTGCATTGGTGTCACCATCCTGCCCAGAGCAGCCGGTGGCTGAGCACAGCCCCCCAGCCCTGGCACGGCCACCCCGAGGGGGCCCAGGCCTGACTGGCGAGCAGGTGGCAGCTGGCACAGGTGGCAGTGCTGCCCACACGCTGGGGATGGCAGCACAGGATGCTCGTGACAGGGATGGGTGGCCCGTGAGGACAGGAGGGGACCCCTGTGCAGGAGACCCCAACACCCCGTGCCTGCAGGGGCATCAGCCCACCCCACATCAGCCCCACACCATCCTGACCCACATCAGCCCACCCCACATCAGCCCCACACCATCCTGACCCACATCAGCCCACCCCACATCAGCCCCACACCATCCTGACCCACATCAGCCCACCCTATATCAGCCCAGCTCACGTAATCTGCCCACCCCACATCAACCCACCCCACATCAACCCACCCCACACCATCCTGACCCACATCAGCCCACCCCACATCATCAGCCCACTCCAAATCAGCCCACCCTATATCAGCCCACCCCACATCAGCCTGACCCACAGAATCGTGACCCACATGAGCCCCACACCGTTCCCATCCACATCCTGGCCCACACCAGCTCTCCCTGCACGGGCGGGTGAGCCCAGCAAGGGGAAGCCCACGGAGCCAGGCAGGGGGTGGCAGGGAGTGGCTGTAAATCCAGCCCAACGTGTGCCAGGGCTCCTCCAGCCCCACACCGGGACCCAGCCCCACGGAATCCCACCAGCCTGCCTGCTGAGCAGCCCTGGGAGCTCCCCACGTCCCTGTGCCCTGAGGCACACGGTGCCCTGCTGGGCAGGAGCAGCTCCTGTGCAGCCCCACAGCTTGTCAGGGTGTTACTGCCCCACAGCAGCCCCCATGCTGCCCTCCACGGTGCCCTGCCCCACACAGCCACCCCACAGCCAGCCCTTGGCACTGCCCCACACACAAGCCCCACACCAGCCCTCTGCAGCACCCACGCTGTGCCCCACAGCACCTCACAGCAACCCCCCTGTGCTGCTTCATCAGCTCCTTGGTGCCCTGTGCCAGCCCACAGCCACACCTGCTCAGTGCCCCACAAGCCCCCCGGCCCCTTCAATGCCCCACAAGCCCCCCAGAACCCTCAATGCCCCATAAGGCCTCCAAACCTCCTAATGCCCCACAAGCCCCTCCATCCCCCCACAGTGCCCTATAACCCCCTCCAGCCCCCCTCAATGCCCCATAAGCCCCTCCACCCCCCCGCAAACCCCTCCATCCCCCCACAGTGCCCCATAAGCCCCTCCATCCCCCCTCAATGCCCCATAAGTCTCTCCATCCCCCCTCAATGCCCTGCAAACCCCTCCATCCCCCTGCAATGCCCCATAAGCCTCCCCAGCCCCCCTCAATGCCCCATAAGCCTCCCCAGCCCCCCTCAATGCCCCATAAGCCCCTCCATCCTCCCCCGCAAACCCCTCCATCCCCCCCAATGCCCCACAAGCCCCTCTAGCACCTCGCAGTGCCCCACAAGCCCCTCCATCCTCCCTCAATGCCCCGCAAACCCCTCCATCTCAATGCCCCATAAGTCTCTCCATCCCCCCACAGTGCCCCATAAGCCCCTCCATCCCCCCTCAATGCCCCATAAGTCTCTCCATCCCCCCTCAATGCCCCATAAGCCCCTCCACCCCCCCGCAAACCCCTCCATCCCCCCGCAGTGCCCCATAAGCCTCGCCATCCCCTCGCTCTCTCAGCCCCCAGCAGCAGCTGATGCCCAGGTCCGTCTGCCACATCCCCCTCGGGAGCCGGGGCTGTGCCCCCTCCCCGGCTCGTCCTTGCCCGGGGCTGGAGCCGGGCAGGGCCGCCCGGTGCCTGCGGAAAGGGCACGGCAGGGGCAGGGGCAGGGGGAGGCAGCCGCCCCCCGCCGCGGGGGTCTCGCCGGCGGCGGCGAGCGGAGGCAGCGCGTTCGGGTCAGCGCTCCGGCTGAGCAGAGCGGGGCTGACGTGCTGCTAATTGAACCAAATGCCCATTAGAGGCGCGAGGGGCCGCGGCCGCCCGGCCCCGGCGCAGGTGGCTGACACGCGAGGAGCCCAGGGCGGCACGGCCGGAGCATCCCCGCCTCCCCCCCGCGCCCCCCGCGCCGCGACAGCTCATTAGGGACCGCTAATCACCCCCGAGGAGCGCGCACAGCCCAGGGACAGCTGGGGCTGGCGTGCTGCAGCCTGAACCCTCCGTGAGCACAACCCCGGCCCCTCGGTGTGCCCCCCCCCGTGCCCCCCCGGTGCCACCCCCGTCAGGGACCGGGCAGGGGTCCAGCCTTGCCCCTGTGGGGCACACAGACCCGCGGTGCCGTGTGGCTCCACACAAGCTCCACAGTCGGGAATGCGGGGCTGGGATCCCGCATCATGGGGCCAAGGCTGTGCCACCCCCTGCCCTCGTCCTTCTGCCGTCCCGGGGCTGGGGGTGGCGTGCCCCACACCAGCCTCCCCTGGAAGAGAAGGTCCAGGGAGGAAAGCACCACCCTGACCCTCTGCCACGACTCAGCAACCCCATCCCAACGCCCAAAACCAGCCTGGCTGTGGCTGCCCGGGCTCCAGGCTGGTTTCAGAACCAGTGGAGGTGCTGTGGAACTGGATGGGTTCCTGGGGTGATGTCCATTCCCTGCCTGGTCCTGGCCCATCTCCACCACACATCCTGCTGGTTCTCAGTGGGTCTGGCCCCACTGAAGCCCCAGTGCAGCTGCCAATGCACCCCCAGTGCAGCCCCCTGCACCCCCCAGTGCAGCCCCCCTGCACCCCCTGGCACGGAGCTGCCCCTCACCCCCGCTGTGCACTTGGCCGCTGAGGTTCTTCCACAGCTGCCCCAGTGCCTCCCTTCCCCTGCTGACCACAAGCAGCTCCCAAACCTACCAGAGACACAATTGGCACCCATCAACCCCCACCACAGCTCCCCACGCCCCCCAGCAGCCCCCTGTGCCTAGCACTGGCTCCACAGCCCTTGCCCAGAGACACCAGGGCACCCCACACTGCAGCCTCCATGCCCCTGGGGGACGCCCCACGGGGGGGCCTGGATCAGCACTCAGGGGTGAGAGCCCCTGCACCCCCAGCCAGGAGGGCTCACTGGCCCCATGGGGACACCGCTCATGCCCAGGCTGGAAGCAGAGTGCCAGTGTGTGTGGCAGAGGTGGCACACACGGCCCAGCCTGCCTCTCCCAGCCCTGGGACTGTTGCTGTTGCCATGGCAGCCGCTTTATTTTAGCCAGCTGCCATCACTCCATGTCCCCTTCAGAACCAGGAGCATCCTGCCCACCCTGGGGAGCGCCCAGGGAGCCCCTGCAGAGCCCAGCCCTGTGGAATGGCTTTTCCTGTGGCCCAGAGGGGACAGACGCAGCACCAGCACCTTCTCTGTGGTCACTGGGGTCACACCAGCTCGGCCACCAGGTCCCAGAGAGGGTCAGAGAACCACAGAATCTGCCAAGCTGGGAGGGACCCACCAAGATCACCGAGTCCAGCTCCTGGCCCTGCACAGACACCCCAACAACCCCAACCTGGGCCTCAGAGCATTGTCCAAATGCTCCCAGAGCTCTGGGCACCACAGCCCAGGGGGAAGAGGATGGATGGATGATGGATGGATGGATGGATGGATGGATGGATGGATGGATGGATGGATGGATGGAGACAGAGTTAGGACTGGTATTGAGTGATTTCAGTGCTGGGGGAACACCTGCCCGGTCAATCCAGCCACCACAGCCTGCACAAAGACACGCCCTGCCCTGGGCTTCTCCTGATGGGCCAGAACAGCCCCAAACCCACCCTGGCAGTGCTGGGGCTTGGTGTGACACCCTCTCCTCCAGCCACAGCCATTCCCAAGCTGCTTCAGGACAGGAGAGGCCACACGAGCTGGTCCCAGCACAGCTGGGAGAGGTCCCATCACCCCACAGTGCCTCCCCAAGCCCTGTCCTGCCCCACCACCCTGAGGGCATGGGCTGCCCATCCTCGAAGGGGTGACTTGAGGGGCAGAAGAGGAGCCCGGAGGTGATGATGAGGCAGGCAGTGATCCCTGTGCAGCCTGCCTGCAGAACCACACCTCTGCCAATCCCCCAGCACCCCCTCGTGCCCCATGCGCTCCCCAGAGGCTCATTAGATCAGAACAGGGCTGAGGATAACGAGCAGGCACACACTCCCCTCTGGGGACACGGGCAGGGCTGGGGAGCTGGGGACCCCCCTATGGGACTGGGGGATATTTGGGGAGAGCCCAGCCTTTCCTCACTTCCTGCAGGAGCCCCACAGAGCTGTGGGCACACAGGACCCAGCTGCAGCTCGCCCTGGCACCGGGTCCCTCCCAGTGGCACGGTGCTGGGCTGGCTCCAGCCCTCCCTGGCTGTGGGGTCGCTGCCTGCAGGCTGCAGGTGCCACTGCAGGGCTGGCAGGGGACAGCCAGGACCCCCGCCCACCTCCTGCATGTCCTGCATCCCTGCCTGGACCGCTGCCAGAGGGAAGGGGCTGAGGGACCAGCTGAGCTGCTGTGCTGCCCATCTCAGCTCTGTGGCCCTGGCACGGGCACCCGCTCACCCTCAGAGCTGGAAGCAGCTGAGCCACCTGCCCTGGGCAGCTGGCCAGGGGACCTTGTAGTGCCACCGGGCACAGCACTGCCCTGGGGAGCAGTGCCAGCTCCCTCTGCCTGCCCAGCTCTCAGCCAGCCCCTGGGGATGCTGTGGGGCAGGGGGTGCTGAGCAAGGAGGGAGCACAGGCTTGGACTCCCCAGGGTTGGGCTCCAGCCCCAGCAGCCCAGCTTGCCTGAGGTGCCACCACAGCCAGGGATGCTCTGCAAGGTCCCCACATCCAGCTAAGGGACATCAGCTCCCTGCTTTTGGGGACAGAACCCACCCTGAGCACTCCCTGCCTGCCCAGACCCCCTCCAGCAGGTGAGGCCAGGTCAGACCCTTGGGGGAGCCTCTCCACCAGCAGCCTCTTACCCCATAATGCTCTAACGACACCCCAGAGCTGGCCACCAAAATAGCTGCAGTAAATCACCCGCAGCTGCCATGTAATTTTTGCATGAAATTACAGGATTTTTTCCCCTGGGTTCAATTTCCTCCACACCAAGTTCTCACCGCAGCCAAATCATTAAAGCAGCCGCACTCCCTTTTCCTCGGGTACCACTTTATGTCCCTGCTGGCACCGGGGCTGCCTGGGGACAGCGGGTGCCCCAGTGCCCCCGGGCAGTTCTGTACCACACTGAGAGCGCCCAGAGCTGCTCCCAACCCGAGGCAAGGCACAGCAAATCCTGCCCAGAGACGCCGGGGACACCCAGCAGCCACCAGGGATGCAGGAGGTGTCCCAAGCAGGATGCTGAGCCCCCGTGGGGGGTTCCAGCCCCAGCAGGCAGAGGAGCCGGGGAGAACGCCCACTCCTCCTCCTCACCGCCTGCGGGAGGAAGGGCGAAGCAGCAGGGCTCAGCCCGCACCACCCCGTGACCCACAGCGATGCTCAGACACCCATGGGAGGGTGCGGTGCCACGAAACATCGCCTCTGGGTCACTTGGCTACCTGGGAGGGACAGGGCCACATGTCACCCTCGTGTCCCCGCCCTGCCCAGCTCACTGAGCACCGCAGCCCCCCGAGCTGGGCAGCAGCAGGAGCCCCAGAGGCGGGGCGGTGAGTCCAGCCCCATCCTCCCCTGTCTGCGCCACGAGGGCTGGCCTGATTTCCAGCCTGGGAGCTGCCTCGGAGCGGGGCTGTTCCCAGCGAGCCGGGGAGGGCTGGGCGGGGAGCCCAGCACCGGGACGCACCCCCTGCTCCCCCCGTGTTCCTCCCATGTCTCCCCCTGTTCCCCCCGTGTTCCCTCATGTTCCCCCATGTTCCCCCCATTCCCCCCGTGTTCCTGCCCTGTTTCCCCCACATTCCCTGATGTTCCCCCCATGTCCCCACCCCGTTCTCCCCGTGTTCCCCCCGTGTTCCCCCCATATCCCCCCCGTGCTCCCCTGTGTTCCCCCCATGTCCCCCTCGTGTTCCCATGTCCTCTCATATTCCCCCCTGTTCTCCCCCTGTTCTCCCCCCGTTCCCCACGCTCTGCTCCGGGGGTTCCCCTCCTGCCCCACATCCTCAGGTCACCCCTGCAGAGCAGCCCCACAGAGGTGCCCCGAGTCCCTCTGTGCTGTGGCCAGCAGCCACGGGGCTTTCAAGGGGCCACGGAGCAAAGCCAAGCCCTCTCCAGCACGCGGTGTGCCAGCAGGACTCCCACAGGACTGCAGGAGCAGGGACAGACTCCCCGTGCCCTCAGGGCAGCTCCTGGACATGAGAACTGCTCTGGCCCTGCATGGAAAGGCGCCTTTTGCTTCTCAAATAGAGTCAGAGAATCCCAGAATTGTCTATTTCCTCCTCAAATAGAGTCAGAGACTCCCTGCCTGGGCTGGGAGGGACCTTAAAGCACATCCCTTTCCACCCCCTGCCATGGCAGGGACACCTCCCACTGTCCCAGGACTCTCCCAGCCCAGTCCAGCCTGGCCTTGGACACTTCCAGGGATCCAGGGGCGGCCACAGCTGCTCTGTGCCAGGGCCTCATCATCCTCCCAGGGAGGAATTTCTTCCTGCAAGAGATTTCATCCCACCAGCAGCAAGCACAGATGGCAAAGGCTTGGGAGAACTCAGGGCTCTCAGCCCTGAGGGGGATGGGGACAAGAGGGGCGGCCAGGACAGCAGGGACATCCCCGCCACCAACTGCCCTTGGCTGAGAGATTCTTCATGGAACAGTTTATTCCAAAAAAGACCAAAAAAAAAAAAATCCCAGTTGCTCAAGCAAACAAATGTTTATACCAGTTTGCAGGTTTCAGGCCCAGAGGGTGGAGCAGGGGAGGGTTCACTGATGCCTCTAAGGGAGAAAATCCTCACCACGGGGACTTGCTCTGCAGAAACTTGGCAAGAAGCACTATTTTAAAAACATCTCTGAAAATAGGGAGCAGTTTCCAGCCAATGGCGGGGTTGAGTCCCTCTGGTCGAGCCCATGGCACCCCGGCAGGCTCTGGGCTGTCCCTGCTGTCCCCAGGTTGCTGTTCAGTGCACTGCTGTCCCCAGCCAGCCCTTGAGCCAGAGCCCCCCATACCAGCACACGCTGAAACCCTCCGAAATCCTCCGAAATCCTGCAAAGCATCCCTGGCAGTGTCCAAGGCCAGGCTGGACAGGGCTCAGAGCAGCCTGGTTTAGTGGAAGGTGTCCTTGCCATGGCAGGGGTGGCACTGGATGGGCTTTGAGGTCCCTTCCAACCCAAACCTTGATTCTGTGAAAACCCCACATAACCCTGGGGTGCCCTGGATGTCTTCCCAAGGGGGACACTTTTAGGGGTCGCTGGCATGGCAGGCAGGGTCAGGGGCTCACAGCTGGGGTGGCTCCTGTGTAGGGTGCAGGGGGTGAAGAGGGATGGGGAGTCCATCCCAGCTGTGCCCCAAGGGGGTTCTCAGCCCCCCCCCCCGGGTGCTGGGCAGGAGCCAAAGGCAAAGGTGTGGTAGGGGATGTGTAAAAACCATCCCAGGGCGCTGAAAGAACAGCCCCCAGTGCTGCAGTAGCCCGGGTGGGTCACAGCCCTGCCCGGGATGTCCCCAGCCTGCCGTGGGGTGTCACACACTGCAGTCACACCCTCATGGCACAACATGCACCACCCTGCACACAGTCACAGCCCCTCCCGTGTCCCCTGCCACCCCTGCTGGCTCAGCCGATCCTTTTTTTCCATTTTCTCTGCACCTGCTAATGACAGACCCCCCCCCCTCCCCGCAGCCTGTGCTTACTCACAGCACAGCGAGCCAGGAGCAGAGGAGGGCAGGAGGAGGAGGAGGGGAGGCTTCCCCCACGCTCAGCAGCTGCCCAAGGGTGGGCTCGAAGCCCCCTGTGCCCCAGAAAGTGCAGGGCCTTGTGCCAGGGATAAAGGCCTCCCGATGCCCCCCAGGCACTGCCAGGACCCAGCAGCCTCTGGGCACTGCTCTGCCCACGACTCCAGTGGCTGAGCCCTGGTGTCACCTCATGGATCTCTGGTGTCACCCCACAGATCCCTGCTGTCACCTGGACCCCTGGTGTCACCCCACAGAGCCCTGATATCACTGACAAGCTCATTTGTGCTCGTGGGCACAGCCCCACTGATGGCAGCAGGGGAACGTGTCCCGGGTGTTGTGTGTGGAGAACCAGGACTGGGGGGCAGGGAGAGAGTGCCCAGCCAGAGCTGGGGCGTGGTGGCTTCTCTGTCCCTGCTCCAGCAGCCCAGGTGAGGTGGCAATGTCCCCAGGGGAAAGTCCCCTCCTCATCATCACACCAGTGCCCCAGGGGGACGGCGTGGGAGAGCCAACCTCAGAGCCCCCAGGCCGTGTGCCACAGAGCCCCAAGCTCATTTGTGCTCGTGGGCACAGCCCCACTGACAGGTGAGAAAAGGGGGACCCCCGGGACACCCCCCTGCCCCAGGGGCTCGGCAGGATGGGCTGGCTGGATCCCCTCGGTGCTGGCAGAGGTGCTGCTCCCAAGGGGATCTGTGCAGGAGAGGGGCTGGCTGCCAGCAGGGCTGTGGCTCCCCGAAAACACCCCAAAGCAGCTCCCAGCCCAGCACACGGGGCACAGCAGAGGATCCACGGGGAAATCCTGGCCAGCGCCGCGCTGCAGGCTCTGATTTCATCCAAACACATTCCCTGGGCAGGGCTGAGCGCTGCGCCTCAGCACGGGAATTTCCTGGCTCTGCACCCACGGCTGAAGAAAGCACTTGGAGCTGCCCCTCCTGGGAGGCTCCCAGCCTGCCCTGCCCGGGGGTCTGAACCCTGATGCTGCGGGGTTTAGGGGGTGTCTGGTCCCCTCGAGACGTGCACTGGGAGCGGGGGACATGCCACTTGGAGTGGGACAGGGCAAAGCTGGTCACAGGGCACAGGGGACACTTGCTGCCCACTGCACAGGGATGGGCTCATGGCATGAAGGGCATCATCAGCTGTGGGCAAACACCCCAGCTCCAGCCTGTCCTGGGATGCTTTACCCACCTCACCAGTGCCCTCCTGCCCAAACCAGTTACCCCGAGGTGACCAGGAATGACCAGCTGTCCTGGACCCTTGCCGGCATCCCTTGGCTGTTCTTCCCTCAGGAACACCGACTGCCCACAAGCCCAGACACAGTGCCCAGCCCTGTGAGCAGGCACAGGGTGCTCAAGCCTTGCCTTTCCTCCATCCTGAGCTGCCCATGGCTCCCCACACTCAGCAGAGGCACCTGCAGCGAGCAGAGTGGGGGCTGCGCTCTGTCACAGGCAGGGCTCCCAAATCTGCCGGGCTCGTGCCTCATCCTTCCACCCCTGCCTTGCCAAGAGCAGCTCTGGGACTCGCCAGGCTGTCCCCAGCACCCAAGGCCACCCCTCAGCAGCACGGCCCCTCCAGCAGGGCTGTCAGGTGGCGAGAGGCTGGGCACAGCAGAAGGCAGCTGGGGACCCCCACTACCTGCCTGCCCGAGCTCCCGGATGCTGGGTTACCCGGGAAACAGCGATGACATCGCAGGGCATGCAGGGAAACTCTGCCCGAGGTGTGCGGGATGCCATCGCCGTTGCCAGGGAAACAGCAGGCGACATCCTGCAGGTAAGGTGGGTGCTGGGTGGGGGCCTGGCAGTGCAGCCCAGCGGGGTTGGTGCCCTGTGGCACACGGCCTGGGGTCTCTGAGGTTGGCTCTCCCATGCCGTCCCCCTGGGGCACTGGTGTGATGATGAAGAGGGGACTTTCCCCTTGGGGACATTGCCACCTCACCTGGGCTGCTGGAGCAGGGACAGAGAAGCCACCACGCCCCAGCTCTGGCTGGGCACTCTCTCCCTGCCCCCCAGTCCTGGCTCTCCACACACAACACCCGGGACACATTCCCCTGCTGCAGCTCCCCCATCAGCCCATGGGCAGGGGCTGGCCGCGAGCCCACGCCACGGAGGGGGAGCTCTGCATCCCCGTGCCACCTGCAGCTCAATCACAGCCTCTGCTTTTCCCCCCGAGGCCTTGGAAGCACCAGCAACGCCTCAAGATTTTTCCCGGTGTCCCAAACTCTGCCACCAGGGATGCACCATTTCCCCGGGCAGGGTGTCCCCTGCTCTGAGCGCTGTTTGATCACACGGGGTGGCAGGAAAGCCACAGCCACAGCCACTGCAGGGGTCCCTGGGCTGCACCTGCACCGGCTGAGGCAGGATACAGGGATGCTCCCCACGGGCAGGCAGCGGGATGAGGGAATGCTGCCAGAGCAGGCCCAAACCAGCAGCACCAGGGCTAACAACAAGCCAGGGGGCTGCTGGGGCACGGGCAATTCATGGTGCAGCCTCTGCCCTGCCAGCACGGCTCTGGGAAGGACTCAGCCAGCACAGGCAGCCCGAGGAGGAGGAGGAGGAGGAGGAAGGGAAGCAGGCAGCCACCCTGGGGAGGCAGCGGCATCCCTGTAGGCTGCTGCAAAGCAACAGGAACACAACAACCCCCTCCTGCCTGCCTTGGGGGAGTTTGCCACCCGAGGCGGAGCAGTTTTATCTGTAACGGCAAAAATTACATCAGCCAGAGCTGCCGAGGCAGCCGGTCCCGGTGCAGCTTGAGGGAGGATCCGGATCCACCCCGCAGCCACAGCCCCTCGGGGCAATGGGGCCACCAGCCCTCCTGCAGCGAGGAGGAAGAGGAGATGCTCTGAGCCAGGCCCTGCAGCACCCTCAGGACTGTTTTTTATTGCTGAGAGGTCTCTCTGGAGCAAGAGCCCCCGGTTACCTGTCCCCTACAAACTGGCAGCGATGCCTTGGGCTGTGGGATCAGCTCCAGCACCTTCCCCAGGTCCACACTGCCAGTGGGGTTTGTGTGTCAGTCAGAGAAATCAGACACTTGGAAATAAAACTACCAAAAAAAGGTGTCTGGGCAGGAGGGTGTCACAAAATGCCCAAAAACGGGCAGAAGGAACCAGTGCTCAGAGCACCAGAACAAAGCAGCTCTGGACTGCAGAGACAGCGCCCTGAACCTGGACCCAGGGGCTTGAACCCATCTGCAGCCCCCCTGGATGTTAATTTTAGGGTGTTCCTGGGAGGTGGGGGTTGCAGCAGGGCTGGGGCGGATGCCAGGATGAGAAGGCACAGGGAGGAGGTGTGGAAGCAACGGGAAGTCACACATCCCCGCAGGAAAGCAGCTCCTCATGACTCTTTCCCTCTGGAAGCCCACCCTGAGGGGTCTGAGCACCCGGGGTCACACCTCAGCACCCCCCAGCTGCGGGTCCCCAGGCTGTGGGCACCTGCCTGTGGTGCCAGTCTGGGTACAACAGCCCGAGGGTCTCCCTGCAGAGCTGGGGGTGACAGGACACCCCATTCCGCCAATGTCCGGGGACCTGGCAGCCCTTCAGCGGCCACCCCTGCCCGCGGGGCCCCCAGCCGCCGGCCCCCGGCTTCGTGACACGGAGCTGTAATTGAATTAGCCTGAATTAGCCGCTGCTGCCCGGGCAGCGCCGCCTGCAAACCATCCTCGAATTCCTGGGCACGACGCCCGCTCGCCGTCTGCATCCCCCCCACCCCGCCCGCGCCTCCTCCAGCGCCGACCCCGAGCCGGGAGGCTCGGAGCGCCGGTGGGCTCGGTCCCACGGGCAGCCCCGAGCGCCGGGCCGGGGCAGCGCTGCCGGGGAGCCCCCCGTGCTGCCCCCGGGGTCAGCCGCGCCGCGGCAGCCCGAGCCAGCCGCTCCCTGCGCCAGCTTCCTCCGCTACAGAATGTACCGAGCCCCGCGGCCGCGGCCAGGGACACGATGTGCTCCCCGCTCCAGGCCCTGTTTTTCCTGGCCGGGCTCCTGCTCCGCTGGCGGCCGGGCTCTGTCACTCAATGCAGCTTTTGTTCGCTCCCCGCTCGCCTCCCTTCACACCTCCATCCCACCCCTGCAGCCCTCCCGGAGCCCTCTGGACCCCGCCGTGACCGTCCCCAGCCCCGGCTGTCCCCGGCCGTGACCGTCCTCAGCCCTGGCTGTCCCCAGCCCCGGCTGTCCCCGGCCGTGACCGTCCCCAGCCCCGGCTGTCCCCGGCCGTGACCGTCCTCAGCCCTGGCTGTCCCCAGCCCCGGCTGTCCCCGGCCGTGACCGTCCCCTGGCTTCTCCTGCGGCTCCACCGGCGCCTCGATGGGATTTTCCCCTCCCCACGAGCGTGGTCACGGCTGCTGGCAGCACCTCCCGAACCCCTCCGGAGCACAGATCCCAGTGCCAACTCCCAGGAGGGAGGAGGTCACTGTCCCCTTCATGCTACCCCCAGAGACACTGTCCCCCTCATGCTGCCCACATGTCACAGTCCCCCTCATGCTGCCCCCGGGGACACTGTCCCCTCATGCTGCCCCCAGCCCCATCCTGTTCTGGGCACACACTGGCAGCCTGTGGTGATGTTCCATCCATAACTCGCCCTGGGTGTTATGGGGCTGCAGGGGGATGTCCCCCCCCACCCCCGGGTGCCAGGCTCGGCACCGTGCCAGCCCCAGCACTGCTGCTGTCCCAGCTGTACAGCACTGCTGCCCTGCCAGGACCCCGCAGGGTGACACCCATCCACACTGGGGATCTGGGCAGGGTGGGAGAGCTGAGCACCACCTGCAACCCTGACACGCATTGGAAAATGGGAATTTTCCACTTAACTGCCAGAGGGCAGGGTTAGATGGGATATTGGGAAGAAATTCCTCCCTGTGAGGGTGGGCGGGCCCTGGCACAGGGTTTCCAGAGCAGCTGTGGCTGCCCCTGGATCCCTGGAAGTATCCAAGGCCAGGTTGGATGGGGCTTGGAGCAACCTGGGATAATGGAAGGTGTCCCTGCCATGGCAGGGGGTGGGACAGGATGAGCTTTAAGGTTCCTTCCAACCTAAACCAGTTTGGGATTCTGTGATTTGAGGTTCCAGTATAGAAGCTGATTTCACCTTCCTGATCTTTAAACATTCCCTGTGGTAAAAGCGAAAGAATCCCTATGATCCCAGACTGCCAGCATCCCATTTAACCCCCTGGATTTGCCTCCCGCCTGCCCTTCTCCTGCTTCCCCTTTCAGCCACTTTACCCCGAGTCCCGTGAGCCAGCAGGTCTGGCTGCCGAGTATGATCTGCTCACTGAGCACTGGGGCAGCCATCCCTGGGGGCTGGGAACCCCCCAGATCAGCACTCCTGGGAGACACCAACGATGCAAACCCTGCCCACAACACCACCACCATCCCCCCAAGCCCTGGCATTTGGGAATCACCTGGCAATGCTCCCTCCATCCCTGCCCACAGCCTGAGAACAGCCAAACCTCCTCCATCCCTGAATCCCTTCACTCTCCATGCCCCCATCCCTCTACCCTCCATCCCTGCCCACAGCCTGAGAACAGCCAAACCTCCTTCATCCCTGAATCCCTTCACTCTCCATGCCCCCATCCCTCTATCCTCCATCCCTCCCCACAGCCCGAGAACAGCCAAACCTCCTCCATCCCTCCATCCCTGAATCCCTTCACTCTCCATGCCCCCATCCCTCTATCCTCCATCCCTCCCCACAGCCTGAGAACAGCCAAATCTCCTCCATCCCTGAATCCCTTCACTCTCCATGCCCCTATCCCTCTATCCTCCATCCCGCCCCACAGCCCAGGAACAGCCAAACCCTCTCCCACTCCCTTCACCCCACGATTAAGCCTGGTGGCATCATTCCTGTATCCCCAAACCCCTCTATTTTTGCCCCCCCCCCTCATTTTTTTGCGGCTGCTCTCTTCCCTGGCAGCGGGAGGGGGGTCTCCCCTGCATCCGTCTGGCAGCTCAGCCCCTGTCGCCACGGGGGCATTAGCACCAGAGCTGCAGGGAGCTCCCCGGGGAGAAGTAAGTGGATCAAAGGGTTTTAGCAGCAGACGGCTCCCAGACAAATCTGGATCGTCTTCAAGGCAGCCACTTGCGGCTACAAATGCACTTTCTGCCTGCAGCTCCCCAGCCAAAAGTTTCACACCGGCTTTAGTGCGTTTAACCCCTCGCTGCTCCCGACCCCGCAGCCAGATCCCGGCTGGATGGGACCCGCCCGGGAGCAAATCCAGCTCTGCAGGAAGAGCTGCATTTGTGCAGGGACCTCCTAAAAAAATGGGGTGTTCTGAGCCAGGCAGCGAAACCGGCTCAGTCTCCCATCCCTGGCACAGTGACAAGGGGGACACTGAGGCACAGGGGTGGGGGAGCAGCAGGGCAGTGGTCCCGGGGGTAGCTGCTCTCCATCCCCTGCCTGTGTCACCCCCAACCCCTGGCAGTCTTGCAGGTGACAAACCCCCCCTCTGTCCCACCCCAGTGCCCTGGCCAGCCTATGCCCCCACCCACAGCACCCCCAAAGCCATGCTGGGAGGAACTGGGGGGAGCAGGGCGGGGAGGGGCTCTGCTGGAGTCTGCTGCCATCAATTATTCAGGGCACGAGGATAATTGCTGGAGCCCCCAGTTCACTCTCCCCATGCAGGAGCAGGACTTGGGCTGTGGGGAGGGCTGGGGACAGGGAGGGGGGGTCCAGGCACCACTGCTGGCCCTGTGTCCCCAGGGTTGTGCCACCACGGGGTGCCTCAGTGAGGCAGGAGGGGACCCCAGGCATCTGTCCCCTGCTGAGGAGCCACCTCAGCATCTCAGCTGGGGTGGTCCTGCCCCAGATCCCTGCAGCTGGGTACCTTACTGGGACCCTGTTGGTTAAACTGGGAGCTTTGGGGAGCCAGACTGGGCCCCCTGCAAGCAGATCCTTCCCAGCCCTGCACCCCACACTGCACAGTCCATACCCCAAATCTCCCGGCTCTGCACCCCACAGTCCATACCCCAAATCTCCCAGCCCTGCACCCCAGCCTTCCCACAGCACTGCACCCCACATCTCCCCAGCTCACTGCCCAATCCCCAGCTGTGGGGCCATCCCAAGACCCACATGGGCACAGAGAGGTGTCCCTGACCTCGGGGACGGGCACAGAGGTACCTGCCCAGACCCCATCCTGGTGGTAACCCCATGTCCCCCCACAGTGGGTCCCCACCTCACAGCCCCCCAGTCAGTGACAGTCTCAGCACTGGCACGGGGGCCTGGCAGGAGCCTCCTGTTCCTTGGCTGGTGCACTCAGGCTCCAGGATGAAGGGGAAACAGGAGAGGGTCAGCCAAAAAATCTGCACGGCGGGGGGGGGTGGGGGTAAGCAGATCCTGCTGGGATCCCAGAACTGCCTGGCCTGGAATGGGCAATGGGAAATCTCAGCCAGGAAGTCCTGGCACGCGGGAGGACACCTGAGAACATGCTGCTGGGAATCTGGGAATGTGGGAATCCGGGAATCCTCACCCCATGGCAGCAAGGAACAGCACTGCACCCGCAGAGCCATCCAGGATCCATCCCAACTACTGCCACTGGTGTGCATTGGCCGGGGCTCAGGGCTTCCCTCAGTGACACAGTGACACCCCAGGCTTCCCCCAGTGACACCCCATAACCCAGAGAGCGCTGAGGGGCCGGGAGGCAGAGCCAAGCACATCAGGATTTGTGGGCACAGAGTCCCAGCAAAAGAGCATCCCAGTGCTCAGAGTGCACTGGGATGACTGGGAAACCCCCCGAGGGGCAGGTAGCAGTGCCCCAGTCTCGACTCCAAGGTGTGGAGCTCTCCCAGGAGCAGATGTGTGGGGCAGAGGCAGTGGGGGCGGGTATGGGGGTAAGCACAGGGGGTTTTCTCTGTGTGGGGGTTCAGGGGGCACAGGATGGCAGGAAGGGCATGGGGGAGGGAGTCCAGGCAGGTGGGGTGCAGGCTGCAGGGTTTGGGGGCAGCATGCAGGGTAGAGTGTGCAGGTTTTGGGGAGCAGGGAGCAGAGATCAGGGAGCACAATGCATGCTGAAGGGAGGAGAGGGCAGTTCTGGGGTGCACAAGTGAAGGTTTGGGAAGCAGAGTGAGGGGTGCATGGCATAGGGAGCAGGTGCAGGACTGGGTGCAGGCTTTGGGGAGCAGAATGAGGGGTGCAGGATGCACATTCTGGGGTGCAGAGTGTGGGGAGCAAGGCACGGAGCGCAGGGTGAAGGATTAGGTCTGCAGGTTTGGGGAGCAGAGTGGGGGGTGCACGGCATGGGAAGCAGGTGCAGGATAGAGGGTGCAGATTTGGGGGAGCA
This sequence comes from Vidua chalybeata, assembly GCF_026979565.1. NCBI lineage: Eukaryota > Metazoa > Chordata > Aves > Passeriformes > Viduidae > Vidua > Vidua chalybeata. The sequence goes on along the minus strand of NC_071554.1, from coordinate 4,960,109 downwards.
GAGTGGGGGATGCCAGGTGCAGTTTTTGGGGTGCAGGGTGGCGGCCTGGCATAGCACAGCCCTGCAGGGAAGCTCATGCCAACAACACAGCCCCTGTGTGCCTGGGGCTGACATTCCTGCCGCTCCCAGCTATGCCCCCCACACCCCACACCCCACACCCCACCCTCCCGCTCCCCACTGCTGCAGGGCCGTGGGTGCCCAGGCCTGCCCCGCCATGCCTGGGCACGCTGTGGTGCCCTGCCAGCCCTGCTGCTGCGTGCCAAGCCTGGCACAGCTCCCCGCTGCCGCTGCGCCCGCCCCAGCCACGTCTCCACCTGCCTGCCACCCTGTCCCCAGCCCCTGCCCCATGCCACCTGCCTGCCACCCTGTCCCCAGCCCCTGCCCCATGCCACCTGCCTGGCCCTGCTCCCCAGGGCTGCCCGTGTGGCTCTGCCCAGTGCTGCTGCCGGAACGTGAGGCACAAAGGGCACAACCGCAAGGACACGGTGGGTGCCAGGGCTTGGGTGGGCACTGGGTGGTCCCCACACATGGGCAGAGGGTTTACATCCCCAGGGAAAGGGTAGCACAGGGAGGAACTCAGCATCCTCTGCCTGGTACCCGCAGTGCTGGGGACACGCTGCCACAGGAGTCAGCCGGGAGCTGCCATCCTGCTTCTCCTGTTTTTCCTTAAAAACATGAAATCCAGTGGGAAGAGGAGCTATCCCCCAGTCCCACAGTCAGCTCCTGCCTTTCACCTGTGAACTCCACTGCCACACACACCTTCACCACACGGCATCATCCCAACAGGACCTGAAATTAATCCCTGCGACAGAACAGAGCCGATTTTAACAAGCAGCGCCATCACTGCGTTACACCTCGGCAAGGGTGTGAGCAGAAACCCTGAAAAAGAGACTTCTTGTCTTGTTTTTTTTTTTGTTTTCCCTTCAGCTCACAGGTAATAGCCAGGAATGGGCAAAACCTCTTTTAATGGACTCTTAATAATGCTGTAATTTCCCTTTGCACGGAAAGTTTTCCAAACAGTCAAATATTCAAAACAAAGCAATGATTGTTCCTATTAGCATTAAATTCTACTCTGGGAGAGAGAATAAATCAAGCAAGGGGATTCAATTCAAAACAGAACTATAAAAAATCCAATAATGATTTTTTAATATTAATAAGAAAAATATATTGTTATGCACCCTTAGCATTTAAACTTCTAATCCAATCAGCACAAAGTGCAGAGATAAATCACAGCCACGGAGGAGAAGGGAACAACCATCAAGCAGGCAGCAATAAAATGCTGTCTTACATCCCTGGGACAGGCATAGGTTTGACAGTCTGGGAAAAAAAAGCCAAAATTTATAAGTCTGTCACTCCACGAGCTTGTGAATCCCTGCCCTGCATCCCGCACACACATTGCACCTGAGGCAGGGAGGCGAGGCTGGCTCTGGATGCAGGGACGAGATGATGGCCACTGTCCCTGCTGCCCAAACCTGGTGTGGCTGGGCAGAGACGGGCACCTGCCCGTCTTCATCCTGCTGGAACCCACTCCCAGCAGCCAGCAGAGCTCCAGCCGGCTGTGCCGTGGGATGGGACAGCTCCCAGTGCCCTGCAGCCACCGCAGGAAGCAGCCACTGCTAAAGGAGGTCACGGCAGGGTCCTAAGCACGTCGCAGTCCTGCTCTCCCTGGCTCTCCCGTCGCTGGATGTTCCTAACCCTGCACTATCAAACACATCCAACTCCGACCGGGAGTGGTGCCCACTCCCCCAGCATCCACAGATGCCAGTCTGGGCCAGGGGTGTCCCCACTGCCATCCCTGTGCGGGGATGCCGGGCAGCCCTTCCCATCTGCTGGCAGTGCCCAAAAGCGCGTGGCCGTGTGCGCTCCCGCACATCCCTGCGGGGCCGGGAGATGCCCCGGCCTTTGCCAGGGTCACAGTGCGGGAATGACCCGGCCAGGCTTCCCACGGCTCCCGCCGTGCCAGGCTCCCCGCGGCCGCTGCCGTGCCATCCCCACTGAACTCGTTACGGACAATGGCACCGGCATCCAGCCGGGCTCCGCTCCCGCATTTATCGGCTCCGGCGGCCGCTGCGCCGCCACAGGGGCCAGTAGCGAGCCGGGACGAGCGGCGAAATGCCACGCAAGGCGTTCAGAAAGCCTCAGCTCCCCCTGGGTTCCCCCAAACCCCGAAGCTCGGTGCTCCTGCCGAGAGCAGCGCCGTGCGAGGGGAGGGAAATGCCGAGCACCTGCAGCCGGCGGCCCCAGCCATGCGACAGCCGAGGACAAAAGCCATCTCAGCCATGCAGGGAGTTCCCGGCCGTCTGGCAAACTGCTGACGCCACCAAGCAGGGCGAGAGGGCGTTTGGGGACAGGGGGCCGGACACGCTGCTCCTGCTCGGGAGCACCCGGAGCCTCATCCCCGCCGGCTCCCAGCTGCTGAGCTCCTGGGAGAGGCTGGGGAGGGGGGAGAGGATTAATCACACCTATTACAAGTCCAAACCTGACACATTCTGGGGCGTTTCTGCTCCACGTTCCCTTCAGATGGTTTGGGCAGAGGGTTGGGGAGCAGGTGCCAGGCTCATCTGCAGGCTCCCAGCCTGGCACTGCATGGGTGCCAGTGGCACCCCGTCCTAGGGTAGGAAAGCTGCCCCAGTGCCCTCCTGGCACCGTGCCATGTATTTTAAGGAAAAGAACAGGGCTGAGGTGGGCACACATCCTCGGCCCAGCCTGATGAATGCACTGAGAGCATCGGGCTCATGGGCTGTTCCAGCCAGAGGGTGGCCTGCAGGCTCAGCCCTCCTGTGGGGCCCGGGGAGAACCCACATCCTACCACCCCCACATTGCCCTGTCGCTCCTGCGAGTCTGGCTGCTGGAGGAGATGCCAGCGACCCCTGGGGCAGCACAGTCACCAGTGGCCAGGACTGGAACGTGCTTGGGGACCTGGAACGTGGGCAGTGCCACCACTGAGAGTAGTGCAAGGCTTTCCCTTGGGGCTCCCAGCAGGACCTGGCACCCTGGCACACAGCACCCATCCCCTGCGCATTCCCTGGGGGCCCCGGCAGCGCCTGGGCTGGGCACGGAGCTGGCACAGCCCCACGAATGCCCGTCTCCTCCACACCCCGGGGCTGGCCTGGCTGCAGCCTCCTCCCAGTCCCGCAGGAGATGAGCCAGACTCCCGGGGAGACACCACGGCTGCCCCGAGGAGGGAGAGGCAGCGGGCAGTGCCAGGCTGCCCGGGTTCCCCGAGGGGCTGTGGGGACCAGGACGTGCTCCCCAGGGGTCGCTCAGAGCCTGACCAGAGCTACCCCCATGGGGCAGGCGAGCAAAGGGGGTTCTGGGGAGAGGTGGGGGTGAACTTTTGAACCCACAGGCAGGAGATCAGTGCATTACCTTAAGGCGAGTTAAAAATAACCGTCTCGTCTCTCGAAATGAGCCTGTCTGCAATTACAGCTTGGCATGTCTGCTCCGGAGCGTCCCCGCGCTGGCACCGCGCCAGGCGCCTGCCAACAACCCTTGCCTTTCTTCTCCTCCGTGCCACTGCCTCTTTTATTTCTGGGGGGGTGTTTTGTGTGGTTTTGAATCGGTGGGGCTTTACTTGCCCCCCTCCCAAGTACATCAAAGGTGGCTGCTCAGTGCCCCAGCCTGGGTCACACACAGCCTTCAAAAGCCCCCAGTGCCTGCGCCCCGAAGCACAGTCACCTTGTGTCCCCAAGGACATACTGCCCCCAAGGTCCCCGAGGACAGGGGACACTGCCACCAGCCCACGCTGCCAGGAGGGAGGTGCAGCAGCCACCAGGAGCCAGCCTGAGGTGTTGGAGGGTCCCTCCCGTGCTGCCCTGGCACACCTGACGTGCATCCTCCCACAGGGCGTGGGCTGAGCGCGTGTGGGGAGCCTGGCACAGCCCGGGCACAGGGACACATGAGGGAACACATGAGGGAACATGTGCCCAGAGAGACTGCAGGTGCCTGGCAGCATCGCTGCCTGCACCCCCTGGGATCTGCCCAGCCCCACGGGCAGGTGTCTGTCAGCACCAGGGGACCCGGGTGGAGCCATCCCACTGCCACCATCCTGGGCTGTTTGGGAAACCTCCTCGGCCCTACAGGCCCCAGGAAGCAGGAGCTGGGCTGCATCCCTGGCTCAGTGCATACAAAGTGCCACCAACCCCAGTGGAAAAGCCCAAGGGCCACCCCACCCCAAGCCCTGCTGGGCATGGAGGGATGCACAGAGTGGCACCGGGGTCCTGGGGAGGGGAAAACTGAGTCCCTTGCTGGCAAAGTGGACACCAGCCACACAGACCCCAGTATCAGCCCCATTCTGCTGCTGACACCCACCCCACAGGACAGCAGCAGTCCCAGGGGTGGACATCTCCTAGTGGAAGTTGTCCCTGCCCACGGCAGGGGGTTGGAACAAGATGATCTTCAAGTCCAAACCAGTCTGATTGTGATTCTATGACACCTCCCAGCAGGCAGCAGCCGGGGATGCCCCGGGATGCTGGAGCATCCCTGCTGGGAGGGAAGGAACCAGCCTGCCTTGGGGGTCCCCGGGCTCCCCGCCCAGCACCGGGTGCCTCCTCCTCCTCCTCCTCCCTACAGCGGGTGAAAGCGAGCTTTGTGCCGGGGCTTTCAGTTCCCCTGGCTGGCACCCGGCCAAGGCACCACATAATAATGAACAGATGCTGTCCAAAATGAGCCTCAGCGGCAGCCAGGCGAGCCTCCGCGTGTCCTTCCGTAACCCAAAGTGCCTTTCACCTCGGCACTAATCAGGCACCTTCGCTGGGAGCCGGCAAGTGTCGGGATAATTAAAAGTAATGTGAGCCGGGAGCAGGGAGCCGTGCTGGGTGCAGGGACAGGGGGCAGCTGCCTCCCCACAGACAAGGTCGGGGTGCAGTGGGGTGTCAGGGTGAGGGGAGACACACCCAGCTCCAGAGCATCCCCCTGGGGAGACCCAAGGACACAGTGGCTGTGAGGCCTGGGATGGACCCCAGGGATGGAGGGGGCAGCCTGGGGATGGGGGTCCAACCATGCCCAGACCCTGTTGATGCACGGGGAGGGGACATTCACCCCCTTCCTGTCAATTCCCTGCAAGGACCCAGAGGTGACAGGTGTCCAACCCCACTCCTTCAGCACCAAGGGCCTCCCACTGCCAGCAGCATTCCAGGGAGGGAAACCTGGCCAAGGAGCCCCAGCTCACTCCCAAAACACACCTGGCCCGACCCACAGCCTCCCCCAAAAAAAAAATATTTACAAGGCTTTTTAATCACAAAATCCATTTTCTAGCCCAGGATGCCGGTCCTCCTCCCACCCCAGCACCAGGAAACAGAGGAAGGGATGCACACAGGCATCCAGGGGGAAGGATGGTGAGAATGCCAGGCTGCAAGCACTCTTCTAGTCCACAGGATCTTAACTGTAGTTTATATTCCAGTGGTTATTAAAAATAAAGGGGGGAGTAGGGGGAGGAAGCTAAGAGCAGAGCAAGCTGTTCATTTGGAGCCTTTCCCTGGGGTTTAATAAAGCCCCACTCGCTTCTGTAGTATCATTTTTATGCTATCATAAAGCCGGACCATTTAGCAGGTTTGTGTTACTTCAGCAGTTAGCGCTGCATGAGAAGCGATTCCAGAAGAAGGGAGAGAGGGAGAAAAGAAAAAATTAGATGAAAACCTCCAAAAGGGGAGAGCAAAATGAGGTGGGAAGGAGGAAAGGGGATTCCTTCCAGCCACAGCAGCAGCATCACTGCAGCACATCGGGGGATGTGAGTGGGCTCCACCATCCCTGGGCGAAGCTGGGGACAGCTGGGGAGACCCCGCTGCAGCCCTGTGGTACTGAAGGGTCAGAGACCCCAGCCCAGCATCCAGAGGGACCCTGTCTGCGATGGGAAAGGGTTGTGGGGGTCCCCTCACACAGGGGCATCCCGGCAGTGTTGCACCTGTGGGGACAGGAGAGCCAGGGTGGCTTATCCAGGAGTGGTGTGGAGCTGGAGCAGAGGGGTTCCCCGAGGTGAAGGAGCCCGCAGCTCCCCCAGCCCTGCGTGCTCCTGGGGCTGACCGGGCTCTCCCAGCCCCTCTGCTCCCAGCCCAGGGCAGCCCAACGGGCAGCATCGGGCTCTCCGTGCCGCTGGAAGAATCTCCTTATATGGCGAGGATGGGATAAGTGACCGAGCTGAGCCGGGCCAAAGTGCCCCAAGGGGAGCCCTGAGCCCGCACTCAGCCGGGCTCCCGGGGCCGTGCCCGCCCCGAGCCGGGTGCTACCCGCACTGCTACAGCACAAACGGGAGCCAGCCTGATGTGCACCCCCAGAGCCAGGTCACCCCATCCTCCCCGCGACTGCCCCCTTCACTGCTGTGCCACCCCCAGAGGCAGCGCCCACGGCCTCGTGGCTCTCGGGCTGCCCTCCCTGAGGGGAGAGCCATCCCCATCGGTCCCAGGCGCTGGGTTGGAGCCTCTCCAGCCACACTGGGCAAGGCTCCAGAGGCACTGTCCCCATCCAAGAGGGGAAGGGCAGGGGGTGGCACCAGTGAGAGAGCCACAGAGCCAGGAGCTGCTCCCTGGAAGGATCCTCCGGGGTGCCCAGCGGGACCCTCCCCCTTGGCCATAGCTCAGGGGTTCACAGAGCAGCCGGGAGGGGAAGCAGCCTGGTACCCCAAACCCCCAAATCCTTGAGCAGCAGTGAGAACTCTGACCACGCTGCCACTCACACACCATTTCCACACCTTTTTCTGCCTTTTCTCATTTCTGTTCTGCCCTGCAGGAGGACGGTGGCACTTGGCAGGGGGGTGTCTCTGCATGGCAGCCCCCAGCAGTCCTGGCCCCCATGCCAGGCACAGCCGCCACGCTACCGACCCGGCAATATAAACGAGGAGGAGGTGGAGGGAAGGCTGAGAAATTAAGGTTTTCAGTGCTGTCAGAGCCGCATCAAACAGGCATCCACCGGCTGATGGCTTGATTGTTATATTTTGGATGTCAAACCGGAGCAAGCCGAACCCTTTAAAATGCATCAGCGCCGCTGCCTTTCTGACGGAGGGTGTTGGTTTCCCATTAACAAGAGGAAAGCGTGAGCTGGAGCAGAAAACTTCAAGCGCTTTGGAATTGATAAAATAACAACTCCCTAATTAAGCAGAACTGTCAGTCAGCGGGCACCCGCTGCCCTGCATCGGGGAGCAGCAGCAGCAGCTCCAGCTCCCAGTGCACAAGCCCAACAAGCCAGCTCAGCCCGTGGGGGATGCACTTCCCGAGGATCAGCAGCCAGAGCATCCCCCCTGAGCTCCCCAGCAGACCCAGACAGGTCCTGGTCCTGGTCCCAGGCTGGGCATGGCCGAGGTGTTTGGGTTCTGTCCCTCAGTCTGCCTCACCATGAATGATGTGGCTGCCCCTGGATCCCTGGAAGTGTCCGAGGCCAGGTGGAACGGGGCTTGGAGCAACCTGGGATAGTGGAAGGTGTCCCTGGTCGTGGCAGGGGGTGGAATGGGATGAGCTTTGGGGTCCCTTCCCACCCAAACCATTCCGAGATTCTATGATTTTATGAAACCATGTAATGCAATGCGCAGCCTGGTGGGGAAGGAGAGGCCTGACCCCAAAATGCAACTCCTGCCAACGGCCTTCCCTTTCAAGAGACAATCACCAGCCTGGGGCACACGTTCCTAATGGACACATCAGACACCACAGCCAGCTGCACGTTCAGCATCCCCACTGCCAGCTGGATGCAGGGAGGGGTCCACCTGGGAAGGTCCCTCCAGTGCTGGCACAAGGTAGAGAGGGTTTGGAGAAGTCAAGAGTGGGATTTGAAGTGTTCAAGGCCAGGTTGAACGTAGATCTGGGCACCCTGGTCTAGCAGAAGGTGTCCCTGCCCATGGCAGGGGGTGGGATGAGATGAGCTTTAAGGTCCCTTCCAACCCAAAGCATTCCATGATCCTATAAAGTCCTGCCAGAGCAGCAGCACAGCCGATGTCCGTGGGCACGCTGGGCCCTCAGACCCCACCATCCTGCTCTGTCCAGCACGGAGAGGCTGTGAAAGAACCAACCAAAGAAGCAGCCGAGACCTCCCTCCGACTCTGGCAGTGAAAAGCTGAAGCCCTGCCATGCTTCTCCCACGCCTGGGGCCACAGGGAAAACCGACTGCCCAGCGCCCTGGGGACACCCAGAGGAGGGGACACCGAGGGGGCACTGGGGCAGGGGACAGCCAGGAGGGACCACGGGCTGTGGGGAAGGTGTTTAACCCCTGACATGCTGGTGTCTGATGAAACCACCATGCAAAGAGGGTCTCTGCTTCTCACTCGGGCTGTTCCCAGCCCTCGCAGTGCCAGCCCCAGCTGGGCACTGGGCACTTGCAACAGCAGGAGAGGTTCCAGGGCACCCCTGGGTGAGCAGAGCTCTTCAGGGGACAGCCCTCAGTCCAGCTGGGGGGTTCAAATCCCAGTGCAAACCAGGGGGCAAGGGAGGCTGCCAGGAGGGAAGCAGCCCCAGCAGTGCAGCCCAGGCAGCAGAGCCTCCTGCCCACAGCCCAGGCAGAGCCACAGCAGAGGAGCTCCAAGCCAGAGGTGGGCCAGGAAACGGGAGAGCACCCCATGATGGGATGCACACAGGGGAGCCCACCTGAGCTACTGGACCCTGAAAATGACCCTGGTGTCCAACAGCAGCTGGACTCTGAGCCTGTCCTACCCCCTTGCACACCACGCCATGTGAAGCCCCCAGTGACACGTGTGACTGCCTGGGAATCCCTTCACTCCTCATCCCAGCCCTGCCAGCCCCCTGACACATCTCCAGACCCCATCAGTGCATGTCCCCTGCTGTCCCCATGGTGTGGGAGCATTGAGAGACCCTTTTTCCCCAGGGCTGTGCAAAAAAAGGGTCTCTCAATGCCTAGGTGGAGGTTGGAGAGGCATCCACCTCCTGCCACCTCCACAGCCCTGGCACCCTTCCCGCACCAGGGGGACACCAGCTGCCCTCAGCCCACTCATCAGGAGTGGGTGCCCAGCCTCCACACAACAGCAGCTCCTGGATACAGGTGCCATATAGTCCAGCCTTCCGGCCCCAAAAGAGCCCAGTTTGCACCCAAGAACGACCCCCCGAGGTGGGCTGGATCTAGCTGCCCCAGCAGAGCCAGGCCACGCGTGCCAGGGCCATTAGGCTGGTGTGGGAGCCCCCGGAGCCTGGTAACACACTAATCACACCGGAGGTGACAGGGCTTAGGGGAGGACTTAAGAGAAACCCGCTCCTTTTTACTGACACCATCTGGACACAGCCGATCTCTTCTCCCTCTTCAGTGCAGAGCCCAGCCAGAGGGGCAGGGGCCGGGGTGACCCCAGACCCAGCACCCTCTGTGCCCTCGCCGCTGCCATGGATCCCCAGCTCGCAGCGACAAGCAGGAAATACTGCCTGCGCCAGGGAATCCTCAGGAGCCCACAGTGCCAGGCGAGCTCAGAGCCGGGGAATGCCAGCTTGGAGCCGCGGGGACCGTGTGCTGCCTGCCTGGTCCCCCGGGAGGGGGACGCGGCCCCGGAGAAGGCGGGGGCTGAGCCAGCGGGGACGCACTGGGTAAAAGCCAGTGTGGAGACAGCTGCTCGGGAACAGCCCGCCCTCCGGCTGTCCTGCCGGCCACGCCACCGGCACGCGGGGACCCGGCACGACCGGCGTCCCCACAGGCAGGGCCAGGAGAGCTGTGGCGGTGGGGTTATCGCTCACTGTACCCCGGTGCTTGGGGTATGGCACTCGCTGGCTCACCCAGGGCTGGCTCAGCGGGGAGAGCCGCCCGCGACCCCGCTGCCTGTGGCCATCCCTCGCCCTGACCTCCCGCGGGGGACGGCGGCACCGCTCCGACCCTCAGCCCGAGGCCGGCGGGTGACACAGGGACAAGCTCACCCCGGTTCCAAAACACAACACCACGAAGCACCGGCTCTCCCCAAAACTTGACCGAGCCCTTATCTCCCCAGCTGTGAGGACGGCGGGGATCCCCCCAACCTCCCCGCCAGGACCAAGCTCCGGCTGCCCCGGGAGAAAGCTCCAAGCTCCGGCACACCTTCGGGAGAGAGGGCAAAGTTGCGCTGGGGTTGGGGTCAGGGGGTCAGGTACCTTCCAGCCGGCGGAGCTGTTGCTGTCTCCTTTATCCTTAAAGTAGGGGACGTATCGCACCATCCAGTCGTAGATCTGGGAGAGGGTGAGGCGCTTCTCCGGCGAGCTCTCGATGGCTTTGGTGATGAGGTCGGCGTAGGAGAGGTTGCCCCAGGCGTTGCGCCGGGAGGTCTTGGCCTTGCGGAGCTGCCCCACATCCGCGCCGGGGGGCGGCGGGGGAGCGGCGGCGACTCTGCGCTCCACCGGGGCCGCCGCGTTCTCGGCTCCGTCCCCGGCGGCCGCCAGCGCCGGGGTTCCCCCCGCGCCCCCATCTTCCTCCTCCGCCGCCAAGTCGGGGTGGGGGAGAGGCCAAGTGCAGGAGCGGGGACGGCTCTGCGGCTCGAAATCCGGGTCGATCTCCACCTGATGCGCCTGGAGCTTTTCTTCCATGGTCGCCTCCCCGCTGCCACCCCACAGCCCCCCCCCGGAGTTACGGGCGGTTTCCACCCCAAAAAAAAAACCCAAACACACAACAAAAAACCCAAAATCTCGAGAGGGAGAGGAGTGCGAAGGCGGGCTCCCTGCCCGGCTGGAGGGGAGAAGGGAAGGAGGAGCCGCTCGCTGCGCGGGTCCTGGCGGGGGGAGCCCCGAGTCCAGGGGAGCCCCGGGTCCGGCGGCTCTACGAGGCGGCTGCGCCCGGCGCCGCGCCGGGAGTGCCGAGCCGGGGGACACGCTGCATGGTCCTCGGCTGCCTCTCCAGTTCGGGCCGAAGCGGGGGAGTGTTTTTTGGTTCGGATTTGGTTTTGGTTTGGTTTTTACCAGCCGCGGAGCTCCGGAGCTGTTCCCGGCTCAGTAGCCAGCGGGGCGGCTGCGGGCGGGCAGGGCGCGGGGGCGGCCGTATCCATCGGGCTGGCGGCGCGGTCAGGCAGCAACAGATGAACCGGAGCGAGCGGCGGCGGGCGGCATCCTCGGCCGGGGACCAGGCGGGCTCCGGGGCCGGCCGGCGGGGCACCTAAGCGGGGAGAAGCGGGACGGAGATAGCGGGGAGCCCTCGGCGCGGCGGGCACAGTCTCCCGCGGGCGGCCCGGCGCTAGGTCCGGCGGCGCGGCGGAGCCATGCTGGCGGGCGGCACGCACCTGACAGCGCCGGCGAGGGCGGCGGCGGGCGGTTCCCGCCCCTACGCCCCCCCGCTCCGCTTGAGCGGCCGCGCACCTGCCCGCCGCCGCCGCCGCCGCCGCGCTGCCGCCACGGCGCGGGCGGGCCACATGCTGGGGCGGCCGCGGCTCGCTCGCTCGTTCTCTCGTTCTCTCTCTCGCTCCCTCCTTCCTTCCCTCCCTCCGCCGTGCCCGTTCCCGAATGCGGGCGCCGCCGTGACACAGGGGGAGGGCCCGGAGGGGCGGGGGAAAGGCGGGGGAGGGGAGTGCCCCCGCGCCTCGCGGGGCAGCGGCGGGGCGGGACGGAGCGCAGCGGAGAGCCCCGGCACGGCGCTCCGGCACCGCGCTGCCCCCGCCCGGCCCGGGCCGCGACCCCCGCCCGGCCCCGCCGCGGCCCCACGTGCGCCCCGGGCGCCCCCCATTGTTGCCCCGGGCCGCCGCCGCCTCCTCATTGGCTGGAGGGGCTCGGCGGCCACGCCCCCCCGCCCGCTGATTGGATGGGCGCCGGCGGGACGCTCCGCGCGCGGGGGGGATGAATGGGGGGAGCGGCCCCGCCCCTCCGGTGACGTCACGAGTGCCGGCTGCATCCGCGCGTCACCCCGGGCAACGCGGCCGCGCGGCGGGACACGCCCCTTTACTACGGGCCACGCCCCCGCCCGCCTCGGCCACGCCCCCGCGGCGCGGTCGGGGAGACCCCGAGCGGGCCCCGCCCACCGCCGCGCAGCCCCGCCCCCAATGGGACACGCCCCCTTCGTGCGGGTCACGCCCCCCGCCCACGTTGGGGGCGATCCCGATCCCGATCCCGACCCCGACCCCGACCCCGATCCCGATCCCGACTCCGATCCCGACCCCGATCCCGATGCCAATCCCGATCCCGATCCCGATCTCGATGCCAATCCCGATCCCGATGCCAATCCCGATCCCGATCCCGACCTCGATGCCAATCCCGATCCCGATCCCGATCCCGATCCCGATCCCGATCCCGATCCCGATCCCAGTCTCCTCGGGGCCTGTCGTGCCCGCAGCCCGCGGGCCCATCAGCCGGGTGCTTCCCGGTGCTGTCCCCACGGGCATGCGGTGACCGAGGGCTCGGACCCACCTGGCTCGGCAGGGCGGCAGGACAGCGCTATTTCCTCCGGCTGGGGCGCGCTGCCGGCGCTGCCCAGCCACACGCAGCCCGGCACCCACGAGGGTGCAAACCCCTCGTCGTGCACCCACCCAGCACCCACTGGGGACACTCGCCCGCCCCCTGCATCCACCCCACTGCCTGCACCCCAACGTTCCCCTCCGCACGCATCCGCTGGGGACACACCCCTGGCACTGCACGCACTGGGGACAGAGGTGTCTGCAGCAGCACTGTGTCCCCCACCTTTGTCCCCTCCCCACCACCTCCAGGAGCCTCCTGCCTCACGCTGCCCGCTCTGCCCGTCCCCACTGCAGACCCGTGCCTGCCCACCAGCAGCCTGGGTAACGCTGTCACTGAGCTCCCTGCATCCTTCTGCGCTTTGTCACCCTTGGTGCCACCAGTTGTTCCTGTAACAGCTCTTCCACGCCACAGTCACGTGCAATCCTGTTCCTGCTGCCCCATTCCTGGCCCAAAGGGACGGCCTGAGGTTACCCAAGCAACTGAGGAGCTGATGGTTCCAGCCTGGAAGTGCTCGGCCTGACAGCTCTAATAATATAATAAAGTATAATATAATCTAATAGATACAATATAATGTAATAAATATAATACAATATACAGGCGGGACTTGACAAGTGCTCTGTGTCACAACCCACAGTGCCAGTGACGGCTGCAGAGGCTCCAGCTGGCCCTGGAGGCACATCCCAGCAGCTGGGGCTTGGGTGTGTTCCCTGACCCCCTGCCAGGCAGCTGGGGACCTGCTGGCCAAGCCCCACAGCTCCTGCTGTCACTGGTCTGGGGGGGCTCAGCCAGGCTGGCACCAGAGCAACCCTCAGCAGAGACCTGACCCCAAAATCCCCTGACCCTGAGTGGTGTCCTGTGCCTCCCTCCTCCCCAGAGCATTTCTCCAGGGATCTATCCCAAATTTCCCTCGCTGTGGTTTACACCCATGACCTCCTTCCTCTGCCGTTCCCTCCTCTCCCTGCAGCCTTTTGCCCACTTGGAGCCCAGCGATGTTTTTTCCCTCACTCTTGCCTTTCTCAGTCAAAGCCCTCCCACATTTCTCACCCTCTCTCCCAGCCTTGTTTTCCCAGCCCAGCTCCCCAGGGCCAGGCCGAGCAGAGGGTCCCAGCCTGCAGAGCCCTTCCCGTGGGTGCCTCTCCCTCCTGCTGCTACTCCGTTCATCCTCTGCTACAGCAGGTGCCTCTCCCTGCCCTCACCTCAGCCACCTCACCCCTCAGGGATGGCGCTCAGATCTCCCTGCCCACGCTGCCGGGTCACCCTGGAGCTTTAGCAGCTCCCAGTGCTGCAGAAACACGCTGGTCTCGCTCACCTGCTGCCTCAGTTTCCCCACCTGTACAGCAGGGCCAGCCCCTCCAGGCAGGCATGCCTGCTGGTGGGGAAGGTGACAGGTTGGACAGCTCTGTGGCTCCTCTCAACGAAAGCTGCTCCCATCCCATCCCTGGCTTGCCCAAGGCTCATCCCTGACCTCCCTACTCATGGATGCAGAGCAGCACGTTCCTGGGCGCAGGTGGCCCCATTCCTGCGTGCAAGGCACACCCAGCTCTGGGATGCCCAGAGCGGGAGGGTGAATCCTCTGCCCCCAGCAGAAACACGGGGCTGGCTCAGCCCCACTTCCCGAGCACCTGGGTGATGATCACTCACCCTCCTGGCAGCAGGCAGGAGCATCTCCATCAGCCAGCTGCCCCTTGGAGCTGCAGCCCCGCCGCTCAGCCATGCCCCCGTGGGCACTGACAGGCCAGGGGGCAGAGCTGGGGGGCACCAAGCTGCCACCTCTGTCCCCCACACCCCAGGGTCCCCCCGCTCCCAGATGCCAGGTGGGGGCCTGTGGGGTAACACTTGGAACTTCAGGGATCTTTCTGAGTCAACACCCTCCTACACCTCTCACCTGCTGCTCCAGCCCTGCTTTTCCAGGGCTGGGATGAGCACAGGCACAGAGGGGCAGGGGAAAGAGCAGAGCAGAGCAGAGCAGTCCAACCCCAGCAATCACTGCAGCAGTGAAGGAGGTGATGAGCTTGATGCTGCGGGGTCTGAGTACACAAATCTCCAATATCCTTGGGAATGGTCGCAGTCCCAGGCCTGACAGAGTTCAGGCTGAGCCCCCTCTCTCCCCAGCACCTCTGGGTAGAGCCAAGGCTTGGTGTGCTCACCTGGTGCTGGTGTCACCTCCCATCCCACCCCACCAGGCCAGAATCACAGAATTCACAGAATCACAGAATTCACAAAATTCACAGAATCCCTGGGTTGGAAGAGACCTTCAAGATCATTGAGTTCAACCCAGCCCCAACCCCTCAGCTAAACCCTGGCCCCCAGTGCCACATCCAGGCTTGTTTTAAACACACCCAGGGATGGTGACTCCACCACCTCCCCGGGCAGCCATTCCAGAACTTTATCACTCTTTCTGTGAAAAACAGCAGGATCTCCATCCGATTCCCACAACATCCCATGCAGACACCCTCTATCCTCCCCAGCCCCCTAGACTGACACCTGGGGGCTCTCCTGAAGCCCCCATCCCCTTCACCATCCCAGCAGCTCCGGGGTCCAGGGCAGAACCCCAACAAGCAGCAGCAGAGCAGTCCTTGAGTGGGAGGAAGGACCAAGACAGCCCCAGCAGAGTGCAAGGCGCCTGCTCTGCTTTGGGAGGCAGAGCCACACGTGCAGCACGTCCTGTGAAATGAAAATTCCCCCAGATGCTAATTTGGGCCGTGGAAACGCCACGTGTGATGCTCCCGCGCCGCTTCCTCCCCGGGATGTGGTGGCGCGAGGAGATCTCAAGCGGAGCCTATTAAAAAGTACTTTCATGGAACATAAAGTGGAAGTTAAGTGAAGGAAATGATAAAGTCAAAATGAAATATTTTTACTTTCCTGAAATGAACTTCGTGTTTTGACATCAGCAGAATAAACATTTTGACACTGCTGAAACAAGAAAGTCAAAGTGATTCTGCGAGGCTTCTTCCCGGGAAAATGGCAGCGAGATCGACAAGTTCCCAGGGAAAGATCTGATTCCAATAAACCCCTGTTTTCTGATGGAAAGCCATTCCAGGGAGTCCTTCAGCCCCATGCAGAGAACAGGTTTCCAGGTGAGACCAGCACCTGCCTCGCTCCCCAGAACGGTACCAGGAAGGCAATCTGCCTTTATCCTGCTGGGACAGGGAGGATGGGCTGGGATGGATGCACCTTGGGGCTGGATTCTCCACCATCACACAAGGACTGATGCTGAATCCTCAGTCCATGCACGAGGCACAGGTGTCCAGCAGCAGCAGGGTTTGTCCCCTCTTCATGGACACGGTCAAGGTCACATCGTGTCAAACCAAGGGCGTCACACTGGGATTAAATTTTCATACTTTTATTTGGGGAAATTTCAAGAGTTGTTTTTTTTTTTAGTTGAAAACTCAAATAATTGCATTTTGAAGGGCTGGATTTTTGTTGAAAACAGATAGATACTTTAAGAATAGTCTTATGTAGATGATGGCTTCACTTTTCATGTGGTTGGTGGGAAATTGCTGACCAACATTTGGCAGAAAATTTCCCATCAACCTTTGATGCCCACTCCAGGTATTGGATTTTGCTCCAGAACAGCATTTAGGGGGAAATCTGTTCTTTAATAATAGCAATGCCTAATAATAGTTTTCAATGCTAATTCTTGGCAGCAATTCCATGGGATTAAACATACCTTTGCTGCATAGAAAATGGTGCATGTCGTGGCACAAGTTCACTCACCCTCTGATCTCCCCTTCTGGCACAGCCACCATGGCCAAGCAGGAGCGCAGGGAAATCTGCAGCCCAGCACACCATTCCCTGTCTCCACTCCAACAGGCTGCAGCAGCTCCTCTGGGCTCAGCATCGCCTCGACACCTCACAGGCACTTGTCACAGTCCCTGTCACCGCAGGCAGAGCCCCCCAGTAGCCAAGGGAGGACCTCTGGGCAAGAGACCTTAGGGGATACGGTCGATTCCTCACACTGGTGTCCCACAGGTGAGGGCATGAGGCTCAGGTCTCCAGCAGGGCCATGCCAATCCCTTTGGGAAGCATTTACCAGCAGCTGAGCTCCTTCAGGACCACCCTCCACTTGCCAGGTCTGTATGGAAGTGTTTCCCCATGTTCCTGGTGCTGCTGATCTGGAGGCAAACCCACCAGCATCATCCACCTCCCCCAGTGCCTCTCACTGGTGACCAAGGACAGACGAGGGGGGTGACGGGTGAGCGAGCAGGAGTGCCTGGGGGAGGTGGTGCTGTTGGTGCCACTGCGGAGGTTGGTCACCAATGTGGGGGTGTGACAAAGGGCCCCCAGCCCCAGCAGCCCTCCAGGCATGGCACCAGGGTGCCCAACATCCCTGCAGGATGGCATCCGTGCCAGAGGCTTGGCCAGCCCTGAATTTGGGGGATGGATCCCTCAGTCACAGCTTCTGCAATAGCTCCAGCCTCCCTTTGCATGTAGAGGCAGAGCACTCCTCTCCAGATTGCATGCTAATGAAGCATCCTGGAATCCCTGCGTGGTCGCTTCCTAGTTAGGCTCATCTGCCTGAGTGAACTGAAAACTGTTAAACACATTGAGTGTGTCAGACCAGATATTATCAGAAATAAGACTACCTTTTGCTGGCACCCACAGCTCCCAGACACACAGCAAAGAGATATTTAAATCTTTTCCAGCTGTCTCCCATGTTTCCAGAGAGGCTCAGCTCTGACAGGTCTTTTAACCCCTTCCCTTCCCTTCCCTTCCCTTCCCTTCCCTTCCCTTCCCTTCCCTTCCCTTCCCTTCCCTTCCCTTCCCTTCCCTTCCCTTCCCTTCCCTTCCCTTCCCTTCCCTTCCCTTCCCTTCCCTTCCCTTCCCTTCCCTTCCCTTCCCTTCCCTTCCCTTCCCTTCCCTTCCCTTCCCTTCCCTTCCCTTCCCTTCCCTTCCCTTCCCTTCCCTTCCCTTCCCTTCCCTTCCCTTCCCTTCCCTTCCCTTCCCTTCCCTGGCTGTATTTTGGTTTTCTCTCTCCTCTCCTGGGCTCCAGGAGTCCCCGCTGCCCTGGCCCCATTCCCTGCCATCCCAGGGCTCCTCTCCACCAGCACCAGAGGTGTCTTCCAGCACCTTCCACCTCCACAGCCATCCCAGCGGGACCCAGCGCTGGCAGCCTCACGTGCCCACATCCGGCCCTCTCCCCTCCAGTTTGGGATCCCTCCCGCCTAACTCTGGCCTTCACAATTCAATTACCACCCCGAAGCCTCCGGGCTGCCAGCTCTGTCCCTCCCCAGGCTGCTTGGCAGAGCCCCGGCGCCTCCTCCTCGGCGCGGGGCGGCGTGGCTGCCTTCCCGGAGCACAGACTGAACGCGCCGTTTCACGAGGCTGCCTCGGAGCAGGAGCAGGATCCAGGAGTAAAAGCCCGTTTGCACGGCCAGCGTGTTTGAGAAGGGCCATCTGGCCGGGCTCGGCGTCCAAGCCCAATTTGCTGGATGGTTTTGAAGGTCACTGAGCAGGGACTGAAGGCGCTTCCATATTTTCTCATATAAATAATGAGAAAATTTCCCATTTCCAAGGGAGAGAGCGGGAGCACATGCTGGTAGGAAGGATCTGGAGGTTAATCTCACCCTCCCTGCCCAAAAGGGAGGAGAGCAGGACACAGGAGCACAGGCAGAGGCACAGACACAAGTGTAACACACATGGACATTTGCTGACACCCACATCCATGGGTTCATGAGTGCCCATGCTCGTGTACCTGTCTGTGCACCACACACGGTGCTCCATGAAGCACTCACACACTCCTGCACTGAGGACAGAGCTTTCCCAGACGGGATGTCCTGCTTGTCACCCCCAGACACCCCTGCTCTGACAAGAGCTGGATTCCCTCTGGAAACAGAATCAGGCCCCCTCTGGAAGCACAGCCCTCTTGTCCCTGCGCTCTGAGAGAGCCCTTTGTGCCCCACAGCAGCCAGGAGCAGGACAGGAATGTCCCAAATCCTGCAAGACCCCCAAAGACCCCTCATTCTAAATCTTGCTGTGCCTTTCCACAGCCATCCAACCTCATCCTACTCTGCACAAGCTGAGATCCAGCACCCAGCACCCAGGTGCTGTGCTCAGGAACTTCTCCCAGCCACGCTGACCACTGCATGGGGACAGCCAGCCCTGTGGCCACTCAGACAGGACCAAGGCTCCCTGTTGCTTCCCTGGAGAGCCCTGGAGGAGAGCACTGGGCTGCCTCTGCTCCCCAGCACTGTCACATTGTGCCAGCCACAGCCCGGCCATCTCCCTGTGTCCCTTGGAGAGAAAGGCTCCAGGCAGGGATGAAGCATCTGCAGAAGGCAGCGCTGCCACTTTCCGTGGTCAGGGAACGTGGTGTCCTCAGTGTGTGGGGTGAGGGGTGGGGGAAGACGTGGGGACAACGTGAGCATGGTCAGTGTCCGGCCATTTTCGGGCATTTCCCGGTGACACGTTGCTGCAAGGGGCAGGTCACTGCCACCAGGGGCTCAAACCTGGCTCCTGCAGTGACCCAGAGAGTCTCGCCCAACCACAGCACCAGAACCAAGTGGGTCTGACACCCCCGAGAGCTGACAGCATCCCTGTACCAGCACTGCACAGGACCCAGGAAACCAGAGGGGAGGTTGGCGAGGGCCCTGCACTCCTGGGGTCCTGCAGTGGGTTTATGCCCATGCCCACACCCCCCAGCCGGTGCTGAGCATTCCCCTTCCCCTGGGCAGCCCTGCTGGGAGAGCAGGAGCACCTGGCAGGACAGGGCAGGGATGGAGGGGTCCTTCCAGAGGCAAGGATGCAGGCAGTGAGGCCATGGCCCCAGGCAAGCCCACAGTGGGGACAGGCCTGAGCTGGGGGCACAGAGGGCTGGGGGACTCCCAGGGCCTCAGGACCCCTCTGTGAAGTGGAGGGCTGAGTTCCATGGCACGGACACCATGGCAGGGACACGTTCATGGCAGGGACACACTCCATGGCAGGGCCACACTCCATGGCAGGGACACACTCCATGGCAGGGCCACACTCCATGGCAGGGACACCGTGGCAGGGACACACTCCATGGCAGGGACACCGTGGCAGGGACACACTCCATGGCAGGGACACCGTGGCAGGGACAGCGTGGCAGGGACACCACTGCAAGGACACGTTCCATGGCAAGAACACACTCCATGGCATGTACAGGTTCCATGGCAGGGACATACTCCTTGGCAGGGACACCATGGCAGGGACACCATGGCAGGGTCACACTCCATGGCAGGGACACACTCCATGGCAGGGACACCATGGCAGGGACAGCGTGGCAGGGACACCATAGCAAGGACACACTCCATGACCAGGGACACTTTCCATAGCAGGGACATGCTCCATGGCAGGGACACCATGGCAGGGACACGTTCCATGGCAGGGACACGTTCCATGGCAGGGACACACTCCATGGCAGGGACAGCCCTCTGGCCCTTCCCGAGCTGCTGTGTGCAGCCCAGGCCGTTCAGAGAGGGGATTCTGCCCTCTGGGGCTGCCTCCAGCTCAGCCAACAGAGCTGAGCCCTGTGCCCAGTGCCCAGCCTGCTCCCAGCCCTGCACCCTGTGCCCAGCCCCACCTGGGCTGCTCTCCCCCCGTGCTGAGCCACTCCTTCCCCTCCTTTTCCTTGTTGGATGCTTTGGGAGCCCGTGGGTGCTTTGGGAGTTTCTCCTCTGTATCTGCCAGCGCTGTGAAACCCAGCCAGAGCTTCAGCAGGCATTTCTTGCTCCCGCACCACACACCTGGGCTTGAGGCTCAAGCCGGGAGCATCCTTCCCCTGCCAAAGCCGCAGCCTGGGGTCAGGGACGCCCCTCCCAGGGGAGCCCACCTTTCCCAGGGGAGCCAGGTGCTCCCTGCAGCCGGTGGGAGCGAGGTGAGGTGCCCAGCGCCGGCACTGCCGGCCCGGCTGGAGCACGGGGAGCCGGGGCGAGGAGCGGGGTGAGGCTGAGCTCAGCGCAGCCGGGTGCCAGAGCCTGCCGGGAAGCCTTGGGCGGGTGCTCCCACCTCCGGAGCCTCACCCCGCTGGGCAGGACACGCTCCCGCTCCAGCCTCCAGCAAAGGCACCGGCACAGGGGGCTGCGACCCCCGCGCTGCTGGGCAAGGCACTGGGAGGCCAAAGACTCAGTGCTGTGGAAAACTACAGCTCCCTTTTTTTTCTTTTTTTTTTTTTTTTTAATAAGGGTGAGGTGGGTTTGTTTTTTTCCCTTGTTTGCGCAGGTATTTGTCAGAGGATATTTTTAAATGAACTGAAGTCAAGCAGCGCGGGATCCGAACGGCCTGTGCTCCAGCATTCCTGCGGCTCTGGCCAGCGGGGACCTGCTGACCCGGCCAGAGAGGTCGGCCAGCGAGGACGTGCCGTTCCCGGCCTCTGCCCACGGGGAGGAGGAAACTCCGCGCTGTCCAAGAGGAGAGCTCAGCTCCCCGGACGCTCCCAGCAGCATCCTCTGCCGCGGTTGCACAGCCGCACACAAGGCACCGCTCCCAGGACATCCCGAAAGGCCAGCCCGGAGCGAGCCTGGCCCCCGCCCCGGCCGACACGTGGCTCAGAGCCAGAGCCCTGCTCAGCACCGGCTCCTCTGCACAGCTTTGCAAACAGCCCAGCCTCGGCCCTCGGTCCCGCCCTGCCCAGAGGGACACGGTGGATGTGGTCACCTGCTCCCTGTCAGCCTTGTGGGGAGGGGACAGCCGGGTCACTTCCTGCTGGTTACTTTTTGCTTCCAGCAATTCAGGCCTTCTGCCGTCCCAAGTCCTTCCTTTCCTTCCTGCCTCAGTTTCCCCTAAGCCTGGTGTAGTTTACAAGAGGGTGCAGGGGACCATGGTAAGGTGGGTGACAGGAGAGCCCCTTGTGCAGGACCCCTGGAGCTCCTCCTCACTCCACCCTGCAGGTGCCCGTGCCCCAGCCCCGCGCAGCCCCTGCTGGGTCCCTGGCACCGAGGCACACGGAGATGTGCCCTGAGCATCTCACAGCCCAGGGAAGGGTCAGGAGGATCCAGGATTCCTGACCCAACCTCTGGGAAGCGCTGCCTCCAGCCAGACTGGGATGGAATCCTTCTTGTTGGATTTGAGCCCGTGTTCCTCTCCCCACCCCCCTTCTCCCACGCACAGGGCTGGTGGCCAGCTGTTTCTGGGGTTATGGGCTCCAGCCAAGGGCCAGGAAACGTGGGTGCCATGGTCACCACGTCCTGCCCTGCCTGGGGCTCTTCCCAGGGGTGTAGCCGTGGGGAAACCCTTCCTGGTTTGGAAAGGTGATGGAGTCACTGCCCTGCTGAGGTGCTCATGATTGTCCTGGAGTGACAGGACAGAGGGGAGTGCGTTCCAACTGACAGAGTAGGTTTAGATGGGATATTGGGAAGAAATTCTTTATTGTGAGGGTGGAGAGGCCCTGGCACAGGCTGCCCAGAGAAGCTGTGGCTGTCCCATCCCTGGAAGTGTCCAAGGCCAGGCTGGACAGGGCTTGGAGCAATCTGATTTATTGGAAGGTGTCCCTGCCCATGGCAGGGCGTTGGAGATCCCTTTCAACTCAAACCAGTCCAAGATTCTGTGGTTTTATGAACTCTTTAAGCAGCAGCGAGTGTGGGATGAACTGTTTCTATGCCAGGTAAAAATGGATTTAAACACTGCAGCACCACTGGCCCAGGATAAAGAGGAAGGAACTGGACTGCTGTGGCCAAACTGGCTCAGCAGTTGAGATGGGAAGCTGGCAGGGAAAGCACATGCCAGAACCCCTGTTCCAGCATCTCCCTCAGCCTTTCCTGCCCTCTCCAGCACCTGGGCCAGCAGCACTGAGCCTCTGCTCGGCAGGTGATCTTGCCCTGGATTCCCTCTGGAAGCAGAATCAGGCCCCCTCTGGAAGCACAGCCCTCCTGTCCAAGAGAGCACTTTGTGCCCCACAGCAGCCAGGAGCAGGACAGGAACGTCCCAAATCCTGCAAGACCCCTCATTCCAAATCTTGCCATGCCTTTCCACTCCTACTCTCGCCAGCAAACGGGCTGAACCACTCCTGCACGTCCTGTGCCTCCACCCCAACACCCACATGCTCCCTCGTTTGTGTCAGGCGACTTCAGGATGGGAATCCACAGGAAAATCCCTCTCTGTGAACAGGGCTGCTGTGAGCTGTGTCCCCACTCAGGGGAAACAGGCAGGGTTCAGGCATGGGCAGCTCCCAGCTGGTGCCACGTGCCAGGAGGTCACTCATCCTGTCAGGGAGAGCCACAGGATCTTTAAGGTTGGAAGAGGCCTCCAAGACCATCAAGTCCATCCTTCAACCAAATCCCACCATGCCCACTGAACCGTGTAAGAAAGTGCCACATCTGCCAGGCTTTTGAGCTCTTCAGGGATGGTGACTCCACCCTGGTCATCCTGTGCTAGTTCCTGACCACTCTTTCAGTGGAGAAACTTTTCCTAATATCCAACCTGAATGTCCTCTGGCAGGACCTCAGAACTGCCACATTTCTCTCACAAAAGGCACAGGAAAACCCCACCCATCCCCTATTTCTCACAATAGGACGGATCTGGCAGAGCCAGTGCAGCCTTTTTAGGGTTACCCCACACCACAAGTACTGTTCTCTTCCCATGCAATGCATTTCACACCTCTGTGATGTCCCTACAGCAGGACCTGCCCCACTCCCAGGGGATTCCAGGGAACTGATTGATGGATCCGAACGGCGAGCACTGGGAACAAGATGTCCTGCAGATCATCTGCTGCATGGTGTGAGAGTTACAGGGAGCACAGAGACACACAGGGCTCTGAAGGAGAGCGGTGGGATTCTGCATAGCTATCCACAGGCCTTCAGCAGGTGTAGAGCACCAGAGGAAGGCACCAAGGGGTTGTGCCTGCTGCAGGTGGCATCCAAACCCCCAGACAGGGACAGTGACAGCACTGTACTGTGCCCCACCCTGCAGAGCTCTGCACAGACCCCCCCCAAGCCCCCTGTCTGCAGCCCAGCTGCCATCACACTCCCAGGGGTTTGCTCACGGGCTCAGCAGAGTTGCAGCAGCCCAGTTTGTGCTGGCTCAGGGGAACATTGGCACCGGGGCTCCCGTAACAGCGATGGGTGTGGCACAGCGAGGAGGGGGCAAGCACTTCATCCCCTACAGCTGCTGCTGAAATCTCAGCATTAAATTAGCTCTAAATTAGCCTAAATTGATGACAAGGGCTGTTCAGTGACCCCCTGGACCATCCCTTTCAGCTGCTGCAAGCAGAGTCCTGGCAGTACCTGCGGGACCATGGAGCCAACACTGCCCAAAGCACTTTTACTGCAGTTTGAGTCCCCGGCCACCACAGTGGGCACAGTCCTTGGGTGCAATGTCAGTGGTGGCAGACACCTCTGAGGAGGCACAAAAGGGTTGGGAAGCTCTTCAAGAAGCTCTTTCAGCACTCTTTCAGCAGTGTCCCCCAGTAAACACCCCCAGCCTGTGCCGGGAGCTGCCTGTTCGTGCCGGGACGCGCTGGCCCCGTGCCTGGGGACAGGAGGGTGGTGCTGCACTTTCTCTGCCACAGAGCAGCTGCTGCCAAGCTGATTTCCCCACACTGAGCATCTCCACCCTGCATGGTGTTGCCTCCTCGCACTTCCCCAGGGCATTTTTTTCAAGGGGGTGGCAGGTGCTGTGGTTTTGGTGCTGTCCCGGAGAGGACAAATGATCTCCCTGGACTGCCAGAGAACCACAGATCACCCTGAGATGGAAAGGACCCACAGAGATGATGGATTGCAACCCCTGTCCCTGCCCAGACCCCCCAGCAACCCCACCCTGGGCATCCCTGGAGCTCTGGCAGCCTCAGGGCCGTGCCCATTCCCTGGGGAGCCTGGGCAGTGCCAGCACCCTCTGGGGGAAGAACCTTTCCCTGAGCTGCAGCCTGAGCTGCCCTGGCCCAGCTCCAGCCGTGCCCTGGCTGCTGTCCCTGTCCCAGAGCAGGGATCTGAGCTGCCCCTCCAATGCCCCTCAGGAGGAGCTCTGAGAAAGCTGTCACCTCCTCTGGAAGTGGCATTGATACCTTTGGTTGCTGCTCTGTCCATCCAGCCTCCAGGACAGTGCTTTTCGCTCTCTCCTGCCAGGATTTCCATCAGTTGCCCTCAGGATCTCCCGTTTGGCTCGCTGTGGCCACGTCCTCACCTGCACATGGTGAGAGGCCACTCCTGGAGACCCAGACTGCAGGGCTGGAGATGCTGAGCAGAGCTCAAACCTCCCTCCACTCACACTCATTGGGACAGCTGGATACCTCACCTGGGCCTGGGGCTTTCAGCAGAGCAGAGGGAATCCAGAGGAGGCCACATGGGCTGGAGTGTGTTCCACTGTGTGGAGAGGCTGAGGCAATGAGGTTTGCTCAGACTGGGGATGAGAAAGCATCAAGGGGGGACTTCCACAGCCATCTACAAGGAGATCAGCAAGAAGGCAGAAACCAGGATCTCCACAACTGTCCACAGCAGGAGGACAAAGGCAGCAGACATGAACCAGAACAACTTTGGACTGGATATGGTGGGAATATTTCACCGTGGGGAAGGTCAAACCTGGCAGCAAGTTGTCCAGAGAGGCTGTGCAGCCTCTGTCCTTGGAGGTCTTCAGGACCTGACTGATCATGGAAAAAAAATCCCTGAGCAGCCTGGTCTGATCCTGCTTGAACGAGAGACCTTCAGAGTCCTCCACCCTCAATTTTCCTGTCGTACTGTGCTGCTGCAGGTGGGGTGGTATTCTTTCCCTGTATAGTTTTCCCCTTATTATATCTTCTGTCTGAATTCCTTAAAAAGCCATTTCACTGTTGAAGGAATGTCTTGGGAATGGCTTTGTGCTTTCACTTCAGGAGCATTCAAGATTGTTTCCATTTTCTGGTGGCTTGGGGGATTTTTCACACCCATGATTGATAGTATGCCACATGCAGCAGCTACACGAGCACTTAAGTTGCAAAGCAAAGCAACTGCAACCCACAGAAATGCCACAAGTGACACAGTCCACAAAACCATAACTGTGCCTTCTTATCCATATTCAGGCTGCAGGGTATTTAATTACGAGATCCCAGATTATCAGCACGCACTCCTGCCTGGTTCGGTGGAGGAGGAATGATGTGTCTGGAATGACAAAGCTGTTCAACACTTTCTTTTCCTTGGTGCTCGTTCAGTGAATCACAGGATCCTGCACGTCCAAACCTTGATAGGACCTGAGCTGGAGCTGGGCCAGGGCGGGTCAGGCTGGAGCTCAGGGAAAGGTTCTTCCCCCAGAGGGTGCTGGCACTGCCCAGGCTCCCCAGGGAATGGGCACGGCCCCGAGGCTGCCAGAGCTCCAGGGATGCCCAGGGTGGGGTTGTTGGGGGGTCTGGGCAGGGACAGGATGGACAGGATTGTTGGGGTGGACTGCATGATCCTTGGAGTCCCTTCCATCTCAGGATGTTCCATTCCTTCTGCCCCGTTCTGTTCCATCCTTGTGCTGAGCTGGGCAGAAGGATCCTGTGTCACTCTTGGCGGGAGCAAGGCAGGAGCCCCCAGCTCTGTGCTGACCAGGGAAACCATCAAACGTGTCAGAGTTATTTCTGCCTTCCTCCATGCAGCCTCTGCACTTCTCACCTCTGCTCCACCTGCTAGAAAACGAGTCTTTAACCCCAGGGACAGGTCCTGGGAAGCTCCTTGGCAGAGAGGGCCAGGGCTGCAGGGCAGAGCTGGGGTGTGGATGAGTGGGCAGAGGGATGCAGAGCCCCAGTGCTGGGTCAGCACTGCAGAGCAGGGAGGTGACCAGCACCTGCACAGCCTGGCACTGCCATCTCCTTGCCTCTGGGCTCACAGAGGGGACCCAGGGCAGCTGCAGCCAAGGGGCTGGGCCAGACCCTGCTGTTCCCTGGGCAGAGCAGTGCCTGTCCCGGGGCTGGAGCTGGCGGCTGTGCCAGGGCTGTGCAGCTGCCTGGCACCCGCTCGCCATACGGGCATGCGTGGGAGCATGGGACACACGTCCTGCCTGGCTGGCACGGCGCCTGGAGGCCAGCTCAGGGCAGGAGCCAGCTGTCTGCTCCGAGCGAGCAGCGGGCAGGGAGCTGGCCGCGCTCCACTCGGCGGAGAGAACTGAAAAATCGCTGGAAGGCTTCCACTGAAGGGAAAAAAAAAAAAAAAAAAAAGGTGTCAGTGAAAACTTGTTTAGCCAAACGGGCTTCCCTGGCACGAGGCTGGGGCTGGGCACCTCCCCACTTTGCCGTGGTCCTCGGCCGGTGCCAGGCGGGCGGGCACAGGCAGGGAGCAGAGGGAGCTGGCACTGGCAGAGCTGTGGGATCTAGGCAGCTCCCCACAGCAGGGGCAGGGACACAGGGCCCCAGGACAGCCTGCTCTGCCACTTACCGATTTTTATTTATTTATCATTAAGTACAAGTGTTTCCTGGTGCTCAGCATCACCCCGGGAACAAAGGTGGAAGGGGATGGCCCTTCCCAAGAGCTTCTCCCTCTCTGTGCACACACACTGCTTGTGTGGCAGGCACATTCTTCTCTCTCTCAGGATTTTTTCATAGAGGAGCACAGAGGGAAGAAAGAGAAAACAATTTCTCACTCAGAAAATCCTGAGAGAGAGAAGAATGCCTGCCACACTGCCTGGCCTGCCCTGTGTGCCCACCCTGCCCTGCCCACCTGCCCAGCTCCGTGAGGGGCTCCCAGCACCACCAGGAACCAGAGCACTCGCTGCTGGGCCCCCAGAATCACAACCCCCCCCAAACCTGGTTGGATGACCAGGTCCTTTCCAGGGGACAAGGACAACACATGGGTCACCCAGCATGGGGTGAGCATGAAGAGGGCTCCAGCTCCTGTTCTGTTCTGGGGGGCTCAGAGCCAGCCCAGCCCTTCAGGCTTCTCAGGATTGAGAATTTTCTCTGGATTGTCACTGGGCTGTACCGACAGCAGCTGGGCTGTGTCCCTCCATGCAGGACCCACTGGGGTTTTTCTGTGTGCATGGGGGGGGTCTCCTACCCATTCCCACAGTCCCTCATGCTGGACACCATGTCCTGGGGATGCTCCCACTCTTGGTGGTGGGAGCTCAGCTGTCTTCTAAGGCCTGGAAAAACACCAGTGTACTTTTGGTAGCCCGATTTTGTAGCCCAATTTTACATACACATTTTATAGCCCAATTCTGTACCCAGATTTTGTAGCCCAATTTTATACAGCAATTTTATAGCCCAATTCTATACCCATATTTTGTAGCCCAGTCCATCACTCCTGCCCTGGGATTTGTCCTGGTAGCTCCCTGCTTCATCCCCCACCCCAAACCTGCAGGATTTTCACCAGGGAGAGCCTCCCTGCTAAAAAAGGCCATGTCCTTGACCACCAGCTGCTTGCCAGAGCCCTCACCTCCCTGCACCCTGCCCCAAGGAGGTTTCCCTCTCTGCTCCATGACCCCCATCAGCATCCACACCATCAGCAAGGAGAACCCCCCTGCAGGCAGCACCCCCTGCCCCAGCCTGGTGCTCCTGGCCAGGGCCGAGCTGGCTGGGCAGCCCCCGGGTCAGCCAAGCAGATGGGCTCAGATGCCAGCAGCCAGGAGGCCATGGAAGTACATGTCACATTTGCAGGACAGGATTCCTGTCAGCGTGTCTCCGTCTGGCTGGGCATGTTCTGTAGGCAGGGGAATGCTCAGCTGCTAATCCATGTAATCCTGCTCTAGGCTGGATTCATTTTAAAAAATAAATAAATGGCTGAGAGCAGTTTTTGGACCATCTGACTCAAGTGCTGGGCTCTGATGGCGAGAGGCAGAACCACAGGAGTCTTATTTACATTGATTTTCATGGAATGGGCTGCTTGGATCAAGGAATTAAAGGACTACAAGGCGAGGGTAACCTGCAAATCAGGTGAGGGCATCCCAGTCGGCACACAGGATATAAGATCTGATTACCACTTGCTTTAACCTCTGTTTGCTGCACCATTTTCATATTCACATCCAGAGCCTGGGCATGCATATGAATGAAACAGGCTGCTGGGCCCAATTTGGAAATTTTAGTCAAGGAAGAGAGCGACACTGGAATAGAACACCCAAACCATATCATGCACAGGAGCCTCCTGTTTGCCTCATGGTGCAGCACTGGGGATTCAGCAAGTCTGGGTGCTGGAGCATCTCCCCAGCATGGCAGGATCCTCTGGAGCATGTGGAAAGCAGCCATCAAGGTGTCAGGGAAAGATTTCTCACCCTGGTGTCGCCCTGGTTATCAAGAGTTTTCTAAAGCCTTCTGAGTTTACATTCTTGTAGAGAACTTGCTCACACAACTTTCTGTAAACAACCTCTTGTTTTGCATTCTTTCATAGAGGCGGAGAAATTTGATGCACAGGTAGTTTGTCCAGTGTCGTTGGAGAGGTGGCACGTTCACCCTCCAATCCACTGGCATCTTTTGAGAACTATAAAAGACTGGAGTCAGAAAAAATAAATTAGTCTCTTCATCGTGACCAAGGCTGTGGTGCGTTGTTTTTGCTTGTGTCATTTGGTGACATCTGGACTCAGAAGGCTTTAGAAAACTCTTGATAACCAGGGCGACACCCTGGCAGCACTGGGGTGACCCAGGCAGCCACCTCAGAGGTGTCAGCTCCATTCTCCTGGGGCAAGACCTGCTCTTGGCAGGGCGTGGACCATGGTCTGGTTGGTGTCAACCTCTTCCCCACCCCAGGATGACCTCGGGAAGGGCAGCGCCCAGTCTGGCTGATCTGTGTTAAAGAAAATAATGTGTCGTCTCCAAAACAGCTTTGCTTTGCTCCCAGGAGAAAGGCGGCCGTGGTCGCCAGGAGGAGCCAGGGCCTGAAGGGACTTGTCCCCATCAGACACCTCCAGCTGAAAGCCAAGTTTCTGTGATGATCTCAGGGCCAGATTCACAGCAGCAGCAGAGACACACACCCCAGCCTGCTGAAACTGGCAGGAGGCAGAAGCCAAGAGGCTCCTTGCAGGAATTCACCCGTGGCTGTGGCAGCCAGAGATGATCCAGGTGCTCTGCCCCTTTCTGTAGATGCCCAGGTGCTCTGCCCATCTCCAGGTGCCCAGGTGCTCTGCCCCTTTCTGCAGATGCCCAGGTGCTCTGCCCTGTCTCCAGGTGCCCAGGTGCTCTGTTCGTGTCTCCAGGTGCCCAGGTGCTCTGCCCTGTCTCCAGGTGCCCAGGTGTTCTGCCCCTGTCTCCAGGTGCCCGGGTGCGCTGCCGGTGCCCGTGTCCACCCATCCCCAGTGTGGGAAATGCCTGACCCAGATTCAGGCCTCATTAGCAAGTCAAGTTCCTCGTGAAAAGCAGGTTCCTGATGCTGCATCTGACCATGAGTAACTCCACACGGTTGCACAAGCCCTGCCTGTGCCATCTCGCTTCCCTCTCCATCCTGACGAAACCCGAAGCCCGGGCATCACCCTTGGCCGGTGCTGGCAGGTCCCCGTGGCATGTGGGTAATGCCAGACTGAAGACACCTGCAGGACTGGGGCCACTAGTTTTGCCAGGTCAGGAAAACCTGTTTTCCAGGTGAAATATCCTTCCTTTGTAAAGAAAGAGGGGCTGTCTCTGAACACTCCTCAGCAGAGCCCTCAGATGAGCCCTAGAGCTGCTTGGCTGCAGGTTGGTTATTGGGAAGGGGAGGAGAGCCTGGAGGAGGACAAGGCAGTGTCAGGATGCCCATTGGTGTCTGGCACATGGAAAAAGTGTGTGGGGTGTAGGAGGATGGAGAACCTGCCCCGTTGGGAGTTTCCCCTGAGTCCTGGCCAAATATAATCTCACAGGAATTAGCCTCATTGGTGCCAGAGGTGAGAACATCTCTGCTTGCTTTGGGCACCTCTGACTGGCCTGCACAGCAAAGAGCTGACAGGAACAAGGTGTCCTGGTCAGATGGGCACTGGGGAGAGGCAGCCCCAAGGACAGGCTGGGGGGCACAGCACTGCCAGCCCCCTGTGTGTGTGTGCAGGGACGTCTGCCAGCCCCAGGCTGCTGATCTGATGCCTCCTGCTTGTAAGACTGGCACACACTGACAGGTCCTCGTCCCTCATTAATGAAGAAGTCACTGGATTGCCACCAGGACAGCAAATTGCATGAATTACCCTCAGAAAACCAGTGCACAGAGCCAGCAACACAGAGGCCCAGGACTCAGAGCCCCAGTGTGGCTCTGGCTGCTCCGAGCACAGCCGTGCTCCTTGGAGCATGGAATTGTGGAATCACTGGGTGGACTGGTTGAAAAAGGACCTTAAAGCCCATCCTGCTCCAGCAGCCCAGATATGTCTCTGCACTGCCATGGCCTAGGTTTTCTGAAGGCTGTGGAAGACGCTGGACATGCCCTGGGTCAGCACTGAGTGTGCAAGGCACAAGCAGAGTGACTGCGGTGTCACACAGCAGGGATGGAGTGTGCTGGCCCTGTGCAGGGTGTGGGAACGACCATGAGCATCCTTCTGAGGCCACCCAGGTCCTTCCCAAACACTGGCACGTGGGGAAAGCTTGCAAGACACTCAAGGGAAAGGACTTTTGCTGGTCCATCTCATAGATGAAGCTTGGCAGAAGAGTCTTGTGGCAGGTGAGTGGCCAAGCTCATCTTCCACCACCTTCTCCTTGCTGGACCGAGGCCTCATCACCCCTGGGAGGGATCAGAGCCCACAGCTGTGGGAGCACAGAGCACTGCTCTTGTCTCATGTACAACCACCTCACCACACACACAGAAAACACTCAAACACTGCCCGAAAACTGAGCCACAGGCACTCAGCAGCTGCATCCCCAACACCAGAGCGTGCCCTGGAAAATGCACATTGTCTGACGTGGGAATGCTGGAGCTGATCCTCACAGCAAGGTCTGTCCCAAAGGTTCCCAAAAACTGCAGGAACCTGCTCCACCCACTCGCCACGAGGAGCAGAGGGAGGCAGCTCCCCTCTCATTGCCTGCTGCCCAGTGGGACACCTTGCAAGAGAAACCTATTTCCTCTCACAGCAGCACCTGTCAACTGCAAACCTTTCACTGCCTGCTGATTTAGCTTCTCCTCTGCTCCGAATTAGGGAATAAAAAGCAAAAGTTTTAATGTAATGGAAGCCAGCACAGTGGCCTTGCAAGTTGTTAAAATTTAAAAAGGCAACAATAAATCTGCTGAGCTAAGAAGAGCTCTCAATGAAAAAGGGTAGATTTGTTTTCTCTTTATTATCTTGCAGGTGATTTTCAGGGCTCACTGGTGTTTTATTTCTTGTTAATTGTTCTCCTTTCTGAACTGAGGGCTCTGTCACCCCCCAGACCCCAGGCAGGCAGGAACACCTGGCAGGGGGGAACGGCAGCAAGGTGAGAGTGAATTCCACACCTGCTTTCCCAGGGGAGGCTCACCCTGCTGCTGGCTCAGATGCTGTTTCTCACCTTCCTCCTTCCTCAGATCAAACTGAAATGTTCAAGGTCGTGTGTTCTCTCCCAGGGAGATCTAAACACAGATCTTGGAGCTGTTCTTGGGCTGAACCCCGACCTCTCCTGCTGCTGCCGGGCCGTGGGGGCTGCTCAGCTGCCCTGGTCCTTCCTTGGAGGGCTCCTGGAGCTGGGGGAGAGCTGGGCACCTCCAGCCCTGCAGATCGTGGCTCTCCCTGCTGCCTGGGCCAAGCAGGGCTCAGTCTGAGCCAAGGTAGGGGTCCTGTCGTGGTCGGGGGTCCCCCAGCTGGGTGGTGCTGTCCTGTCCCAAATCCCCCCATGCCACCCCCTCCTCTCCCAGTCCTGCACATGCTGGTTCCCCTGAGCCAGGGAGGGACAGCTGGTGGGAAGGGATTCGGGCTCTGGGACCTCACCCAAAGCTGCTGAGCAGCAGGAGGTGGGGAACAAGCTGGGAAAAGACAGGAGGAGGATGCTGAAGGCTCATCTCCTTCTCCTCCTGGGAATATCCTGTTCATCCATTCGTTTACTGCTCCCTGGGACCTGACAGCCAAAGCTGGAGCAGAATATTCAGTATCAAAAGAGGGTGCTCACCTCACCCTGGGAGCCTCGGAGACCTGCAGTGCAGAGGGTATGAGGAGGGAAACAGGCTGGAAGGGTGATTGTGATAGACAAAGTATGTGGGGATTCACCACTTTCTTCAGGACCAAGGACACAGTTAAAAGTTCACCAGAGATTACAAAGCAGGTGGCTTCAGGGTCTGCATCAGTCAGGGGATAAAATTTGGTGGTTTATGGAGAAAATTGGTCTAAAAGGCCAAAGAAGGAAAAATTACATATCTGTGTGTGTGATTGTTCACTTAACCTCACATGGATCAGGAGCTCTGGAATTTAACATCCCTTATTTCAATTGTCCAGATAAAGAATGCTCACAACACTGCCCAAAATCAGCAGCTCCCCTTGGAGAGCATTGAGGTAGTGTCTTCATCTCACTGGGTACATCCCTGTGAACCCCTGACATGCATCTAAATAACACCATGGAGGTTTACCCACAACCCCAGGGATTTTACCCTGAGTTTACCACAAGCACTGGGAGAAGCTGCCAGCAGTGCTGGGTTTCCAATCCCGGGAGCCCCAAGCACTAGACAGGAGCAGGCGGCTCTGAGCATGGGGCACATTTCCATCCCAAAGCTGATGCCTTAGGATTTCAGCTTTTCTATTTCCCATCTATTTGTAATCCTGCAGTTCTTTAGTGTATAACTCCAAACTCCATACACAGTGTGAGCTGCCGCTTTCCCATTTTGGTCAGCCAACACAATTCCCATCTAGGCCTGGGAATCGAGGACACCTCACTGTGTCAGGCCCTGAGAAATGTAAATGAGGAAAGTGTGTTGGAGAAGCAAATTTGGGATAAATTACTGCATTACAAGACATCTCTTCTGCTGCCAGCCCAAGGCTGGACGCTACATAAAGGCCCTAGCAGGCCTGAGCCTTCAGCCACATCCCAGCACAAGCCAGTCCAGATTTTTACACTTGTGTGAAAAATTGATCCGTGCCTTGCCAATAGCGGAAAGTTCAATTCTAAGAATGGAAAGAGCAGCAAATTTTGGGTTGGAGGGGTTATTTTCATTCACAAGCTGTGTCGTTAAAATCTTCAAACACCAACAGTGCTACACAGCAGCAGCTCAACACATAGCACAGGGCTGTGCTGCTGGGAGCCTTGTCACCTGCCTGTCCCCCTGCTGTTATCTGCAGTCTGATCAGAGGGTCCTGAACTCCCAAAACTGCTGCTGTTGACTTGTTAAATAATACCCAGAGCTGCTCATTGACTGCAGTGTGCCCCCCCAGTGCCCCGAAGGACTCAGGTGACCGGTGGCTCTGGGCAGTGTCACACAAGTGCTGCCAAACGCCAGTGGCAGCTCCTGCCAGCGCCTGCCTCGAGCATCTTGTCACCAGCCATCTGCATCCCAGAGTCATCCAGACAAGCCCTGCACTCCCAAGCCTTTCTCCTCCCTCCACAGGGGCTGTGGCAGGGGATGCAGAGCAGGGAGGATGTCACTGGCACACCGAGCCATGAGCCATTCCCACGCTGCAGGGGACACGGAGGGGTCCCTCCCTGCTGATTGTGGAGCCTTGGCCACTTGCTCAGCCCTCAGGGCTGAAATGTTGCAGGGTTTCATCCAGTGGTGGTGTTTGGGGCTGAGATCTCCTCTGAGGGGCTCAAGGGCAGCGTGGGCACGGTGGCAGCTTGGGACACGGGCACCCCGTGCCCGTCACCCGTGGCCAGGGAAGGGAAAGCTCCTCTGGAAACCACCACCAGCATGAGCTGCTTCCCAAAGCCATGTGTGCAGGGCCAAAGCTGCCAGGACTCCACCCTGGACCTGTGAACCTCTGCACCAAGGAAAGCTGCACAAAATGGGTGATTTATCGTGAGAAATCAGCCAGGCACACACAGAGCAGGGATCACCTGCCTGGAGAGAAGAGGGGATCCCACAGCAGCTGGATTTTGCTGTGAAGCTGCAGTTGGTCCCACAGCTCCCATAACACATCCCAGCTCCCCTGTCAGGGACCTTCCCTGCTGAATCCTGCTGAGCTCTGATCCCCATATGGGAGCATCCCTGTCTCCCTGCTCCCAGTCACCAGCTCCCCACACCAGCTTCCAGGCAGCTCCTGTTACTCTCACCTTTCATCTCTCCCTGTCTCCTTGTTTCTGGGCTGGGAAAAGTGACAACAAAAGCTGAATTTTCCAGGGAGTTACCTGATTCCAGAAATGAAATCTTTAAGAAAGGCACCAAATGTTGCAACAGAAAGAAAAATGTTTCATCCGTGTTTTTTACTCCAGGAGCAGCAGTGGTTCAGGGATGAGGGGAGAGAGCAGGCCCAGGAGGCAGCTTAGCTGGGACCAGCCCCCCCTCCATGTGCACGTAATGGGATGGCACAAAGGCAAGTGAGCTAAAAATTAAAGCCTGGCAGATCCTGCCAGGAACGACTTGGAGGAGCAGCTTGCTAATGGTGTAAAAGCTGGTAATAAAAGCTTTTTCAAATACATCAGAAGCAAAGAGCCTGCCAAAAAGTCTACAGGGCCAAGAGATGGTGAAGATGTAAGAGAAACTCTCGGTGAGGAAAAGGTCACACAGATGAATTATCTGCATCAGCGTTCACAGGGAGAGCTGCATGAGGTCCCAGTGCCAGAGCAGTTCTTTGGGGATGGGGATCTGGGAAGCATTTCAAACTGAACCATCCATCACAAGCTGGAGCCAGTCACCAGAACCAGGTGGATTTAGCTCTGGAGGTCTGAGGAACCCAGTGGTGAATCCACTGAACTACTGAGCTCTGCGTGCCCGTGGTGCCACAGGAGTGGGGAGGGCAGAGGTGGCACCTCCTGAGAAAGGCCAGGGAGGTGACCCAGGCAGGCAGAGCAGGGCTGGCCTGTGCTGGTGGGCAGGGCAAGGTTTGGGGGATTTGCAGTGTCAGTCTATTAAAGTGATATTTCAGCACACAAAGCTGGAAATCTGCTGTCAGCACTGCAGCACTTGTGCTCCCATCACACCCACCCGAGCCTCGTGCCTTGCTCACAGAGGAGGAGGAGGAGGAGGAGGTGCTGCCAGCCCCTTCCCAGTTCCTCAGCCAGATCAGCCTCTGCTCGAGCTGCTCACGGCCCTTCAGGCCCCGGGGTGGCACAGCTGCCCTGCCTGAGGTGCCTCCCCCTGGACGAGGTGAGCTGTGCCTTGGGTGTGCTGCTCTCCCACTCCTCGTGGGGAAACCTGGATGGCCAGAGATCGCAGAGCTGCTGGGGTTTGGAGGATGAACCCAGCCATGAGCTGCTGGGAAATACAACTGCAGGTTAAATTCAGCACCAGTGAATACAAGGAATGCACGTGGGAGGGCACAAGGATAGGAATGTATGCAAGGATGGAGAAGTTGTGGCTGCCCCTGGATCCCTGGAAGAGCCCCAGGCCAGGCTGGATGGGTTTTGGAGTAATGTGGGATGGTGGAAGGTGTCCCTGCCCGTGGCAGGGAATTGGAACAACAGGAGCTTTAAGGTCTCTTCCAAGCAAATCATTCCATGATTTTTTGGTGACTCTAAATTCCCTCCTATTTCTGAGGGAAACAGGCAGAGAGTGCAACAAAACCGTCAGAGCAAAACCCAGCCATGGCCCAGAGGCAAAGTGAAGGAAAGGGCCGGAGAACAAAACCCAACATATCTTCCTGCAAGTGATGCACACAGCAAGCCCTGCCCTCAGAAAGGGAAACAAAAATGGGGAGGGCACCAAAAGGCAGAGCTGGGATTAGGGCATGGATGACCTCCACCCAGCTGGAAAGGAATGAGGTCCCCTGTAAACCCAGCAGCAGCCCCAGGAGGGGAGCGTTGGTATTTCTCACACTGCAGAGCTGAGATTGCTCCATGGACAGATGAGGTCAAAGCAACTCACCTGTAATCATCCTGTGCCACAATCCATGGAATTGGAAATG
Organism: Vidua chalybeata; assembly: GCF_026979565.1. Classification (NCBI taxonomy): domain Eukaryota; kingdom Metazoa; phylum Chordata; class Aves; order Passeriformes; family Viduidae; genus Vidua; species Vidua chalybeata. The sequence continues at coordinate 4,924,059 of NC_071554.1, read as the reverse complement.
GTCTTTGGGCTCAGACTGGCGTTAGGAACCAGAGAAACACAGGATCACAGGCAGATTTCGGCTGGAAGGGATATTTGGAGGCCTCTGGTCCAGCCACAGTGTCCGTGGCAGCCGCAGAGCTCCAGAGGGTTGGCTGGGGCCTGGCTCACTCTGTTTTTAAAAATCCCCGAAATGGAGACACCATCTCCCTGGGGCAGCTGCTGCAGCTCTGTGCTGCCCCTGTGGTGGGGACCACGTTCCTCACATCCACTTGGGATTTCCCTTTTTGCAATATGTGTCCCTTGCCTCTGCAGTGTCCCTGCACACCTCTGGTGGGAGCCTGGCTCCAAACTGGCCCTTGCCAGCAGTGGAAGATGGGTCACTCCTTGCAAGTTTGTCTTCTGCCAGCTGGCCCAGCCCGGTTCCCCATCCTGGGTTGTGTTCTGAACCCCCCTGAGCCCCCTGGTTGCTCTGTCCACCTCCCCTGTGCTGAGGGTCCCAAACACGGCTCCAGAAATGTCACCCCAGACCAGGGAACAGGACCTCACCCCAGAGTTCTGGCTTTGCTCCTGCTGGTGCAGCCCAACAGGACCTCGGCCTTCAGCACTGTGGTGGCACGCTGGGATGACAGGTCCATCCCCAGGGTGACCCAGTGTCAGAGTCCAGAGCATCCCTCTGGCTGCCCCGGATGCCTCGAGACCCTGGCAGGGGGCTCAGGGACCTTGGCAAGAAGTCAAAAACACCTGTGGCTTCGATTTTAGCCCATGGGAGAGGCTGCCAACCCTATATGAGGAATTACAAGCCACAAGGGTTCGAGTAGTGTAATAGATGAATTGACACATGGTGAAAAAGTAGAATTTTGGGGTTTTTTTAGACTGTAATTCAGGGGTACAAGATGGAGGGATTTGGGTGTGCCCTGGCCTTCTTTCCCTTCTCTTTGCCCTCCATGTCTGAGTGTGATGGTGACACTTTTCTGTTGGTTTAGGATAGGGACACACTGTCCAGCACAGATTTTAGGTATTGCTGTGGGAGCTGGGAACGTGGCACACGTAGTTTGGAGTCTGTAATGTGGGAGACGCCCAGGGCTGAGCAGAGACTGCCAGGGCTTCTGTACCAGGCAGAGCTCGGCAGGTCAGAGACAGAAAGTTACAGATAAGGAGAAATAAACAACCCTGACAACTCAGCTTCACACATTCCAGACCTATTCTTCGGCTGCCGGGCTAGGGAAAAAAGGACTTTCACACTGTTGGGGTCTTGCCAGCAGACCCCGACAGCCCGGATGTGGCCACAGTCTCAGAAAGTCCAGAAGCTGCTGCTCCAAGGGCACAACAGCAAAGGTTGCTGTCTGCACGGCCCAACTCCCATGCCAGGCCCCCACCCATGGCTGTGTTTCTGCAGGTCATGCCAAGCACAGAGAGCAAACATCTGCCCACAGTGAGGGTCTGCAGCTGTGGGGGACGCCCGAATCTCCTGTCACATTGGTCACTCTGGAGGCACAGAGACTGCTGAGTGAATTAACAAACCACTTGAGTTCTTTGTTCTTTAGCCTTTTCAAAGGGCACTGAGACATTCAAGCCCTGCCCCAAGAGCTTGGGTGCAGCCTGGAGCAGAGCCCAGTGCTCTGAGAGTGCTGGGGGTGGATTTGTGCTGTCCCAATAGCAGCCACACAATTCCTTAGGTGGGGAATTCCATGGGCATGGTGTGAGCTCTGGAAACACCCGGTGGGTTTGGAGCCAGCTCGGGGCTCTGCTTGTACTCACCTCTGCAAGCCTGGCACTCCAATCCCTCCCCTTCTCACAGTCCCCTGACTCTGAGATCTCCGGCCATGAGAAGGGCAAAGCCTGGAGAAGAGGAGGCTCGGGGGGACCTTCTTGTTCTCTGCAATAAAAGGAGGGTCTAGCTCAGGGATGTCAAGCTCTGTCCCAGGAAACAGGGATGGGATGAGGCAACAGCCTCAAGCTGTGCCAGGGGAGGTTTAGGTTGGATATTAGGAAATAATTTCTTCCCTGAAAGGGCTGCCAGCCCCTGGCACAGCTGCCCAAGGCAGTGCTGGAGTCCCCATCCCTGGAGGGATCCTGAGAGAAGTGGAGATGTGGCACCTGGGGACATGGTTTAGTGGTGCAGTCGTCAGCGTTAGGGAAATATTTGGATCTGGTGATCTTGGACATCTCTTCCAACCTAAACAATTCTGTGATTCTGTGTTTCTATAAGAAAATGGTGCAGCTTGCAGTAAAACCCCCCGAGATGACACGTGGCTGAGGGCAGCTCATGGTCCCCAGGGCAGAAACACCCAGCCCTGGGGACGTTGGAAGGGTAAAGGCTTTTGGGGCTCTCAAAGGGGCCTGGGGGTGAGGATGAATCCCTGCAGATGGACCTGGGCTGGGGACCTGCTCATGGATGAATCCCTGCAGATCCGCTTGGACGGGCGAGGAAGGGGTGAGGAGGGTGAGGAAGGAGTGAGGAGGGTGAGGAAGGCGTGAGGAGGGTGAGAGCAGCCCCCAGGCAGCCCAGGGGCAGCCCAGCTGTCTGGGAGCAGAGCTCGGAGCAGGGATGTAGCTCAGAGAGCCGAGCCCTGGGCCCAGGCTGCTGTGCCAAGTCCCTGAGCTGAAGGATGGAGAGCTGTGCTGCGAGGCGCCAGTGCAAACCACAAGAAAGCCAGGCTGGGCTTCTTTGTAGCACTCCAAGCTTGACAATTAATGCGTGCAAGCCACTGAATTATGGGCTGGAGACACTGGGAGCCCAAATGGCAGCTAACGAGTGCTGATGATTGGCTTTCCGGAGGCCATGGAGACACAGACACTTATTCTTAGAGACACGGGTCCCAGAGGGAGCTCGGCAGACACAGGAGCCTCTCTGCAGCACTCACATCCTCCCTGCCCTGCGTCCCCTCACTGGGGAGTGAGGCAGGGATGCAGGGGAAAGGGGCACTGAGCCCTCACCCACCCGTTTGTTCGGCCTCAAACATCCCAAATAACTTCACTTGCTCTTTTTGTGCCATGTGCCTCCACCCTCGAGGTCAGAAGTTGCCCTTGGGAGGTGATGCCTCAGGATTTCAGCTTTTATATTTTCCGTCTATTTGAATCCTGTAATTCTTTAGTGCATAACTCCAAACTCCACATGCAGTGTGAGCTGCTGCTTTCCCATTTTGGGCAGACACAACAATTCCTCTCCAGGCCTGGCAATCAAGGACACCTCACTGCCTCAGGCCCTGAGGGATGGAAACAAAAGTGAGTTGGGGGGAGCAAACTTGGGGTAAATGACTTCATTAGCTGAAGCTGTAATTGGCAGATGAACCCCCAATATGCAAATGAACCAAACTTATAAAAGTGTGAAAACCTGTGATCCATCATCCATCTTTGGGTGCAGCCCCTGGGGGGCTTTGTCTGCCCTAAATTGTCCCTGAAGGTCCTTCAATAAATAGAAATGCTTTTTCTTGCCTTAGTTTTGTCTGGCCTCTGTTTTTAGGTAGCCCAGAAAGGCATCAGAGGGATGGGGAGTGAGGCCAGCAGGTGCCAGTCCCCTGAGGGCTGGGCAGAGCCCACAGGCTGCTCTTGGTCTGCAGGGCAGGTGGGGAGGACAAGGAGGGGCAGCAGAGCTCCCTTAAGGCAGGTCAGTGTTGCAGGAAAAAACCCTCCACAGTGTCAAGGAATCCCAGGAAAGGCTCACATCCCCCGTGCTGTGCCCTCCCTCACATAGCTGTGCTTCCAGACACAGGAATGCTTTACAGTCAGTGCATGCTTCCTGTCACACTCCCAGTTAATTGCTGAAGTATTTGAATGCTGGGCTTTCTCTCCATCTCGCCAGAACAGGGGCCGTGTGCTGCTGTCCTTCCTCTCATCTCCACGCTGGATTTTCCCTCCCTGATGATTTCTGTGCTGATGCTCCCCAAGCACCAGGCAGGCATGAGCCTGGCACCTCCCGCAGCAGGGCAGTCAGCTCCAGCCCTGACTGGAGCAGCCAAGGGCGACCAGCTGGAAAATCACTCCTGCATCAGGCACCACTGCTTCAAGGTCAGGGCAGCTCTGTCCACGTCAGGCTCTGGCTCTGGGGTGGTGCATCCCCTCAGGGCACGTCTGGGGAGCACAGGATGGACTGGTGCAAACACTGGAGCAGAGCAGAGTGCCCAGGGCAGGACTGGACAGCCCAGGGCACTCGAGGGGGCTCCTGCAGCATCTGAGAGACAGCTCTGGGACTCTCACCAAGGCAGAACCAGTGGAGATGAATAAATGTGTTTGTAGGGAAGGATTTATTTGCCAGTGCAGAAAAGCAAACGCCCAAATCTCACCACTGAAATGCATGACTGGAGAGCTGGGAATGGGGATGCTCCATCTCTCAGTGCTCACAACACAGAGATGTTTGGATAGGGCTGAAAAGGCTGATTTCTGAGGTTGTCATCAGCTTTTTGGGGCAAGGAGGATCTTTGTGCCTGTGGCAGGCGGGTGATGGATCTGTGTCCCTTGTGCCACTCCACCCTGTGCCCCAAGTGTCCCTCAGCCCCTGCTCAGGCACTGCTGGGACACAGGTTCAGATTCTGTCCCAGGCCTCCGATCCTTCCTTCCCTGGCTCTTGACCAAAGTTTCCAACTTTGCAGTTACCATTTAAAAATAAGAGAATAGCACAAACACATTTGAAAGTGCAATGAGGTTTTCAGTGTTGTTTTGTTTCGTTGTTTGGTTTGGGTTTTTTTTTTTCTTTTTAATTTCATGGAAATTCATTTCTTCATTTCCCTTCAGCAGCTCAGTGTCTCTCCTTTGGACACTTTAATAACTCTAAGTATTATGGCATGTTATATATGCCATATTATCATATTATGGCACCCAGAAGTGCCCCCAGCACTGGAGGTAAGAGAGCAGCACCTTCCAAAGCAGGAAGGTCATTCACCATCCAGTGAAGAACCTGTTGAATGGTGAGTGATGGATTTGATGCCCTCCTGGGGTTCCCTCCCTGCTCCGTGTTGCCACCCTTGAGTTGTGTCACCACTGCCTGTCACCAGCAAATCCCACAACAAAGGCAGCAGTGAGATTCACACAGTGCTGCTGGGGATGGAGACTCCAAGGGAGGAGCTTCCCAAAAAGGCTTTGCTGCTTTCCCAGCACTGTCCACCCAGGAGGTTGCAGTACCACCTTCCCCAGGTGCCTGTGAGAACAACACTTTTATCCCAAGAAATTTACAACAATTCCCCCTCATCAAAAATCCATCATTTCACCAAAACCCCCATGGATGTGATTTTCTTTAATTTTCCATTGCTGTTGTTGTTGTTTCCTTTTTCATTTCCCCATTTTCAGGGTGTTTTAGCAGATTGCTGTTTTCCACATCCTTTTGTCAGACCCTGGTTACCACAGGATGAAGGGCATCAGCCTTGATCCTTGGGGTTTTTTTTGCAATTTTCCCTTTGCTAATGTCCAATTTTGCAAACTTCTCCACATTAGAGAAGTGGTAAAAAGGACTGCAAAGAATGAAGATGAAAAGCTAAAATAAACCCAGAGTCCTTGGTAAATCTGGGCATCACATTTTTGGGGTTACCAGTGGTGAAAGGAAAGAAATGGGAAAGGTGGCAAGGAGGATGAACGGCCCAAATCTCCTCCATGTCATGGCTGGTTTAATCAAATAATTAAAAGACATTCTTCCTGCTGGGGGAAGAACATAAACCACAGACATTTGGGGCATCTCTTCCCCAATGCTATTGCTTTCTCCTCAATAAATTTCACCCCTGAGTGAGCTCGGTGCTGCCAGGTTCTGGCAGCTGCCTCTGAACGTCCCAGAGGCTGCATTGCTTTGCCCAGGGCGGTGATTTGGGGAGGAAAGCTGCAAGTGTGGAGAAGAACAAGGGCTGCACCACCTGACCTTTAAAGGCCCTTCCAGCCCAAGCTGTTCTGTGGTTCTGTGAAGGCTCACAGGGGTCAGGAGGGCACAGACCCATCCTACAGCCTGTCCCTGTGCTGACAGCAGTGGGGAAGTGTTTGTGGGGCAAAGCCACAGTCCCCAGTGCAGCAGCAGTTGGGAACAGTCCTGAGACTGATGCAAAGCCAGGAAAGCCCTGGCTGGTGTGATGCCGTAGGATTTTAGCTTTTTTATTTTTCAGACCCTGTAGTGCTTTGGGGTATCACTCTAAAACCCCATAGCTTGTTAGCTGCTGTTGTCCCCTTTTATTCAGACAAAACAGTTCCTCTCTGGGCCTGAAACTCAAGGGCACCCTACAGCCTCAGACCCCAAAAAGTGTAAACAAAAGGGAGCAAACTGGGGGTAAATGAATTCATTACTTGAAGCTGTAATTGGAGAATTAACCCCTGGTATGTAAATGGATCAAACTGATAATTGTGTGTAAAACTCATGACCATTGTCCATCCTGGGTGCAGCCTCTGGGAGGCTTTGGCTGCCCAGGGTGTACCTGTTGAAGGCCTTTAATAAAAACCCACTTTATTCTCCTAATCTTGTCCAGCCCCTGTTCTAGGGAGCCGCTCCAGGCATCAGCAGGAGCCCAGGTGCAGCACAGCCAGGCACTCACTCACTCAGAAGGGAAGAGCAGTGGCAAACACCAAACCCAGCCACGCAGGCCCTTCCCTGTCCCCCACACAGGCTGCTCAGCTCCAAGGGATCTCATGAGGTGGTTCTGGGGACAGAATCCCTTTCTGTACCTTTTTGTGCCCATCCAGGACAAATCCAGACCTTTGTCTGCATTTCCATCATGACAGGGAGGTCGTTCCCCACCTTCTCCTGGGCACCTCCCTCAACCAACATCATCCCATTTGCAGGTGTCAGGACTCCCCTCCTGCTCCCTGTCAGGAATGTTCCTCTCAAAAGCCAAGTTTCCAAACTACTTCGAGGCAATGATGAGATTATTTCGGCTCCCTGGAAAAGTTACAGGGACAGTTCTTTGGCACAGGGTCAGAGCTGAGAATCTCTGGATTCAGCAACGTGGCCAAAGCAGAAAGATCCCAGCATGTATAAATCAGACAGGAGGGTTATTTCTGAGGGGATGTAATACAGCCATCCTGACGTTACAGTAATTCTTGGGATAGGCTCACTGAAAGGAGTTCAGGAATTTGAAGTATGGGTGATGAGAAATTATTTTGGAACCAGCATATTCACTTTATTGAGAAGAGTGGTAAGGTGCCCATAAATCTTTCTAGGAGCATTTCAGGTACTTTTATGACTCTTGCATGGGATTTATTGCATATTTTCAGAAAAAAAATATAATTTAAAAGGACATTGCCAAGCAGTTTTTATAGCTTTTATTTATTTTTTAATCTCCATTGTTCACAGAGCCCTCCTCAGTGCTGGAAAACGCAATTCTGCCCTGTTACATCTCCCAGACAAGGAATTTTGCTTTCTCTCTGCAATGCTGAGCAGGGATGGAGCTGGAGTGTCTTGGGCTGTAACTGGGCTGGGCTAGGTGGGGTGAATGTCCCTCCTGCAGAGCTCCAGGAGCACTGGACCTGCTGCAGGGTCTCCCCACAGAGGGACGGCCAGATTTTAGGGGAGGCATCCAGCGTGGTGGATCTCCCTGTGCTGGATGTCACTGTGGGAGGGTAACAGGGCTTTAATATTTTATTTTAAAGCCCATTTTTTCAGCAATGTTGAGAAATCCCATGCAGCCCTGGGAAATCCCAAAGGCTGCCTTGGAAAATGGAGCAGTTGAGGAATGCTGGGGAGTGATCCCCATATCTTGGGCAGGAAAGGATCTGTTTTATCTGATTCTTTCAGGAGCACCTCTCATCAGTCATGGAATCACAGGACACCCTGGGCTGGAGGGGACCCCAAGGATCAGCCAGCCCAGCCCCTGTCCCTGCCCCGACCCCCCAACAACCCCACCCTGGGCATCCCTGGAGCTCTGGCAGCCTCGGGGCCGTGCCCATTCCCTGGGGAGCCTGGGCAGTGCCAGCACCCTCTGGGGGAAGAACCTTTCCCTGAGCTGCAGCCTGAGCTGCCCTGGCCCAGCTCCAGCCGTGCCCTGGCTGCTGTCCCTGTCCCAGAGCAGAGCTGGGAGCTGCCCCTCGGGAGGAGCTGCAGATCCCTGAGCTCTGCCCTCAGTGTGCCCTGCTCCAGCTGCACACACCAAGAGCCCTCAGCTGCTCCTGCTGTAGCCCCTCCTGACCCTTGACCATCTCCTTGTCCCTCCTCTGGACACTCTCTGACAGTTTCATACCCAGGCTGGACGTTCCCCCGCTCCAGTGGAGATGTTTTCCAAATCTGCAGCACTTCTGGCCCGAAATGCAACCCTGGAGTTTTGGCTCCTGCAACCTCCTTTGGACAGCCTGAGTTTGTTTAGCCTTCCCTGGCCTTCCTGCTCCTAATTGAAATGCTGCTCTGGAGGCCAGTCACGCTGTGCTGGTGTCTCCTCTGCTGCTCCCATGTCACAGGGACTGAGGGCAAACCAGGGCGTGACGTCCCAGTGTCACACCCCGACGGCTGGCAGGGAAGGGACCAGCAGTGTTGGCACTTTTGCTGTGCTGTGGGCAGGGGGAAGGAGCTGCAGCGGGGGCTCCAACCTCCTGGCAGGGAGCTGAGGTGCTGGGGCCAGAGGATGGAGTGGGAGGATGGACCAGAAATCGCTGCTCCCAGCCTGACTCCTCACAGACCCCGACAGGCTCTTCCAGCAACCCCTTCCCAGTAGTGCTCCCTGGGGGCTCTGCAAGGAGGAAAAAGTTAAACACATTCATCAGGCAGGTCTGGCTCCTTTCCCCTTTCTTCGTCATCATCACCGACCCCTCCAGTTCTGTGGGTTTTTCCTTCATTCTCTCTCCCATAAAATGCTTTTCATCTGGTGGCTCTAATTCCTTTAAATACTTACGAAAACTCATAAAACTACGTGGAAACAAGCAGCCATTTTCTCCTTAGAAAGAAGCTTCTGCCAGCAAAGCAGAAAAAAAAAAATCTTGCTCGAGTGATGCAGAGAAAAGTAAGGAATAAAGGAAGCCAGGAAGCAAGCAGGGACACAAGCAAGGAAGGCTGATTTTCACATGTCCAGAACAATTGCTTTTCCAAAGACTGTGACCATGAAGATCAGCATTTTCCAGGCTTGTTCCAGAGAGCCCATGAAATCTAAATGACAAAAATGGGCTCTTCCATCTCCAGCTGTCAATTCCTAGAGATGTCAGATGCTCTGAGCAGAAAAACACAAGGTGGAAACCACCTCTCCTGTGGCCAGGACACTTCTCCTACCAACTGCTTCAGGCTGAGGGGTCAGGATGGAGCAGGAGGTGCTGACCCCAGAGCTGCAGCTCCAGGGGAGCCACCCTCCTGCCACGGTGCCTTTTGCAGCAGCTGGGTGGCAGGAGGTGCTTCCAGCCTCACCTGCAGGCTCTCCAAAGAGGATGCTTTGGTCAGGTTTGCTCGTTAGCAAGTCCTTGATAGACGTTGCTTGGGATGTGCCTTCTCACCAAAGGCCCCCAGGGACTGTGTTTCAAAGAAATAGATTGCACTACCAAGATACTCAAGCCCAACCCCTCGATTTCTCCTCTGCCAGGGCCCCAGCTCCTCAGAGGGCAGGCTGGTGGCTGTCGAGCTGCAGGTGTTCCACCCACCTGTGCTGACGTGAAGAAGTGACCCTGACTCATTTGCCTTGCCCGTGGTTTTCCTTTCTTGCTCAAATCCTCCTGACACAAGATCCCAGGAGCTGGTGGTATCAATTTCCCAATCGAGGGAGGTCTCCTTGTGAAGTAAAATCACAGCAGCTAAAAAGCTTCCTCTGCAGGTTCATGAGTTTGTTTATTTCTGTTGCCTTTTATCTAGTAACTGATCTATTTTCTTGCGTTTTCCACAGTGTCATTGGAAGCTGAAGCTCACAGTGGGCTCAGCAATTAGTGGTAGCACAGAAATATAAGGCAAAAACAAGTATTGCTAATGAGCTGACACATTAAACAATGAGTCACACTTCCATAAGGAGCCCAAATCGAGTTATAACCCTAAATAAACAAGCTGTGAGAAACAGTTTACAAAATATGAATGTGTTACTTATTTAACTGCTGTTGAGAAGCTGCGATCTGAACCCTGAGATGTATTTAAATATCTGAGACAAATACTCAGTGAGTGGTTTGTCAGACCGAGGCAGTGGGGGCTGCATGGGATGGAAGGAACCCACAGCAGGACGAGGGGACCAGCAACACACAGCCTTGGGATGGTGTCCTCCCCTCTGCGTCCTTCCACATCTCCATGTGGACCAGGCAGGGGCTGTCCCACACCAGGGAATGGAGGCAGCAAAGGCTGGGAGCCAAGAGAGGCTGCAAATGGGAATGTTCCTCCTCTCACAGGGGTCTCTGGGCAATGCCAGAAATTTGGGAATTCTCAGGCTCCTGAAGAAAGTCATCACAGGGTCAGGCAGAGCCCCTGTGACTTCTCATTTGGGGCTGAGAAGTAAAACTGAAGATAAATGATTAGTCCTAAATTGAATGAGAAACTTCCTTCACTTTTTATCAGGGCCTGTTGTGACAAGACAGTGGGGAATGGGTTTAAACTGCAGAGAGGTCAGTCTGAATTCGATATAAGGAAGAAGTTTTCTACAGTGAGGTGATGGGGCCCTGGCACAGGTGCCCAGAGCAGTTGGGGCTGCTCCTGGATCCCTGGCAGTGCCCAAGGCCAGGTTGGACAGGGCTGGGAACAGCCTGGGGCAGTGGGAGGTGTCCCTGCCATGGCAGCAAGAAGGAAATGACATTTAAAGGTCCTTTCCAAACCAGACCCTACTGTGGCTCTGTGGTTCTATGGATCTACTGAAAGGTCACAGTAAGCTCAACCAGAACTCCTCCAGGCTGAGCAACCCCACCTCTCTCTGCGCCCCAGGGTGGAGGCTGTTCATAAGGAGATTGTATTTACCCCAAAGAGGGGGCAGAGTCTTGCTCAGGCTCCTTTGGATTCAGGAGCTCTGAAATGAAAGCACTGCCTGCTTCTCCTGCAGGTAGGAGTGAGCTTCCAAAGGAAGGGCTCTGCCCTCAGCTTGTTCTCATGGTCCATGGGTGTCACCCTGTTCTTTTGAGAGTTTTAAAGTTCTTCTACAAGTTCCTATGCCTTCTGATATTTGCATATGTCAGCTGAGTTTTCTCACACACTGTTCATGTAAATAATGATTGTTTTGTATTCTTCTTTGTGAGGGGAGAGAATTAATAGACTGTTGGTTTAACCAGTGTGGTTGGAGAGGTGGCAGTTTCACCCTCCAATCCACTGTCATTTTTACTATTGTATGTATAGCAGAGTCAGAAAATAAAGTTTGCCTTTTTGAGTTCTTTTTCTTTCCTTTTACATCTCCCCTGCTTCTGTGAGTTATTTCGTGTCACCGTGTGAGACATGGGTGGTGCTGGACGTGCCCTGTCCTGGGGCTGCCCTTGGGGAATGGCTGGGGAAGGAGCCACTTCCAGAGCACTGGTGGTGCTGGGCAATCTGTGTTTTCTTTCAGCCCCTGGTCCTCTCTCTGGACACCTCTCCAGCTGGACAGGGGTGATGTCTCCCTGCCTTCCACCCTGGCAGCCAGTTGTGAATCTCCAGCCTGCAGGTGCCACCAAGAGAGAAGGAGAAGGGTGACAGGGGCTGTGATGTGGGGATGCTCCAGCTGGGCCCTGCCCTGCTGCATTCTGCTGCTCTGGGACACCCTCAGCACAAAGTGGGGTGTGACCATCCCATCTCCCCACATTGTCAGTCCCCAGCCTCGGCCCTCTCTGTGCTCAGTCTGCCAATGCCACCAGGGCCAGCTGTGGCCTTTGTGACAGCCTCACCTCAGCAGGCTCCAGCTGCCCTCCAGGAGGAGCTCGGACCTGTGGCCACAGCTCTGATCCTTCCCAGACCCTCCTGGTGTCCATCCCACCCTTTCATCCCTCTCCTCAAGCTCTCCATCCTCTCACACCTCTCCACGCCTGCTCCCCTGGCCAGACAGTGACAGTCCTCAAATCACAAGTGGCACAAGGACTGGGACAAGCTCCTGGGCTGGCAAAGTGAAGAGGTTTTAGAGGTCTATTAGGAATAGCAGAAACCCCAGCAATGGCAAAGGGTGCTGCTACACAGAGATGGTAAAATTGCTCATAACGAGGCAGGAGAGGCAGACGTGACCAGGGAGCATTTCTGCTCCGTGTGTTTGGGAGGAAGCACTTCCAACACGCAAGGACAATGAAGTGCTCTTCAGGCTCTTGGTACCTAAGGAGAACGTCAAACAACATCTACATGGGACAAACATTTTCAAATCACCCTAAAAATAATAGTAATCTCAATAATCAGTCTAATTTCACATGTCAAGAGTCTGAAAAGAGCTGGCTGAGGGTTTCTGCAGCCCTGCACAGTTAGTGCTAAATGATTTTATGACCAGAGAAATGAGGTGGATCATATTGGGCAGATCTAGAGCTCAGACCCCACAAGCATCACAAGAGCCCAGAGGAGGTTCATGAGCTGCAGGAGTGATGAGTTAATGAGATTGGTGTGAACTGCCTGAGTGGATGTCTGCGTCCTCTGCTCACCCACCATTCCTCCACAGGTATCTTCAAACAATCCTGATGCTGGATTTGGTGGTTTCAGACCCTGCAGACAATGGCAGAGCTCTCTGGGGAATGCCCATGCCTTGGGGGTCCAGAGGAGGTCTGCAGACAGCTCCAGGTGGGCTGGGACTGTTTCCCCCAAGCCTCTGGAGGTCGCTGAGTTCATCCCAGGTGTGGCCACGGGATGGTCCTCGAGGGGAGGAGGTGATGGGAGCTGTGCCTACCCCAGGCTTTCCAGGCAGGGTCACAGAGAGAGGGGGAAAGGGTGAGTCCAGCCCACATCCCAGGGCAGTGCCAGGCCCCGACTAACTCAGCCAACAGAGAAGCATCTCAGGCAGCTCTGGTGGCTTCCTCTCTGCACCAGGTGGTTGCCCATGCTGACCCAGGCGAGGGGATGGGGCACAAAATCCCTGAGGCTGTGGAATGGGCAGAGGACAGAGCCCTTCTCCTGGCCAGAGAAGCACCAGGAGCTCCAAGGCTCAGAGCCCCATGGTGGGTGCAGGGCCCCCTCCCCACCTCGGAGCTGAGGTGTCCTCAAGCAGGGCAGGGAGACTGAAGGGTCAGAGATGGAGCTGGACCTTGCCTTCCCTCTCCTACAAGTTGCCCAGGGGATGCCAAGACCCCTCCTGCCCCCGAGCACAGCCCTGTTCCAGGGCAGGACGGGCTCCAGGGCAGCAAGCAGCCCGGGGCAGGATCAGGGCAGGGAGCAGCTCCCAGGGAGCAGCCATGGGTGTTTTTATCTCTTTCTCCAGCCTGCCTGTTTTCCAGCTCTTTCCCCTCAGGGCGACTTCCTCTCCTGGCAGCGCCGTGTCGGGGAGGTGTGAGGGCAGCAGCTCCCGACCCCACGCCACAAAGCATCCTCCACACCACAAAGCATCCTCCATCCCTGGGCAAACGGCTCAGAGCGCCCAGCACGGGCAGCCCACCCCTGGTAATTACCTCAGCACACACCTTGGCTCTTAAGCACATGGTTAGAAACAGATCAGTGTGAGACATCTCCTTAAGTCTCATCTGGGAATCGCTGCTACCACCGAGCCCTGCTTCCCCAGTCAAAGATGATTTACTCTGATCTGCACTATTGATTTTATGGTGGGAAATGTGGTGATACCTAGAGAGAGAGTGAGACAGAGATTTGACTTATGTGAGCATGTGGGGAAGGCTCCAGTCCTCACCATAGCGCCTGCCTTTTCTGCATCTGTACCAGAATTATTTGTAGTGTTTTATGCACCCATCTGCTCCCTGCATGCTCTCTATAAATCTCACTGGCTCTCTCACACACACACATGTTTGCTTTCCATGTAGATTACTTATGATGAGAGTCTAATTAGACCCGGGGAAGCCTGCCTACAGAGCGAGCCTGGGGAGAGCTTAATTAAAGTCAATGGAGAAAATTATAGGGGAAAAAAAAAAATTAGGGCAGCAAGGAAAAAATATCAAGAAAGAAACCAAGGGGAAAAAAAGAGGCAGGGAAGCAACAGCACCAGTGAGGGAGTGTGTGAGGCTGCCAGGCTTCTGGGGAAGCCACCCTGAGCAGCAGGATCAAGGGCAGGACTCGGTGCTGTGGCCTGCAGAGCTCGGGGGGTGTTTGTGGGTCAGGAGTGGGGCTGGTGACAAGGTGGCTGGGTGCACAGAGCCCTCTGCACAGGGCTGAGCAGGGATGCTGCCCTCCTGCCCTCCTCCCGGGATGGATATCGAGGGTGCATGAGAGCACACGGCTCTGGATCCTCTCCACACGTGCTTTGAGCTGTCGCGGTCCCACCCACACCCTGGATCTGTGAGCTGGGCAAGCAGGAGGGGAGCAGGAGGGGAGCAGGGGTGCACAGGGTCTGGTTCCTCGCTGTGTCCATCCCCCACTTCCCACAGGGGACCCACTCTCATTCTCACACAGGAATTTGCTGCCCTTGTGCAGGTGGGAGGTGAGTGATGGAGAGCCCGGCCTGGGAGGGCAGCAGGGATTTTGGGTGTCACCTCAGGAGACTGAGGGCACCCCCTGTGACCTCTGCAGGGCAGGACACTGTTCTCCCCCACTGTGGAACCCAGTGACACCTGGCTGAGGGAGAGCATCTCTTTTAGAAGGTCTTGATTTAAAGACCACAAATGATGGAGAATCCACCACATCTCTTAGCAAATTGCTCCAATAGTTAATTATACTCCCTGCTTAAAAGATGCATCTTATTTCCAATTTAGGTTTTTCTAGCTTCAGCTTCCAGCCAATGAATCTCATTACATTTTTTATCTGCTAGATTAAAAACCCCTCCATTATCAGAAATCTCCTCCCTCCATAAGTATTTATAGACCATGATCAAGTTGCCTCTTAACCTCCCCTTGATAAAATAAATAGGCTGAGCCACTCCATCTCTCCCAGGCAGGCAGGCCTTGCACCCCTCCACCCATTCCTGCTCTTCCCTGAGCCCTCCCTGTGCCTGCACCCTCCCGGGCCAAAATCCTGGGTCAGGGCAGCTGAGGGGTGCTGTCCTGGGCTGTGACATGTGCCAGAGGACCAGGCTGTGCCACGGTGCTGCTGCAGGAGGGTTTGGTGTGGGGCAGATGCACGCTGTGCTCGGGGTGGTGCCAGCACAGAGGAGATCCTGCAGGGAGCACAGAGGGGACAGGAGTGGGGGGAAGCAGTTAGGAATTGTAGGGTCACTGGGGTTGGGAATCTTGGGACCCTTGGGGTTGGGAATTGTGGGATCATTGGGGTTGGGAAAGGACTCCAGGAATGTCCAGACCAGCCTTCAGCTGAATCCCACCGTGCCCACTGAACCACGGCATGGAGTGCCACAGCTGCTTGGTTTTTGAGCACTTCCAGGGATGGTGACTCCAGCACTGCCCTGGGCAGCCCCTTCCAATGTTTGACCACTCCCTGGGAAAATAAACCTTTCCTGATATCCAACCTGAATCTCCTGAGCTGCCACGTGAGGCCGTTTCCTCTTGTCCACTTGTTCCCTGGGAGCAGAGACATAGAATTTTTCAGGTTGGGAGAGACCTTTAAGATTGAGATCAGCTGTACTCCAGCACTGCCATGTCCCAGCACTAACCCAGGTTAGCTGCCACATCTGGATTTTTCAGTTCCTCCAGGGATGGGGAATCCATCACTGCCCTGGGCAGCTGTGCCAGGGCTTGATCATCCTTTCAGTGAAGAAATTGTTTGTAATATTCAGTCTCATCCTCACCCAGTAGAACTTGAGGCCATTCCCTCTCCTCCTGTCCCTGTTCCCTGGAGCAGAGCCCGACCCCCCCGGCTGTCCCCTCCTGGCAGGAGCTGTGCAGAGCCACAAGGTCCCCCCTGAGCCTCCTTTTCTCCAGGCTGAGCCCCTTCCCAGCTCCCTCAGCCTCTCCTGGGGCTCCAGCCCCTTCCCAGCTCCATTCACTTCCCTGGACACCTCCAGCATTTCAATGTCTGTCTTATCATGACGGGCACAAAACTGACCCCAGAAGTGAGGATGGACATGCTGGTAAAGAGAGAAACCAGGGGAAGAGGGGTGTGATGCAGGGAGAACATCCTGGCAGCTGGGCAGGAGTGAGGGCAGCAGCATTTTGGGGGGCAGGACCTGCAGCATCAGAGTGCAAACTCAGCTGGGGGTGATGCTGCTGCACCAAAATCTCTCAGCAAGGAGAGCTGGGCAAGAGCATCTGTGCAGGCAGCAGTGAAGGAGCAGAATGACCCATAGGGACAGGTCTGGGGGGCTCTGGCAGCTCTCAGAGAGGGTCAGCTCAGGTTCAGGGTCATCTCTGCCCCTCTCAGAAGGTGCAGCCTGGGAAACAGTGGAGACTTCACCTGAGTGAGGGTGGGAACACCTGGAGAAGCTGAGCTGGGCAATCTCTTCTATTATGGGTCTGTCCAGTCTGGACAATTTGGCACCAGTGGTGCAGACGTCTCTTCAGCCAGCTGCTTGTCCTGCAGTCATGTTGGCACACACAGCTGAGCTTCCTTCCAAGGCAGAGAGAGGCCTTGGGTGATGAGTGTCTCCTTCACAGGGCTGCTCCAGCCCTGGAGTGTGATCAGACCTGGCTGGGAGTGGGGCAGGATGGGCTGATGCCGTGGCATCATCGCTGTGAGGTGCCAAACAGACACGTGCCCTCCACAACTGGCTCTGGCAGCGCCACCAGGTCTCCCCCACTGCTGGGCACCTTCTCCTGGATCAGCACTGCGTCCTTGGGGTGACTTGAGCCAGCCTCGGCAGGAGCAGTACCCAGAATGCTGGGGTCTGACTGGAACATTGCAGCCTGTGCAGGCTGCCCACGGGCTGGGAGCTCTCTGCTTCCCATGGCCTGTGGCCCCTGCCCTGTGTGTGCCCACGTCCCCCGGTGTGTGACAAATCCCAGACAAGGGCAGTGCTGTAGGGAGCACTGGGTCCCAGTGGCTCTGCTCCTTCCCCTTCTCTGTGTTCCAGACTGCCAAATCCTCTCCATTTGGGCTGAGCAAGGGGATTCCTGGAAAGCAGCGATACAGATGTGCTTCTGCTCACAACATCCAGCTGTGCATTCCAGTGCCATCAGCTTAACCTCGTCCTCGCCAGCTGACAGCTGGAGCATCTTGGAGCAGGGCTGTGCCCAAAGCCACCTCCTCTTGCATGCTGGAGACCCAGGAACTCGGGGTCTAGGGCGGTGCAGGGCCCAGCAGGCTCTGGGGTGCTGCTGCTGCAGGCCAGGGAGAGCAGGATGCTGCTGTGTGCACAGGCAACCCGCGGGGGACGGCTGCCCCCAGCCCTAGAAGCCTCCTCACACCCACAGCTGCAGACCCTGGCTCATCCTGCCTGGTGTCAGATGCAATAAGAGAGATGAGCTCCCCCAGCATGGCCAGCACACACTGTGTGGTCTCCCTCTGGCTTTAGGCTCCCAGAATTTCTTCTTCTCTCTGAGAGATGTCAGGTTGAATAAAACTAAATAGATCCTGATGGAGGAAAACTGCAGTTAAGTGGGTTGGCTGACTGCTTGCCTTCTTTTTGTTTTGTTTTTTGACTTGTCACAGTTAGAAAGCCACCAGGGAAATGTTCTGGCAGGCCCTCGGTCACGGTCCCTCGCTCTTGCAGGCCGTCTCCCCTGAGCCTGGTTAGCTCTGCCTCCCTGCCAGGACAGGAGGCCACTCCAGCCCCAGGAGAAGGGTCAGCACCTGACAAGTGTGAAATGAAACTTGTGTCACCTTGTGCCCGCATGATTAGGAAAGGATCACCCGTCCCTGGTGGCTGTGAGCCAGCAGGGTCCTGCCCACAGCCACCCCCTGTGCCCCCCCAGGAGCAGAGGGGACCCCAAGGCAGTGGCCTGGGGGCAGACAGAGCCCGGCCCGTGGGGATCCCCTGCTGGAGGCTGGGCAGGACAGAGACAAGCCCCGAGTCCTTGCAGAGTGACCAGATCTCGTGATCCCAATGTGCATCTCATGACGTTTTTCACCCACACAGCCCCTGGTCCCAGCATCATGTGAGCCCTGCTGCTCATTCAGCTGTGTCAGTTTCCAAGGCACATGGTTTGGGGACTGATTGGGACTGAGATGTTCATGGAATCATAAACTCACCGAATGGCTTGGACTGGACTTTGAAAATCATCCAGTGCCACCCCTGCCATGGCAGGGACAACTCCCACTGTCCCAGGCTGCTCCAAGCTCCATCCAGCCTGGCCTTGGGCTCTGCCAGGGATCCAGGGGCAGCCCCAGCTGCTCTGGGTAACCACGATGGATAAAAGCAGCCCAAGAAGGCAGGATGTGCTCCATCACTTGTGTTGAAATCTGATTTTTGAGCTTGACTTACAATTCTGGGCAAGGCCAAATTGCATTTTCCCTTACCTGGAAGCCATCAGCCAACAGGTCCAGAGCACCTGAGAGGCAGCATCCAACAGTTCTGATAAGGAAAAAACACTGGATGAATGTGAAATAATGGCTGTTGGGGAGCTGCTCCAGCCCTGGCTTTCAAGAGCTCCTGCAGAGGCTGACAAAGTGGAACAGCAGACAGAGATGTTTGGAGTGCGTGTCATGACAACACACCAAAAGAAAATGTCATCATTTGGAAGAAAATTCTCTCTGCAAAACATCTCCCAAGGTCAGCAAGGACCAAGCACAGAAGATCATGCGAAAGCACTGAGTGAAAGGAATTCAAAACTCTGTGCTTCACAACACGCTTTGGTGGTGACCGTGGCGTTGGTGCTGGGTTGAACTTAAAGCTCTTTTCCAGCCTTAATGACCCAATGAAAATTCACCTCAGGGCACTGGAGCTGCTCCACTCCATGCCCAGATGTGTGCAGTACCTGAGGTCAGTTCTGCTGTCCCACCTTGGCCGGGCAGCACCACTGAGAGCACAGGCACCACGTGGGACCTCTGTTCTCAAAGGCAGGGCACAGAAGCCCCAGGGAAACCCACAAACTCTCAGAGCATCTTTGGCCCAAGGTCAGCCCAGACCTGCTGGACTTCACATAGAAAAGTTGCCTCTTGTTAGAGGAACGTGGCCCAGATTCCGTGGGATGGTGGGGGTTGGCACATCAAGCAGAAATGCCACTCTCTCCTGGAGGTTCCTCTCTGGATCTTTAGAGGTGCTGAGCACAGCAGGGCAGCACCCGTGACTTTGGGGGCTCAGCTCAGTAATTCCTTCCTGCTGTGTTGGCTCGAGCTCACACACAGGTGATGAACCAGCCAGTGGGATAGAAGGAAAGTTCCAGATCCCAGTGAAATCCCAACCACCAGCTGCCAGCAAGGGTAGGTGCTGCCCACAGGGCCCCTCTGGAGTGCCGTGCCCTGGATCTCATCACATCCCCCATGCCCTGGGCTGTGACAAATCCTGCAGTGGCATTACCAGGACCAGCAGAAATAGGCCAATCATAGACTTCTATCTGAAATATTTTCTTCTAGTTTATTCCAGGTGTCCTCATGCTCCTCCCAAAACTCTGCAGTTTTCAGACCTGGGGCTTTGTCGCTTCCATTTATTTTTTTAATTTTCTTCTCTTCTTTCTTTTCAGCCTTATCTCTTTTTCCTTTTTGGTGAAGGAGGAAATGAAACCAGTGGAAATTTTTAGGTCATTAAAACTGAGGTCATTCCAAAACACTACTTTTCTTTTAAAGAACAGGAATTTAATATCATTTTTGCTGATTTAATGTTGTAATATTTCACTCATCTCTGACCACAGCAGATTTCAGAGAGCCCACACCTCTGATACCTGAATGTGTCCAGAGCAGATCCCAGAGCCTGTGAGTATTTTGGGTCCCACCAGCTGATCCAAACTTGTTCCATGAGCAAGAAAACGAACAGAGATGCCCGGGGCAGTCACAGCCAGGCCCTAAGCAGGGAACCATCCACATCTTCTGACCAGGAATCCAGCTGTGCCACCCTCACCCAGCACAGGTATGTTTGAAGCTCTGGCATTTCCTGGGACCTGTGACGTCTGTGGTGGCAGCAGTACCAGGAAATAAAGACAGATCTCTCCCGAGCCCTGCCATCAGACCAGGAGGGCAGAAATGTGTCCACGACAGGACGGGAGGTGATTGTCCTCCTTCCCTTTACCACTGAAGGCTCTCCACAGTGGTCCAACAAGCCCAATTTGTGTTCTGCTGTTGAGGGATAGTAGAAAAGTTTGAGCAGGGATAAATTTGCACTGAAATGTCTCACACCTGCCAGGGAGGAGCACTCAGTGTTTCTCTTGGGAGAGGGCACCTCTTTAACTGTGCTCTTCTAACAGGGTCCCACTGAGTGGGCCTTGCCACTGTTCCTTGGTCATGACTTCTTCATGAGAAACAAATCCTGGTGCTGTGCAGGAGCAGACATCTCTGAGCATCTCAGGAATCAGAGCAAGGGCTGGAAATCAAACCCTGGACGTGCAGGGCTGCAGGCAGCCACCTCTCCTCACTGCAGCAGAGAGTCATTAAACCAAGGCTGGATTTTCCTAAGAGAGGCTCTAAAACCCTGAATTCCAAGCTGCACTCCCCCATGCCCCCCACCCTCAGCCCATGAGGCTGAACCTTCACCCTGATCCCTCTGAGATGGAGGCTCTGGTTGGCCTCCAGACATCTCCAAAGTGTTTTGTCCCAACCACAGGGGTTTGAACATGGTCTTCCCTACGCTGCTGGGACATGGCAGTGGCAGAGGGGAGCTCAGGCCCCGTGGTGGTGAGAGGGAGGGATCCCCCGTGGAGGCTGGGGCTGTGCTGGCACACCAGAGCGAGGTGCTGGTGCTCACTGCTGATTTATTGGCAGGGCTGGAAGGTGTTGCATTGGGTTAAGTATTAACAGATCTCATGAGCCTCATTAGCTGTCCTCTTTTCACTCTCCAGCTGAAGAGTTACTGCTCCAAAATCTATAGTGCCTTGGCAGCTGCCTGGCTGATTCCCAGGTTAACCCTCACGGGGCCGCTCCCTCGCCATCCCTGTGCGCACGGCGTGTCACAGCCACAGCCATCCCCGTCCTGGGGCTGTCCTGCTGCTGGCCAGCGAGGCAGGAGGCCTCTTGGACCATTGTCATGCACATCTCTGCCCTCCAGAAGCCAGAGGCCCTCTAAGCAGAGAGCCAGCCCTCCCCAGCCCTCTTGCAGACATGCCAGCAAAGGCCAGCTCCTGGTGCAGGCCCCTGGGCACGGGGATATCCCCCTGCTCAGCTGGGAGCAGCCCACAGGGTCTGCAGGAGGGATCTGCCTGGCTGAGGGTGGTACCCGTGCGTTGGCATCTCCAGCAGGGTCAGGCTCCCAGCCCCCAGCAGCGTCCCTCAGCCCCAGTGATGCAGCTGCCATCTGAACCCATCCCCCCCCGGGGTGGGGTTGCTCACACAACCTCTCTGTCTGGTCAGAGAGAAAGTCAGATAAACTTTTCCAGGTAATGTTCTGGGGAGTTTTGAGACGGCTCAGAGAAAGAATTAAAATAATCCTTAATCTTTGCAGCCGGTGTTTTGAAGTTGTAAGGTGCTTACAAGAAGAGAATTATTCCTAAATAGCCAATGGTGTGAGGGGTGTTGATTGAGGTCCAGCTTATAAAAGTCTATAAAAGAAGGGGAAGTCCAATAATCTTTGCATTTGCCTCCGAGATTGGAGTTGTGTCACTTCATTGAGCCACCCCTCACAGGACAGTGACACCGGGGCAATGCCAACAGGCCCAGGGGCCACGGGCTCTGCAGGCCCCAGAGGGGCTTCAACGTGCAGACACCCCCTGCTTGGTCAGGCACAGCCCACGGCCAGGACTGTCCTGTCCTGAGCAGCCCAGGAGGTGACACAGTGACACAAACTGCTGGAGATGTCACACCCACCAGCTCTCTGGGGCTGCAGATCTCCAGGGATCCCAGGAGCACCGGGCACGGGGCCAGGGGTGACCACAGGAGCATCAGGTGTGACCCCTTAGCCAGGGGCTGGCCCAGGCAGCTCTTGTGGCTGATGGGATCCCCAGGCCCCCCTCAGGTCCTGCCAGGGCAGCGTGCTCAGCTGCTCCCTCCCCACACCACGAAATATTTGTGCTAGAGTGTGCCTGGTTTTGGCTTCCTTGAGAAAAGGCTGGAGCCATCTCCATCTCACTGTGGCCCTCCCTGGCACCCAGAACTGCTTCATTCTCACCAGATCCTCGTGGTCCAACAGAGGCATGAGCAGCAGGGACATTTCGTGGAGCTTGCTGGGTTTCTGCTGCCCTCCAACTAATCCTCAAAGTCCTCAGTGCGGACTTGTCTGTCCAATTACAAAATACCACCCAAACCCAGGAAGAAGAAGGAAGAAGAAGGGGAAGAAGAAGGCAAAGAAGAACAACCAGCCTCTGCCCCAAAATCTCCATCCTGCTTCATATACATTCCTATATTCTAAAACCCCAAACTCTAAGTTTTCCACCCTGTGATATTACACACTTCTAACCAACTGCACAGCCATAATTCCATTTTGGAAGCCTTCTCCACAGCCTCAGGTCAATGCAGTGTTTTCCTGGGAGTCAGAGCCTGTCAGCACAGAAAGTCTCAAATTCTCAGCATCCAGAGCTCCAACACAGCTCCAGCCTCTCCAGCCGAGTGCCCACAACCCTGGTGATGCAGGAGGAGCTGGCAGGGAGTGCAGGGGTGGCATGACCTGGTTCTCCTTCTCAAGGGCAGCTCTCGCTTCAGCAAGCCCTGGACAGTTCCTGCAGCTCCGGGTTGGTCCCTGCTGGAAAGCACTTCCTTCAGACCTGTTAATTGTTAAACAACACCAGGCTTTAATTAAAAAAGAGCCAGCTACGTTACAGGGAGAGCTGGAGGTTAACAAGCTGGGCAAGGTCATTCTCTGACCTGCTTCTCCTCTGTCCCGACGGGACTGGGAAGGGCCGTGCAGCCCCGGTGCTCTCCCACCCCTCATAAACCAGCCTGTGCAGGCAGGAGCTGCCATGCCAGGGACCCCACAGCCAGCCTGACCCCCTGGCCCTGCCCAGGACGCTGCCCAGGACAGGCAGAGGGCACTGGGAGCTGCTGGTGGGGACCCAGGCACTGCCCCAGTCGTGCTGGAGCACGTGACAGTGCAGGTAGTGACCAGGGTGAGGGTCAGCGTGGCTCTGCAGTGGGCAGTGAACCCCTCAGGGAGCCTCCTGAGGCTGGGAAGGACCCCACACGGTGCACAGGCTGAGGTGGGCTGGGGAAAGGTGACATCTCAGGGGACCTGGGCTCAGGGAATGCTCTGCCACTGTGCAGGGCTGGCTGGGAGCCGCTGCTGGTGCTCACACAGTGCCAGTGTCCCCCGGTGACTCTCCACCCCAACGGGTGATGCTGCAGGTCCCCATGGCCAGCACACTGCCTGTGGATATTCTCAGTTCAGTCAGAGAGAAAGGGAGAGAGGTTTCTGCCAGGCTAAGCCTGGGAAAAAAGTCCGAGAGGAATATAAGCAATCTGTTATCTTGTTTTCTGTTCATATTGTTTGTAGATCTGTTCTACCACACTGACCTGAGGCCAGTGTACCAATCAGGTGAAATGTTTTTACTTTAAGACCAATGGAATTAATGTTCACGATGTTCTCTATAAAAGAGAGGAGTGCTTTTGAATAAATGCTCATTTGCCTCCTGAAATCGTGCGAGTCATTTCACCTGTCCCTGGCTCAACAGTGTCACGCTGCCCACCTCGC
This sequence comes from Vidua chalybeata, assembly GCF_026979565.1. Classification (NCBI taxonomy): domain Eukaryota; kingdom Metazoa; phylum Chordata; class Aves; order Passeriformes; family Viduidae; genus Vidua; species Vidua chalybeata. Next base: position 4,900,601 of record NC_071554.1, on the reverse strand, counting down.
TCCCGTTCTCAGGGCTCTCCTGGAAGCTCCCTTGAGGCAGGAACCAGCCCCTTTCCCCCTCTCAAGGACAGAAACTTGTGTTCAGAGAGGTCTGCGACTCAACTGGTAGAAGAAAAATGAGATCTGGCAGCTCTTAAGCTGCTCCTGTGGAAAGCCCAGTGCTTCCCAGTGGACTTGGCTGCAGCTCCCTCCCAGAACACACGCTGCAGCAGGAAATCTGGTGCACAAGAAGCGTAGCACTCACTGTCACTCCTGTGCAGCTTGCTGTGGTTAAACACCTTTGCAGGCACGGAGCTAAGTGACATCCTGAAGGTCAGTGAGGAGATCAGCAGGACTGCAAAGCCAAGAAACAATCCCAGGCTGGCCACGCCATCTGAGCACTGGGGGGTGTCAGCCTTTGGCCAGATGCTATTCACCAGCCCATCAATAAGTTGGCAGTCAATAGCAAATCTCTCCGGATGGAATTTGTCAATGACATAAAGATTGGCAGAGTGGTGAATAATGAGGCTGTCACATGGAGCTGGATCGCTTCCCCCGCTGGGCCCGTTCCAACAAAAGAGGTTTTAATAGCCTCAGATGCAAAGCAGGGCTGGGGCTGGGGCTGGGCTGGAGGCTGGGCCGGGGCTGGCGGGATGGGAGGGTCCAGGGGAGGCTCTGGAGGTGGGAATGTGGCTGTCACCTCCCGGGATGGGCAGGGACAGGGTAACCCTGGTGTCTGGAGTAGGTACCGGGAACAGAGGCCAGACAAAGTTAAGAGAATTAAGTGGGTTATTTATTAAAGGCCTTCAACAGATACACCTTGGGCAGCCAAGCCTGTTGGTCAAGTTGAAATTGATGCAGCCCAGGACACGACTGACATTTTGTCCAAACCTGGCTACTTTGTCTCCCAAGTCTCCCTCTGCCTATGCCAGAACATCTGAAATCCCAGGAATGCTGGATGTGAACAGAGGCTTTTGGGGAGGATCCTCAGATTTGAGGGAGAAGAAAAGCAAGGGAGGACGAGGTGCTGCTCTGCGTTAAAGGTGACAGAGCAGCAGGGCTGTGCTGATGGCGAGCTCCCGTCGTGGGTGTCACTCGTGCTGTCCCCATTGGGTGTGGTGGGAGCCACCCCTGGTCCCCAGGGAAAGCCTGGCAGGCTCTGGGCAGGACCTGAGGGCTCCTTCCCTCGGAGCCTGCTGGTCACTGTGTGCCCAGAGCCCTCCTGCCTCCCTGCAGCACCTGCTGGAACCATTGGAGCAGCCTCGGCAGGGATTTCCATCCCTCGGAAAATAATTATGGGAAGAAAAGTGCTGGTATTAATCGGAGCCTCCATTTAAAGATTAACCACAACAAATGTGTTGCATGCAGGAAGTTTATTTAACAATGCTCCCATTGTACACCCCGAGAGCATGTTTGTCTTCATTAGTGCAGTAATTCATTATATGGCCTCTCTAACATTCAAATCAGAAGGAAGAATATTAAAAAAGTAATTATACTTTTCAAAGTAAAGCTTTATGGGTAAATTGTATGCAAATCGCTGTCTAAATCAGGGCGGCATATCTTAAGCAGATCTAAAAGTTGCAAAGGCTTCCACGGCATCATTGATATGTAATCAACATAGATGTATGATTCTGCTCCTTACTTAGGCAAATTTGAATGGCAATCCTCAAGTAGGTAATTGGTATTTATCACAATGGCTGATGGGGAGAAGCTATAATCTTGTTACGGGTGGGACCAGCCTGTCATAAATCAACCTGCTTGGAGGTTACTGCAAGACTCTGTCACATTTGGGTTTCCAGATGCTTTTAATCACCTTTTTTAACCTTCACCTCGTTTGTAATATGGGCAAATAACCTTCAGGTCTTTGAAAGCCCCTTCTGCAGGTGTCAGTGCGTTGGGGAAATAGCTGAGTGCCCTCACACCATTTGTCCACCCCGTGATGACAAGCCCCTTTTCTCTAATCAAGATAGTTTAATGAGATTTTTTTTTTCCCTTACTAAAATAGCGCTAGGAATAAAACATGAAATTGATCATTTATGTGCACCAGGGAAATCACATCATTTGGAAAATAATTTAACAGGATTGGATGGCTCAGATTTACTGCCCAAACTGCAATCACCAGCTCTGGGGACTGGGGAGGGGGAGCAGAGGGGCATCCCAGAGCCCGCTGGGGGAGCGTGGATGGGTGCAGGACACCCACCCACATGGCCTTGGGGACAGATGTCCCCTGCCACCTCGTCCCCCTTGCAAATCCACGCTGCTTCCCCAGGCATCAGGTGCTGGAATCCCTCCCCCAGCTCCTGGGGCTGCAGCAGCTGCCCTGGGGAGCCGTGGGGTGTGGCTGGACCCTGCGGTGGGGTCAGCTGGGATACAGGGGAGTATGCAAGTCCCTTTCCCCAAATTCACACCCCCAGGTTCTGTCTGTGACAGGGGTGTCCCTGCAGCCCCCGTGTCCCTGCTGTCACACAACAACAGGGCTCCCAGAAGACTCTGAGGCTCAAACACACAGCAGAGTTTTGGCTGACGGGTCAGGGCACCCCCGAGCACCCCACCACCACCCCCTCCCCCCCAGAGGATTCACAAGCCAACACGTTTCCTGCAGGGGCCTCGGGGGGGCATTGGCCATGCTGCTGAGGCACCACCAGCCCCACATCCCCACCAATCCCTGGGGATGAACACAGGCAGGAATGTGCTTCTCCTCTGGGCACCAGGTGCCCAAGGTGCCAGGGCGCAGCTCTGCCCAGCCCCAGGCACCAAACAGCCTGAGGGAAGCTGCTGCCAGGCTGGGGTCACCAAAGGGGAGCCAGGGGTCTCTGTTCCACGCACTGTGACTCCTCTGTACTGCCTGCCCAGCTCCTCCATGCTGGCAGCTCCACTCTGCTCCTCCTGGCACGGATGTTGGCATTCCCAGGTGTCCATCAGCATCTCCGCTCCTGCCAGGGAGCACCTCCAGTGCACCCAGCCCTAACACCGAGGGCGTGCAGGAATCTCTGTCAGCTCAACACCCTCTCTGATCCCTGCTCTCCTTATCCATCTGGCTGCTGGGTGGGTTCCCCACTCCCTTTTGGGGCACACAGAAGCAGATACCCCAGAAGATCTTGCTGGTGTTGCTGCTGGATAAGGAGAGCTGCATCTCGTGCCCCTGCCCGTGGCAGAGGGTGGAACAGGATGAGATTATGGGGCTCTTCCAGCCCAAACCATTCTGGGATTCTCTGATTCTCTGATCTCCCAGGATGTGCAGAGCCCATCCTGTCCATACCCCTGATGCTGAGGCCTTGCACTGATTTTAGGGGAGAAGCAGACACAGGGAGCATTCGGGGAGCCTGACAGGGAATCATGGCAGAGAAAAAAACAATTCAAAACGACCAAAGTGACTTGAAGAGGATTCACAGCTGAAAATAGGGGTGAAATGGTTTCTGCTGGTTATTAATGCCGTGCTATTTGTTCCATGTTATTAGCAGGTGATAACGTGCCATGCAGAGGTGAAAGGCAGACACAGAAATGCACGGTGGAAATTCATCTCCTCCAGCACGAGGCAATTGCGGGGCTGAGCTGGGGCACTGCTGAGCACCATGAGCCAGCAGAGATCTGAGCACTGGAGAAATGAACGGTTTTTTCATCCCCTTCCTTTCTTCTCCCTTTTTTTTTTTTTTTTTTTTTTTTTGTTTGGTTTTTTCTCCTTTTTTTTTTTTTTTTTTTTTTTTTGGAAGGGGAAAGAGGTTACATTTTTCTGTGTCAGAAATATTCCATGACACCAGAGAATCCATCAAATGACACTGCGTGTCAGGTCATGTCACAACATCATTAAAACATTATATCTTGTTGATGAGGCTCTTGCCATCAATTCAGAGAGTGACTGATTTGATCTGCAAAAAGTGGAAGTTTCTGTGCCCTGCTTGCAAGACAGCTGGCAGCTCTGCGAGAGGAAGCACTATTTCATATTCTATTTAGGGCATTAAGCCTTAATCCCATTAGAAGATTCATAGCATAGCCAGCTTCAGATAGAGAGATACTTCCATAGCTGGATGGATTTCTCCTACGACACCTGCACCACATGCTACATGGAGCCATTTGGAAAAAAAACAAGCCTACAGTTTTCCCAGCTCCTCTCTGAGAGCTTATCTCTTCCTCTAATACAGTTTAGTGCCAGGTTTTATAGACTGCTCATGCTGTCGGGAATGTTTGCTGGTATTCTGTTAACTTGATGCTTGGCTGTTCCAACACTATTCATTTAGGGCAAGCATCTGGCATGTAGCAACAAGATGGCTGATAGAATAAAATTAGGCAAGTTTATATGATTAATCATAGCTGGGAGCCAGCATTGGTCTCAGTTTGTAAGAGGTTGTGATGTATCCTGTAGGTTATTTATCAGAGAGAGCAAAGCTGTGTTCACACCTTGGGAGAACCCAGGGAAACACACCTTTGGGGGATGCTGACATGGCTTCCTGAGGGGGTTCTGGCAGCCCTGAGGCTGGGAGGAGGCAAAAGCCACGATGCTGCAGAGCAGGGGATGGTGGTGGCAAAGGCTGGCTCTCTCTAAGCCCCTGCCTGAGCCACACAGGAATTGGGAACCTGGTGACCAGCGTGGGACCTGTGTGAGCTCAGGACACACATCCTTCACCCCCACCTTGTACCTTAGTGCCAGGGCTGTGTCCCTGCACACCCCCAGTTTGTTTAGCCCAGAGGATGATAAGCCCAGGGAACAGAAAGAGGCCAGGGTTAGGGTTAGATGAGATATCAGGAGGAAATCCTTCCCTGTGAGGGTGCTGGGGCCTTGGCACAGGCTGCCCAGAGAAGCTGTGGCTGCCCCCGGATCCCTGGAAGTGCCCAAGGCCAGGTTGGACAGGGCTTGGAGCAGCCTGGGACAGTGGAAGGTGTCCTGGATGGCCTTCAAGGTCCCTTCCAAACCCCTCTGTGCTTCTCTGCCTTCTCTGCCTTGGTTTGGTGTGACAGCAGGGGACAGCCCAAGCCCCGATCCTGAGCAGGGATAAGCAGTTCCCAAAGCTGCAGCCCTGCTCTGTGGGGGCACAGGACCTCATGTCCTCCTGGCACCTCCTCCCTGCACCTCCGTGGGCTCCTGCTCATCCCCCTGGCTCTCTGGACTGGAGGCTCCCACGGATCCCGAGCTGCAGGCAGCTGTGCATCCCTCTGGCCAGGTGAGGACCTGCCTTTGGCCCCTTGCTGCTCAGCAGCCCAGTGGCTCAGCTGCTCTTTGAACTGGTAGCCCTGATGCTGCTGGGCAAGCCAGCTGTGAGGGGGGCAGGGTGCCGAGCTGTCCCCAGGATGGCCCATCCATGGCACAGGAAAACTGTGCCCCAAGGCATCCTGCCCCAAATATGCAGCGCTGCTGGGATGCAGAGCAATGCCCTGTCCTGGCTGATGTGCTGGGGAAGGTCAGTGTGACCATCACCTGCCAGTCAGCCCCCCAGGTTTGGGGAACAGTCCAGGCAGGTGGGATCTGTGCTCTCTGCAGGCCTGGAGGTGTCTGTAACATGGGTGCAGGGCAGAGAAATGGGTTTCCAGAAAAAAAAGAGAAATCAATAAGGAAAGCAAATGCAAAGTCTGAGCTGAACCCTACAGTCCTGCCAAGCTCTGGCTGTTTCATTTTGCTTTTGTGCCATTGCATTGCTTACCACAGTTCAACAGAATCTGAAGGGAAAAGTCATCCTGAGCTGAGGAATGAAGCACTTGTGCTGCTGTTAAATTATAATTCCCATTTATTCCTTTATTGCAGGAAGTTTTCTTTTTGAGGTATGGCCATTTGCAGAATTAAAAAAAGAGGGGGGAAAAAATCCCAGTGCCTGGTCCCAGCTCTGCAGCTCCCCGTGTCTGTGTGGGTATCGTGCTTGTCAGGAAATGCAGCATCAGCTGCCATGCAATAGAGCCATGATTGATAAGTGTGTAATAACCCTGACCCAGAAAACCACACCTGTAATCTTCCCCTGATGAGCTCTGCCTGCATCAGTCCCATCCGAGTGGTTAAATGCCTCACTGGTCTTTAAAGCAGTCAATTGACCCAGTGAGATGAGATGGTGCTGCTGAGGTTGCTGGGGAGGTCTGGGTCAGGGCTCTGCCCCACCTCGGGGGGGGGGATGCTCACCTGTGGCTCTCTGGGGTTTCCAGCACAGCTCACGTGTGCTCCTCTCTCCATCAGTGCCCTCTCCCTTTTCCCCCTCTCCCCAGCACGCCCCTGTTCCCATCACAGCCCCCACCCTGCGGCCAGAAGCTTTGGGAACTCGGAAACAAGGATTTTCCAAGTGACATCAAAACACCGGCCAAGAATTCTTAAATAAACCTCGAAATCAGCTCTTTTCTCATTTATTACAAAGGAACTAGTTGTGTGCCAAGCCCTGTGCTGGGCTCTGTCTGTCTGTCTGTCTGTCTGCCTCCCTGTCTCCCCCAGCCCTCTGACTCGCTTATCTATTTACCTATCTATTTACATGTATTTCTTTTCCCGGTGAATTATGTCAGGGAGGCAGTAAAGTGTTATGTATTTGCAAGCCCCATAATCTTTAAAAGCACAGTGATGCATGCTCCAGATGAGAAAAGAGCCTCCATCCAGTATGTTAATAGATAGCATTAGGGCAATAATGAAAAGCACTTGAGACAAGTAAGCCCCTATCAAAAGCTGAGTAATAGAGATGCACAGAATGAATCACAATGCACCTCCTCTGCAAAAGATATTAAGACGTCTGCTTTAGTGCAGGGTCTATTCACTCCAACAGCTGCTTCATTTCTCTGATTAAAATGGGAGTGGGGAGAGCTTTTCCAGCCATTTCCCCTTTTATGCAGTACCTTACCCACAGGCAGATGCCCACGCCGTGCCCACCGCGGGGCTGAGCACCCCGGGGCACGCAGGGGGCAGGACACACGCAAGGACACGAGCGACGCAGGCACATTGTCACACGCACGGTGACACTGCAGCAGCTGGGCGTGCGGCGGCTCCCAGGCTCCAGCGGGCACCTTCAGGCTCCCGGTGCACTGGGAACAGCCCCACACAGCCCAGCCAGGCCTCGGACACACGGCCCTTTGTGGGTGCACGCACAGGGCACCCCTGGCATCCTGGCCCCCATGCCCAGCACGGGGCCGCGGCTCCAGCCCAGCCCCTGCGGGGTTGTCTGCAGCCACCGTGGGGGTCTGGGCTGTGCAGACCCTGTGGGACAGCGAGGAAGGGAAGCCAGACAGGCCAGGAGGTGCAGGAGGAGATGAGGGTCAGGCATCTGGGATGCAGGACAGCCTTACAGACAGCAGCCATGGACAGGGGTGTTGGAGTGTTGGCATCACTAGAGAGGACAGGCAGAGCCCTGGTGGCACCGTGCTGGAGGTGCTGGATGCACAGAGGAGGGAAGAGCCCTGCTGCAGACAGGCTCAGCCCAGGCTCAGCACTGCACTGTCACATCACCAGGGCTGTGGTGGGGTCACTGGCCCTGGAAGCGTTCAAAAAACAAGTGGAGGCAGCACTTTGTGGTGTGGTTTAGTGGGCATGGGGGGATTTGTACAGAGGTTGGAATTGCTGATCTTTAGGAGGGCTTTTCCAACCTTAATGTTTCTGTGGCTCTGGTTCTATCTCCACACCTGATCTGCCTGCCTGATCTGGGCTCAGGGCAGGCAGGAACCCACACTGGGCTGGGCATCAGCTGCACAGGGCAGGCAGCATGGGAACAGCTCTGGGAGGCTCCACAGGCAGCAGCAGAGCTGGGCTCATCCCAGTGTGGGGATAGCAGGGAGGGACATGGGGAGATGGAAAGGGCTCGAGCTGACCCCTGTGTGGGGCACAGCTGGGACAGGACAGCCAGGTTCTTCTCCTTGCCTTGCCGGGGAGGTTTCAGATGGGTCGAAAAAGGGTTTTCCTTATTTGTGATCTTTTGTGATGCCCAGGACAAGCATTTCTTTGTGGTGACACAAGCACAAAGACCTTTCCCAGGGAGGCACCTGGGCAGGTGGATGCCGAGTGCGGGCCAGGCTCCCCCAACAACTCGTGAATCACTGAACTGGTGCTGCAGAGCAGCATCCTGGGGACACCCCTGGGCCCGTGGCCCAGCCCCACAGGGGGATGCTCCAGGAGCAGTTTCCCTGCTGAGTTCAGTTTTGTCAGTTCAGAGAGCCTCACAGGAGCATCATTTTGGGTGCAAGCCTACAATAACTTTGGGTGCAAGCCCACCAAAGCTCTTGATCAAGGAGTCAGGCTTAAAGCTGAGGGCCTTGCCAGGGGAAAAGCACCTGTGTCCTGGTGAGGGACACCAACGAGACTGGAGTGGACGTCTCCACTCCAGGTGCCAACTCCTGCTGCTCTCAGGTGTCCCCATGGTCCCTGTTGAGCCAACGTCTTTGTGCCATGGTCTCAGGGTGTGATGTGGCTCTCCAGCCTCACTCCATGCTGCTCCTTGACCTCACTCTCTGGCTGTCCCAGGCCATTTCCCACTGTCCTGGGCACAGTCTGCCTGTGGGTCCTGTGGACAGGCTGCACTGGGGGAAATGAAACACAGCTTGGGAGCAGCCAAGAGCTGAAGGGACAGAGAACTCCAGAGTGGATGAGGAAAACCAGCGGGAGCAAGCAGCTAATGTGGTGCTCACAAAGCTCCTGAAGATGGATCAGGTGCAGCCACACATCTGTGGGGTCTGGTTGTATACGGTCCCCCTGCGGTGCCGTGAGGCTCAATCCCCCGGGAGCCCCGCGCCTGCAGCTGGTCCATGAGCTCCCAGCAGCACCAGGACACGAGGCATGCAAATGCTGGGGAGATGGGAGAAGATCTGGCAGGTCATCAAAGGGCTGCAGCTGGAGAGCTCAACGTGAGCAGTTTGACAGCAGCTCCTGGATGCGTGCAGGGCACCAAGGCTCCCCGCGGCCGCCTCTCGCGCGTGTGCGAGCGCAGACGCTGCCAGGCCCCTCGGCACTCCCGGGAGCCACCAGCAGCACAAAACCCCGGCCACGCCAGGGAGGAGGCTGCCATCGCCACTGGCACCTCCGAGCTCGTTGCCAGATGCCCAGGAAAAGGCAGCGAGGCCTCAGCAGGGAGCTTCAGCGCCGCGTCTGCTGCTGCCTGCCAAAATTAACATCACTGACAAAAGGCATGATCCTGAAATTGCACCACCAAACAGATGGATTGCTGGAGTACGGGAGGCCTCGTAATGGAAAAGATGAGTAATTCAAGGAGAGAGCGTGGTGCCAGCGATCCGAGTGCTTGGCTGCTGCAGCAGGCTGGGAACCTGGAGTGCTGCCTGTCGCAGGGCTGGGCTCCTCCGGCTCCCCAGCAAAACCTGCAGGACGGTGCTCCAGGCTTCCTGCCGGCCACCAGCGCTGGGGACACGGCGTGGGCACGGGGCCGTGGCTGGCTGTGCTGGCTCTGCTGCTGGGTACACCCCGGGCCCTGCCCACGCTGCCCCGAGGAGAGCTGTGGCACTGGTGTGGGCATGGAGATGGCCCTGCAAGGATCACTCCAGGAGCTCGGCCATTCCCGCTGCAGAAAGCCAGGAATGTGCAGGATGTCCAGCCAGCTTCTGTCCAGCAGAGGAGAGAGGGGGAAGAGGAGTGCCTCTGTGTAGCTCCACGTTAAGCATGGCAATGAGATGTGTCCCAAAAAGGCTCTCTGAGCCCCCACTTCTCAGCAAAACCCTCACCCTGAACCCTGTGAGGGCCGGCTCATTCCTTCCCTATGAAGTGACTCACGGGAGGATCTGAGGAAGTCTGACTTTCTTCTGGCACAGAAGAGCAAGATGGATGAGAAGAGGGACACGCTCCCTCCTCTAACTACTGCTGCCCTTGCTGTCCTTGTGCAGCCTGTGGGGCTGTGCCAGGGGCTGGGATCCATCGCCCAGTGCTCAAGGGTCACACAGATCCTGCCAGCACAGCTCCTGCTGCAGTCAGAGCAGAAAAATAGGCACAGCCACTCTAAAAGAGCCAGGACCTCACCTCGCTGCCACCCCACAGCTCTCCCTGCCCTGTCATTAGACCTGGGATTATTCATTATTCTTTTTCTTTTTTAAGTACAAATGTACTGAATTCATCCACTTGTCAGTGCTATGACTGTGGTGATGCAAATGTGACACAGCAGGCTTGTACTGGGCACTGAAATACAAATTAATGGGAAAAAATGAGCTTGCTGAGTTTTTGGCAGAAGATCTGGGCTGTTCATGTTGTCCAGTGCCCTGAGGCCATGCTGGGTCCCACGGGGACACCAGGACCAGGGCACCTCCAGCATGGCTGGGCGTGGAGTCACCCTGCAGCAAACACTCTTGGGCCCATCCTGCTCAGCTCCCTGCAAGTCCTGTCTGACACGCTGGAGGAAAGTTTAGGCAGCTCAGCATTTCAGCTTCTGGAAAAAAAAAAAAAAAAGGCAGGAAAAGGAGGGAGGGAACATAAATCAGTCACAGCTTAAGGCCCCTTATCTCGGAATGACGCCCTGCAGTCCGTGAGGGCTGATACATCCATGGGCAGGGATCCTGTTGCGGAATCACTGGGATTAGATGGACTTTGCTGTGCCCTCGTTGCTCCTGCTCCTCTCCAGACCCCAGAGATGGGGCTGTGGGGTAACACCAGAGGTCCAGGCAGAGCTCCTGGTGCCCCAGGGTGCAGGTCCTGCCCGCTGCATCCCCCCGTGGGCCAGCAGGTGCTGAGTTACAGAGGCAAGGCGAAGCCTGGGGCAGCAGACAGCAGCTGGGGGGAGTGGGGCAATGTGGGTGCTGCAGCCCCCCCATCCACTGGGCAGAGCACCCCGGGGCTGGGGCAGTGCTGGGTGCTGCAAAATGCAGCCCGGCTGGCTGTGTGTGTGCCCAGTGCCTTTCCATGGCTAATGCGTCAGTTGATGTGATTTATTCACCACAAGGGTTTGGGTTGGTTTCTCTGTCTGTGAGGCTGAAAGGGGACTGAGCATTGCTGGGGTTCTGCCTCCCTGGGGGTCCCCTAAACCCACCCGAGAGATGGGGAGCAGGAGATGAGGAGCCCCATGGACAGGAGCGGCGTGGGAGGGAGAGAGCAGAGGGTGGGCACGTGTGGATCCCCCAGCTCTGCTGCAGAGGAGGGGAGGACACACGGAAAGGACTCAGGAACAACACCCCAACATGACACTGTGCCTCTCCCCAGGGGCTGAGAGGGAGCAGGGACTAACAGTGCTCTCCCACCCACCCTGGGAGGGAAAGGCAAGTGCTTGTGAGTACCAGAGAGCAAAACCAAGCCCTATATGTTTAAACTGGCAAGTTCTGTGTTTGTCATCGAGCTGTAAAATGATACCCGAACAGATGAGGACAGGAACTTCTTGGAAGGCTAAGCACAGACAGCAGGAGTGGGGGAATAGCATTTTGCTTTATTTCTTTACATGCAATCCAAGGTTTTTGTTGGTTTGTTTTTTTTTTTTTTTTTTCCTTGCAGTGTTATATTTTTCTATCCAAAAATGGTTATGAGTCTGCCAGCTCTCAGAGGCAGCACTGAGGGCTTGTGCCGTGTCTGACACACCGGGCCCAAGGGCTGGGACACAGCAAAAGGCACAAACCATAACCCCTGGCCTGGAGGGTTAATGGAAAAGCAGAACACGATGGAAGCACCGTGTGCAGGCAGTGTCAGAGCTCACATCCCACACGGACCTGGCCATTTCCAGCTGGTTTGCCACACAGAGGACATGGGAGCCATGCAGATGATGCTGAGCTGCAGGCTGGGTTTGTAGGAGAACATGTGCTCCAAGCAGCAGCTCCTGTTTGTCACCAGGATGTAGTACCTGTTCCAGTGGGCGGATAATTTTAGGTGAATGAGAAAACGCTGCTTTTTCTTTGGGTTCCAGCCATGTGCTGGGTGGGATGATGCTCACAGCAGTGACTTCTCTCAGGTGCTGCGTGGTAGGGGCACAGCCACTTCCCCTGACACGTGTTCCCTGGTTTTTTCATCCCACAGAGGTGATGCCTCGTTTGTCTGGATGCGGATCCTGTGCGGGGTTACGGGGCGGGGTGTGCACAAAGCAAATTCCTCTCTGCCGTGCTGTGACTGTCAGGAGACAGAGCACGGAGTGACAGCAGGCACGTGAGCTACTGATGGCATTAAGGATGCTCTTTTTTAGCTTAAATTGGGGGGGAATCCTGTACGAAATCCTTAACAAAGCCAGAAAGGTTTATTCGGCAGTCATTCTCTGAGATGCCAGCCAGCCTCTGAGCTGCATTTCAGCTCTCAGTTTGTCTTGAGGCATCACAAAAGTCTGAATAAAGATTGGGGTGTCCCCAGGAGAGTGTCAGAGAGGTGAACTTGGGTTCTTGGCACTGACCCAACGTGGTTCATCACACTTTTCTTCATCCCCCCCAAAAAGGCAGCCCTTAGGGAAGGCTGGGTGGGCTGGGGAGAGGGCAGGGACCAAATCTGCTGTGGGGTCCTTCACCCAGCACTGGCTGGGGGTGCCAGCCTGAAGGCAGCAGAGCCCTGACCCTCTCTGAGGCCCTGTCCTGTGCTTTATGGCCATCACTGTGCCCCAGATTGTCCCCGGGGGTCACAGCCTGCCCGGCTCAAAGGTGAAACACCATCAAGGAAGGCCAGCACAGATTTCTCACCCCTGAGGGCTCTCAGGAGGGCACACCTCAATTTTGTGTGATGTGTTGGGAGGAAAAGGGCTGGGAAACCTGAATTGCTGGGGTCAGGAGGGAAAGAAAACATCAGTGCCAGTGGAACAGCAGTGCTCCAGGAGGAGCCCAGGCTGTGGCTCCCAGGCTCATCCAGAGCCTTCCTTCACACACTGAGATCAAAGCCCCTCCAAACACAGTCACACAGTGAGGCCATGAGGGAAAGCTCAGTGCATTGAGGGTCCCAGCACTGTCACAGGGGTGACATCGAGGGGACATCATGGGCACCACGAAGAGCTCATGCTCAGCCGGTACAGATTGGTGGGAACCTGAGATGGCCAATTTCTGGAGGCTCTGGGGATCTTGGTGTGGGGTGCTGTCACACCAGGGCCACACCAACCCTTTGGACCCTTTTGTGCCAGCAGAGTGCCCTGGTGGCCAAAAAGGCCAATGGCTCCTGGCCGGTATCAGGAGTGGTGTGGCCAGCAGGAGCAGGGAGGTCACTGTCCCCCTGTGCTGGGCACTGCTGAGGGCACACCTGAGTGTCCAGTTCTGGCCCCTCAGTTTGGGAAGGATGTTGAGGGTCCAGAGGAGGCAACGAGGCTGGAGAGGGGCTGGGAACACAAACCCTGTGAGGAACGGCTGAGGGAGCTGGGGGTGCTCAGCCTGGAGAAAAGGAGACTCAGGGCTGACCTCAGCACTCTCTGCAGCTCCTGAAAGGTGCCTGTGGCCAGCTGGGCTTGGGCTCTTTCTCCAGGAACTGACAGAACCAGAGCACACAGCCTCAGCTGCCCCAAGGGAAATACAGGTTGGGTATCAGGAAAAAGTTTTTCATGGCAAGAGTGATAAAGTTCTGGAATGGCTGCCCGGGGAGGTGGTGGAGTCCCCATCCCTGGGTGTGTTTAAAACAAGGCTGGATGTGGCACTGGGTGCCAGGGTTGTGTTGAGGGGTTGGACTGGACTCGATGGTCTGGAAGGTCTCTTCCAACCCAGGGATTCTGTGATTCTGTGATTCTGTGACTGTGGCAGCACAGACACGCTGGTCCCACTGGCTGCCCCAGGTCACAGGTGGTGTCTCAGGATGGTGTCTGTGCCCCAGGTCAGCCTGGTGCTGTGGGAAAAGCCCTCATCCCCCACCCTGCTGCTCCAGGTCCCCACAAAGCCACCTGTTGGTCCAGGTAAGGGGCTCAACAGTCAGGTGGCTTCCAGGTTGCTGGGAATACCATGGAAAAAACGCTGGGAATGAGGGGATGGGCACAGCAAGCCTCCATCCCACCCACCCCACACCACCCCACCCTCCCTGTGCAGCCCAGGGTGGTGCCCAGGGGCCGGAGAAGTGGAGCACCAGAAGTGGGGCAGTGTGCTGGCCGTGGGGCAGGGACAGCCAGGGGCTGGGTGCTCAGAAACCCTGACACAGCTGGGCTTGAAGCCAGGGCACGGTGTCCTGCCCTCACCCTGCTCAGCCCAAGGCACACCAGGGCAGGAACTCTCCGGGGTGTCCTGGTCATCCTCGGCTCCAGAGGGATCATTCCAGCCCCAGGGGTTGAAAAGCCTCCAGGGAACTGAACAGGCACAATTAAAAATGTGTCATTGAGAGCCACAGAACACCACAAACAGCTGGGCAGGGTCACAAAACCCAGTTCAGCGACCCCGTGGCATTGCACCTCCCTGCCCAGTGCAGTGGGGTCACTGGGGGTGACACGTGGGTGTCCGTGCATGCTTGTCCCCTCTGCCATGTCCAGGTGAGGGACATCTGAGGATATCACTGTGCTGCAGCACGGAGCTCTGTGGGCTAACTGAAAACAGATGTATAAAAATAAACAGAAATACTAGAGATGTGATTACCAAGGAAACGCATTTCCATACAGGAAAACGTCCAAAACGACTGTCATTTACTTCCTTTATTTATTTGCATTTATAGAAATGCTCCCACCCAAGGATCTGGGCTCAGTCCTGCCCAAATCACAGCAAATGGAGCCTGCTGGGCCCTTGCCCCCTCACCCACCACTCAGCACCATGGTGCCCATCCCACGAGGGAAAGCTGCCCTTCTCCGATGGGGCTCTGGAAACTGCTTCCTTTCATTTCCCATCTCTGGGCACAGAGATTCCCCATTGGCTTTCCAGGGACCCCCCAGGGAAGGATTTTCTGGGCTCACCATGGGGCAGCTTCCCCTGCACCCAGCTCTGGGCAGCCACAGAGAGAGTTGGGCACTGAGAGCTGAGGGGATGGAGCACAGGGATGATGCTGGGGCAGGGATGTGGGGATTGCTCAGTCCAACTGCCAACAGAGCACATGAAGTGGGGAGATACAGGCTGAGGCAAATCAAAAGAGAAGCATTTTAACTTGCAAGAAATGGAAATGAGAGGAGTGAATTTGGGTCATGTCAAGGCATTCGTTCTACAGGAAATGAAATGTTTTACAAGCCTTTCCATTTCTCCCTTTATTTTTCCCTTCCCCTCCACTCTTTTGGGGAATTTGCAACAATTTTTAAAGAAAGTTTTATTTATAAAATGCACAAAGAAAATATTTGAGCTGTCCCTTTCCCCTGCAGCTATGCACAGCCCTCACACCCAGTTTCAATCCAATCAAAATGGCATTGGGGCTCATTTACCCACCACCAGCAACAGAACAACTGCACTCTTTGCCTGGAATTCTCTCAGATGATCATCTTGCCACCAAACCTTTCCTGACAGACTCCAGGCCAGGCACTGAGCAGGGATATGAGGGTCTGGCTTCAGGACCAGACCCACTGAGGGCACGAGCTGTTGTACCATGACATGAAATAACTCACACACATATGTTAAGATTAAAAGAGTGAAAGGAAGTAAAAGGAGGGAACTTTATTTCTGATTTTGCAATATACAGAATTCTAAAAGTGGTAGTGGATTGGAGGATGAAATTGCTACTTTTTTAACAACACTGGTTAAACTAAGAGTTTATTAATTCCCTCTTCTTGTAAAGAAGAATGTAAAACAATCATTATTTACATGAACATGTATGAGAAACTCTAGTAGAAATATGTAAACATTAGAAGGTATAGCAAACTTTTAGAAGAACTTCAAAACTTTTAAAAGAACAGGGCGACAACGAGCCAGCTCCTCCCTGGGCCCAGGCAGATGGAGATGTGAGGTGCAGTAAGCTGGGCAAACCCCGAGGCTCCTCGTGTTCTGGGAGTGGTGCAGAGGAGGCTGGTTTGGAGAGAAGATTTGTCTGGGTTTGCTGCTCATGGTGCAGCTTTGCTTACAGAGCCCCGGCTGGTTTGGGCTGGAGGGGCCCTGTGCTCCAGCCCTCAGAGCTTTTTCCTGTGGATGCAGGGACATGCACAGTGCCAGCTCTGGAGCTGCCCTGCTCTCGGGGTGGCAGGAGGGTGCAGCTCTGGCAGGACAAGGAGCCCGTGACCTGCAGAGCATCCTCAGTCCCCACAGCAGGAAGGGACACAGGGGCCACGCTGCCGTTGCTGGAGGGGACATTTGGCACTGTGGACCTTTTGTTCCTGAGCTCCATCAGCTCTCCCATGGCAGTGTGGGGATCCCCCAGCACTGAGGGATGGTGCTGTGCTCCAGCAGCTGCAGGGGCTGGGCCAGCAGCGCCCACACCTCGGCAAAGAGCAGCTGCAGGGCGGATGACACAGTTTGCTGCTCTGCTCTGGCGCTGCCTCTGCCGGGTAATTAGAGTTGACAGGGTGTGTGCAGAGTTACTGGGTAATTGCCCACACACCTAAGGTGTGGTGGAAGTCGGGAGGTGAACCAAAACCTTCCACCTGACCTACATGCAGAGGTGCTGCCCAGCAGCAGCAGGACGAGGAGGTGGAGAGGAGGAAGCAGATGATGAAACGCTTCTGCAGGCACAGCACAAAGCTGGCCATCCCCCAGCTGCTCGGAGAAGGGACTGGAGTAACCCCAAATCGGGCTGGAAGGGAAGGCAAGGCATGGAGCCCGGTGAGAGCATCCCTGCCCCGCCGGGGTGTGGGGGCTGCTCCAGCCCCACAGCAGCATCAGGGGAGGGCTGGACGGGCAGGAGCCCCACGTGTAGGACAAGGCAGGTAACGCTCTGCTGGCTGCCCGTGGCTGTGCCCACGTGTTCAGCTGATCAGGTTAAGTGGCTCATTTGCCTGGGAGCAGGGAGCCAAGCACTAATGGCTTTGGACATGCAGCCTGTGCTCTCCAGCCCTTCTGGGGCTGCCGCAGGTGCTGCCGAGCTGGCCCGGCTCAGGCAGAGGGGCTGGGGCACAGCCTGAGGGAACCGTGCCAGGAAATGGGCCAGGAAACGTGCCAGGAAGCGTGCCAGCTTCTGCAGCCACGGCCTCAACAGAGTGGTGCAGTCCTGGAGGAGCAGCAGGACTGGCCCTGTTACACAGCCTGAGGGAACAGGGGGCTGCCGAGTCAGAGAGCCACGGAATCCTCATTAAGGTTGGAAAAACCTCTGAGATTGTTGAGTCTAACTGATCACCCAGCACCACTGTATCCACCACTAACCCATGTCCCCAGGTGCCACATCCACATGGCTTTTGAGTATTTCCAAGGATGATGATTCCATCACTTACTTGGGCAGCCTGTTCCAATACCTAACCGCCTTTTCAGTGAAGAAATTTTTCCTAGTATCTAATCTAAACCTCCCCTGGTGCAACTTGAGGCCATTTCCTCTCATCCTTTCCAGTTCACAACCTTGGCAAGCAACTGGAGAGCAGAGATGAGGGCCAGGTTAGCTCTTTCCTTCATCCCCTCAGCTCCCAGAGCTCACCTCTAATACGTACAGAAAGTCTGGGGGCTACAGCAGAGCAGAGGGACCAGGAGGAGGAAAGCAAAGGCCAAGTGTCTGTCACATCTTAACCTTGAACCTGCACTGCCAGTGCACCAGCACTGAGCACGAGTGGCCACTTCCAGCCTTGGCAGCCTCCCTGTGCAGCAGGACTAAATATTCCTGGTGCCACCCAGCAGCCCCTGCCTGAGTCTCTCTGGCCCACAGAAACCAGAGATCTCCTGCATCTAGGTTTGCCTTTCACAGAATCACAGAATCACAGAATAATGAGGTTGGAAGAGACCTCTAAGATCAAGTCCAACCTATGCCCTAACACCTCAACCAGACTATAGCACCAAGTGCCATGTCCAGTCTTTTTTTAAACACATCCAGAAATGGTGATTCCACCACCTCCCTGGGAAGACAATTCCAGTACTTTATTATTCTTTCGGTGAAAAATTTCTTCCTAATATCCAACCTGTACCTCCCCTGATGTAGCTTCAACCCATCCTGCTTGTGTCCCACCTTTCCTCCCCTCCCAGCCTTGCCCTTTCCTGCCAGCTGTGCCTGGCTGGGGCCTGTCCGTGGTGGGGACCTGCAGCCCTCCCCTGCAGCCCTTTCCTCCTGCAGGGATGTGGCTCCAGGCAGCGCTCACCACGTGTCTGTACTCACTCTCTGAGCTCCCCTGACCATTATCTGCTCTGCCTTGGCTCTCAAAGCCTGCAGGCCAACACCCAAGCCTTGGGTAGAGCCCAATTCGTGTCCACCCCAGCCCATTCCACAGAAACCAAACCAGGTCACGGCCGTTCAGGCTCGGGTTGCCATCAGCACCAAATTCTCTCTTCCAGCTCTTCAGCGAGACAAACTCTGAGCTCACCTCCCCTGTCCCTGTCTGGTAGAACAATCTGACTGTGATCAAGAATATCTGTAACACTTGTTCTCCCATCTATGCTCTGGAAGATAAGTTCTCCCATATCCACAGTTCCCAGGATTACTCATTCCTCCTGGATGAGGCCTTCTAATTCTTCCATTTAATTGCTCATGTTCCTGGCGTCAGTACAGAAATACTTGAACTGTTTCTGCCTGGTCTTATCTGCGCTCTCAGCCGAGGAGGTGCCGTCCCCTTGCTGGCTGGAAGGGCTGCCTGACGTCGGTTTTTGGCAAGGTAGGAGCTCTCCCATTCCTCGCTGCTCTCTGCTCTTCCTTTCTTGGTCGCCCTGCTCCTGCTGACATGGTCACCCTCCCGATGGATGTGGATTCCAGGCTGGTGCAACCAAGGCCAGGAAAGGAAACTATCAGAGACAGCCCTGAGACCCATCCACAGGGAACATCACTGCTTATCTGCCTTCCTCCTGATAACCTCCTTTTAATATTATCCACTGCAGACTCACCCTTCACAAGTTCTTTATCCACTTTAATTCTGTGATCCCATCTTCCCTGGGTTAGCTAATAATTTCCCATGGGTGCTTTATCCGATCGTTGCTTGAACCCAGACAGACACAACGCCACGCAGAAAACCCATGGATTGCTCAGTCCCTGACAAGCTGCCTTTGGAGAACCCGTGCTGCATTTTATTTCTCCATACATCTCGCTGGCTTCAGCTGTTGTCCAATATAATATAGGCTCAAAAAACTCATGTATTACTCAGGCCAGACGATTTACCCTGCATTTATAGGGTGGTGGTGCCATGCCTTGGACTGACTTCTTGCTTCAGTTCTTCTCCTTCGCAAGAACTGCCTCCAACCTCATGGCTGTCCTACTTCTGTAAGTCCAGAGGAGGCAGCTACACTGACCCCAGGGCTGGAGCCCCTCTGGAGCCAGGCTGGGAGAGCTGGGGGTGCTCCCCTGGAGAGGAGAAGGCTCCAGGGAGAGCTCAGAGCCCCTGCAGGGCCTGAAGGGGCTCCAGGAGAGCTGCAGAGGGACTGGGGACAAGGCCTGCAGGGACAGGAGCCAGGGAATGGCTCCCAGTGCCAGAGGGCAGGGCTGGATGGGATCTTGGGAATTGGGAATTGTTCCCTGGCAGGGTGGGGAGGGGCTGGGCTGGAATTGCCAGAGCAGCTGGGGCTGCCCCTGGATCCCTGGCAGTGCCCAAGGCCAGGCTGGACACTGGGGCTGGGAGCACCTGGGGCAGTGGGAGGTGCCCTGTCCATGGCAGAGGGTCCAACAAGATGAGATTTAAGGTCCCTTCTAACCAAAACCATTCCAGCATTCTGGGATTCGTGAACCAATTCTTCCAGGACTCTGAGGCAGAGGAGAGCTGGTTCCTCACAATCTCAGTGCATGGAACTCTTGGATCTTTCTGCTCGCTCAGCCAGGGTCACTTTCATTTCCACACTGTCACTCCCCCATTCCCAAAATGCCTCCTCACCAATGGCAGTACCAAGGGCTTGGGCAGTGCCCTCCATGCCCCCACACTCACCCCAGACTCCTCTTGTCATAAAGACCCTTGCCAGTTGTGCCACCTTCAGCCCCAGAAGATTCATTCCTGAAGTTCACAAGGGGAACCACACATTTGAGAACAACCCTTTGTATACTAATCCTTTCCAGTGACTTCCTCTTCCTACACTCAGATCATCTCCCCACCTCCACGGTGCTCACTCCTTGGCCTTCACCAAAAGCGACAGAATTCCTCTGGAGGCCACCCAAGTCTCTCTTCTCTCTGCTCATTTCCCCACCCTGGCCTAGACACACTTGGTGTGGACAGCAGGAACCTGCCCAGCACTTGTCTCTGTCCCTCCTTGCCTGCTCTGTCCTGCTCTGTCCTGCTCTGTCCTGCTCTGCCTGTCCCCTTTTACCTCCACCTCTGGTTCCTGGTTAATGTTGTTGTCTCTGTCTTTCTGTCTTTAGAACCAGCTCTATCTGCTCTTTTACAGCCAACCCTGTTTCTGCTCCCAGGGCTTTGGGACACCAAACCAAGGTCTCTGCTCCATTTCCTGTCCTTCTACCTTCCTCCTCCTTTGCCCCTGGGTTTCTATGGAGATTTCTGAGGGTGTCAATCCTTGTTCAGATCTTTTTACAGAGCAGTTCTTTGGTTTCTTTATAGTTCCTCCTTTCTCCTTTCCAATATTGTTCTGTATTTCCCACTCCACCCCACGGTCCAGCTGTTTCTCTTTTGAGCCTGTTCTCATGCTCTCTGGCACAGCCCCACCTCACCTGCAGCACTGGGAGGACGAGGTGGGACCAGAATAGAGAATGCTTTCCTAGCTTCTCTCAGCCTCATCTTTGTTTTTCCTTTCCTGGTGGCTGTGAGGGAGAGGGGGACGAGCCTGTGTGACAACGTGGCAAAGGCTGCACCACTCTGACCCTTACCATGAGCATCCCACTTAGAAAAGAAAGGAACTGCTGGATGTGTTCAGCCACACAACAGCTGGGATGTGGAGTGTGAGATATCCATTCCATTAAAAAGCTCGGAGATAAAATCCTCCTCTAGTGGCATTGTCATTTCCAGGAACACCTTAAAGATGCTTTGATTTTCCTTTTCCTATGTGCTTGTTATACAACAGCAGCAAGAGCAGCTCTGCTCACAAGCACCGTTAGCTACTTAACACAGCAGCCAGAAGGAATAAAACCTGGGTTTGTGGCTGTTCAGTCCATTGAGCTATTCACCAAAATCCCAGTGATATTCCAGCCCTGTCACCAAAAGGCTTTGGGGTGACCCAGCTGCGACCTTCTAGCACTTGAAGAGGTCGATCAGAAAAACAAGAAGAGAGTTTTTGTGAGGGTATGTAGCTGACAGGACAATGAGGAATGGCTTTCCACTGCTGAGGGCAGGGTTAGCTGGGATATTAGGAAGGAATTCTTCCTTGTGAGGGTGGGCAGGGCCTGGCACAGGGTGCCCAGAGCAGCTGTGGCTGCCCCTGGATCCCTGGGAGGGTCCAAGGCCAGGTTGGGTGGGGCTTGGGGGTGGTGGAAGGTGTCCCTGCCCATGGCAGGGGTGGCACTGGATGGTGTTTAAGTCTTCTCCAACCTAAACCATTCTGGGATTCTGTGATTCTATCTCCACAGAAGCCACCATCGTGAGATGGTTTTGTCAGTCAGGACAATCACACTCACTTGTGGATTTCATCTGATTTCATTTGTCTCTGGAGCAAAACAGCACAGGTGAAGTGCAGGCTCCAAGCTCATTACAGACAGGGCTCAGCAGAGCTGCCCCCCTGAGCCACCCAGTCACACAGGAGAGCCATTTATTCTGGGAGATAACCACAAAGAGCCCCATCCACAAGCCAGATTCCATCAGTTGCAGGATTTGTTCACCTATAGGCAAAGCAATATCTCAAATTCAGCATCAGCGAGACCCAGACATCAATCCCAAAAGTGCAGCACAAACCTTTCAGTGTGTCCCAGCAGTCACTCATTGCCATTTTCCTGCCTCTTGCCTCCTGGCCCCTGGGCTGCTTCGTAAAGAAGTTCCACAGTAAAACCAGCCAAAGTTGAGAATTTCCAAGAGATATGAAAATAGCAGAATGCAAATTTTGTGGAGGCTTGAAATTTCAAGTGATTTACCGGTGTCAAACCCGTAAAATCAATTTGGCAGGTGTTCACCGGTTAAAATTAGTTTTAACTGAAAGCTGGAGGCATTATTGTGGGAGTCTTTGAGCATTGTTGTGGATGCACAAGGCACAGGCAGGACTGCACACGGCGCATGTCTTGTGGGGTGTAATCCTCCTGGAGCACCTCGTAATGCTCAGGGAGCTCTGGGGGCTGAGGCCGTGGGGCTGGCACCACAAACCAGCACTTGCAGAGGTTCTCTGGTGTTTCCTGGGGCTCTGGGGTGGTCACTGTGTGGGGGTCCCACCCCAGCGCAGTGTTAGTGCCTTGGGTGGGATCCCAGGACGAGCCCAGCCAGAACAGCTGAATTCCAGTGAGGAACAGTGAGGGGGAGAGACACCTGGGGAGCTCATAGAATCACAGAACCACAGAATTCTTTAGGTTGGAAAAGACCTGTAAGATCCTCATGTCCAACCACTGTGTTCATCACAAGCAGGGACTCCCACACGCCTCATCCTCCCAGCACACTCCAGACAAACCCAGCAGCAGCCGTGTACAGCCCCCTGTGCATTCCAGCCTCCCAGTCTGCCCCACCAGTGCCGTGGTGGGATGCCAGGATGCCCCCACACCCTGCTGCCCTGCTGCCCTGTGGGGTCCCAGTGCCCTGTGGCCTGTGCAAGATCCAGCTCTAACACCACAGACACCAGTGCCAGCAGTTCCCTCTGCCATTCCCTCCTGTCCCCATCCCTCCCCCCAAGCTGGCAGTCCTGGAGGTGACATCACACCCAAAGTCAGGGATTTTGGGAGCTGATGCTGGCAGTCAGGGTGGCCTCCCCTCTGTCACGGTGCTGGGTTGAGGTGACAGCCCTGGGGTGCAGAGGAAGAGCCCTCAGAAAGCAGGTGTTGAGTCCTTCAGCACATTGTGGAAGCAAAATATTGTGAGCTCCATTATCCCATCAAATCCTCCTGCTATGTTCATGTCTGACCTCCTCCCTGTCCCCTTGGCTTGTGGCTGGAAAGAAAATCCTTCCCAGCTCTCTTGCTGCTGCTGTGCAGCAGGGCTGGAGCCGTGGGACACCCTGGCAGTGCCTCTGTCCCCAGGCTGGTCACCATGTCCCCAGACAGGCCAACACCTGGGACTCCTTTTGGGGGTTTCACTCAAGCAGACCACCCTGGGGCTCCTCTCCAGCATGAGACATCACCCAGTTCCTCAGGCAGGACCCATTCCCGAAAGCTTTCGGGGATCAGAAGCTGCTCCAGGAGCCCAGTCCCAAGGGAGAGGGGTCTGTGGAGCCAGATGTGCCCAGCTCCAGGGCTCTGGGCTGGCTCTTCAGCAGCAGCAGCAGGGCTGGGCCAGCAGCACTCCTGTCCTCACTCCGGGGTCAGCATGAGTCCAGAGGGCAGGGCAGGGATCCCTTCATCTTCCCTTTGGAAATTAAACAAGAAGCAGAAAGGGTTTGGTTTTCATTAATATTTTTCTTCAAAAGTTTTCTGGCTTCCCTTCCCCATCTTCTGCCAATATTTCTTCGAGGGGGCGGGCAGCGAGGAGCAGGGAACGTCTGGCAGCTTTTTGTTTTCAATTTGCACAAACCCATTCTGTGTGTGTGTTTTTTCTCTTTCTGGAAATTCTCTGCAGACAGGCACTTCCTGCAGAAATCATAATTTGCAAGGGAAAAATATCTAACAAACATGTTTTTTCCCTTTCAGTTTGTCCCGGTCTGCAAAGCCCTGGGCTGGGTTTCGTGCTGCTGACCCTGCCAGGCACCAGGCACCAGTAACACCCAGTACAGTGCTCCCACACCAGCCCTGCCCGTCCCAGTCCCTCTGCCAGCCCAGCACAGCCTCTCCCTGGGCTGCCTCATGGCTCCCATGGATTTGTCAAAGTCCTGGAAGGCAGCTCCAAGTGCTGGGGTGTTCATGACTTTGGGGTTCTGCCAAGAGCGGGGTCATGCTGCTTGAGCTCCACCAGTGTGTCCTGCCTTGGTGGGGCAGTGACGTCCTGCCTTGGCAGAAGGCCACTCCAGATGTTTTACCAGCTGTTCACATCTGGTTTTCTCCCCGCTCTCGGAGCTTTGGAGGACGGGCAGGCAGCTGGGCAGGGGCACATGGGAGGAGAGGGGGCACCTGCAGCTGTCAGAGCCTTCGGGGCTTTGGTCTCTGCCCAGCTGGGTCCCCTCTGATCCCCGAGCACCACCACTTGCCCATCCCTTGGTCCTGGCTTGCCTAGACAAGGTTCCCTGGTCCTGGAGTCTGGGCAGGCATGGGGGTAGCCAGGAGTGTGAGGTTAAATAATTCATTCCACATAAATCTTTCCTAAAAACAATTTTTTTTCTTCCCATGGAGACACATTACCACCTCACACACACAAACCTGACCAGGAATTATAAGAGTGCGTTTCTGCCGCGGCGAATGGGGCAGGGAGAAGGGAGAGGAGGGAAGGAATAAAATATAGATTCTTGAACTCAGACCTGGGAAGCGGCAAAGCATCAATCTTGTTAAAGGACTAGTGTGGACTCTCCAGCCAGCCCACTTCATCCTGACTCCTGACAGGCCCCGATGATTTGTGCCTGCTCAGCAGAGGAGAAGTCCCATAACTCACCCACCGAGACGGCGTGGGATGGAAGCAGGAATGACTCACCACACCCCGCATCCTGCCGTGCCACCGGAGCTCCTCTCATGCCCACCGCCCCCACGGACCCGGAGCAGCCTCAGGGGCCATCCCCACCCCGCACCCCAGCGTGGCACAGAAGCCTTGGAGTGTGGCAGATTTGCTCAAAAATGTATGGGGCTCATGGTGTTTTTAGCCATTGCACAATCTGGATTATAAGAGGGGGGTGAAATTCCTGGATTGTCCCAATTTGCCGTGCTGCTTGCCTGGAAAACAGGCTCAGCAGCTGTCCCCTGTCTTGCCAGCCAGAAGGATTTGCTCTTTCCACCCAAGCCTCGCAGAGGAATCCTGCCACTGCTCCTGCCGGCGGCAGGTCGAGCCCGCAGGGCTCTGCGGGGATGTGCTGAGCATGGAGATATCTCCGAGATGGACGATACCTCTGCTCCCAGCCCTGCCCGCAGGCGCCGGAACTGAATGGTTGATTAGTGCAGAATCCCGAGCAAGGAGAGGAAATTCTCCCTGGAGCCCTGCCAGGCCAAGCCCGCATCCAAAAATACATCCTGCCGTCCTGCTCGGAGCCCAAAGGTTTTTGGAAGGGAGAGCGCAGCTGCTTCGCAGGCAAAAAATAACAGCAGCCCTGAGAGCCCCTCATCCTCGTGAGTAGGGCTGGAGTCCCTTTCAAATCACAGCACTTATTCCAAAAGAGAGATGGGGAGAAGAGAAAGAAAAAGGCACACATGCACCACCATGGATCTGGCAGGCAAACACAGCTCCAGGGCTTCTGTTTGCCCATCACAGGAAGATTTACTAGGGGGAAAAAATATAGGCTGATTAATTATGCAGCCGGTTTGGTCCATTATATCATAAAACCCAGCTGTGTAGGACAACCTTGGAGATGCTCCTCTCCAGCATTATCTCAGCCTGGAACCAGGCGCCTGGAGCCAGGAGAAGCTGTCTCGGCACTGAGCGCTCGCCGCCGTGCCGAGCGATAGCGTCTTCCCAAACCCACCTTTTCCATTGGAGATTAGGGGAGCAGTGAACTTTGATATGGTACCAGTGCTAATTTCAATCGGCAGGCCCCTCGCTGGTGTCACCGGAGGCCTTGGGTTCATTCAGAGAGCTGCGGCAGCGCGAGGGGAGGAGGGAAAACAGCCAAAGACTCCCCTTGAATATTAATGAAGCATCAAAGCTTTTAGCTGCATGGCCGTGTCTGAGCGCGACTGCTCTCCAGGGCTCTGCTATGTTTGGCACAATAAAGCCTTGGTAATTATTTCCAATAACTAATTTAGATTATCATTAGCCCCACATTGGAGGCACAGAGAATGCTGCCCTTTCAAACACTTGAACCACTGAGCCTCAAAAATAAAACGTTCGCTCTCTGCAAAGAGATCTTTGCCAGCTCTAATAAATTAGAATATATTTGTGTGCGTTAGCGCCTGTGGTGGCTCCGGATAATGAGAGCAGGTTGTGTCTGGGAATGGAGGAGAAGGCGGCACCTGCCCTGCCCCCCGCCTCCTCCCGCTCCGCCAGCGCACATTCCTTCGGGCCCCAATTTGTCCCCATTATCCTCCCGGACCCCCCCAACCCCAAATCACCCAGGCCTGGCAGCTGACCCTGTCACAGCCAGTAATAAGCCATAAATCATTCCACACCTTCAAAGAAAATTTCTGCATGCTGTTAACAGGCTCCTGTGCCCCAGCCCTGGCTGCCAGCCCCGTGCCCAGCTGGGCTCTGCATCCCAGGGTGGATGTTCTGCCCCAGCCCTGCTGCCCCTGCAGCCAAGGGGGCTCCAGCAGCTCTGCCCACACCTCTGCAGTGCCCAGGAAAAGCTCCCCAGCTCCTCAGCTGGCTGTGCTGTCGTCGTGGCCAGCCCTGGGCACAGCCAGCAGGGTCCCAGCACTGTGACCCCAACACTGTGGGGCTCCTCTAGCCCGTGGAGCAGCCCATACTGCCCTGCCTGCCCTGCCTGCACTGCCTGCACTGCCTGCAGCCACCCACTGCACCGCCCTGGAGCAATCCCAGCCAGCAGGGATGTCCCGGGAATGTGGGACACACACAACCATCCAGCTGACCTCCAACTGCCCCAAGACAAGGCAAAGCTCCCAGGGCCCACCCTGAGCCCAGAGCCTGCCCTGCTCCCCTGCCTGCCTGTAACGCCTGGCTCTGCCACCGCAGGGGCCTGGGGACCTTGGGTGGATCACTCCAGCTTTCACAGCCTCCGTTTCATCAACCATGTCATTAGGCTAATGATAATTAATGCCTGCAAAGGGCTTTATGCTCTTCAGCTGGAAGGTGATAGTGAAGGGTAAATTATTGTTATTACCATAAACACAGGGTACCTGCCACTTACCGGGGTGGGACCTGCTTTCTGACTTGCCTCAGCTCTTCTTGGACTGGGACCAGGGTCAGGGCTTTTCTTCCTCTGTCGTTTCCAACTGAACCTGTGTTTGAGCCAGGCAGGACTTGAGACTGAGAATTTTTCATGCAAAGCCTCAAAAATAAGGGTTCAGTTCATTCCATGGAAGTGTGCATGCTGGGCACTGCTGGGGTAGGATGGAAGAGGTTCCTTCACTGTCTCCATGCCTTGATGGGCCAAGTCTGTGATGTTCAACAGGTTGATGTGCCAGGTTCTGAACCTGGGCCACAAGAGCCCCAGGCAGTGCTCTGGACTCTGGGTGGCAGAGAGGCTGGAAAGCTGCTCGGTGGAAAAAGACCTCTGGGTGCTGGTTGGGTGGGTGAACATGAGCCCAGGTGTGCCCAGGTGGCCAAGAAGACCAATGGCCCCTCGCCTGTGCCAGCCAGAGTGCGACAGCAGGACCAGGGCAGTGACCATCCCCCTGTGCTGACACTGCTGGGGCACCCCCAGACCTGAGGTCAGCTTTGGATCCCTCAGGACAAGAAGGACTGGAGGGGCTGGAATGAGTCCAGAAAAGGCAACGGAGCTGGGAAGGGACTGGAGCCCCAGGAGAGGCTGAGGGAGCTGGGAAGGGGCTCAGCCTGGAGAAAAGGAGGCTCAGGGGGGACCTTGTGGCTCTGCACAGCTCCTGACAGGAGGGGACAGCCGGGGGGGTCGGGCTCTGCTCCAGGGAACAGGGACAGGAGGAGAGGGAACGGCCTCAGGCTGGGCCAGGGCAGGCTCAGGGTGGACAGTGGGAAAATTTCTTCACTGAAAAAGTAATCAGGCTTGGAACAAGATGCCCATGGATCTGGTGGAATCACCTGGAAGTGTTTAAAAGCCATATGGATGTGGCAGTTGGGGACATGGGTTAACGGTGGCCCAGGCAGTGCTGGGAGAACTGTTGGTATTTTCCAACCCTAACAACTCTGTGATTCCATTATTCTATCCCTGCTCTCCAAGGGGGTGGTGACCTCCACTCACTGGCTGTGCCATCCACCCCTTCGGTGGTGAAACCAGCTGAGCTGCACCCCCTCTCCAGTGCATGTGGACATGCAGGGCTGTGTGTGCATGTGGCTGATGGGAAACTCCCTGTGCATCCCAGCAGGGATGCAGCAGGCAGGGTGTGCAGGCATCCCCCACTGCTGCCCAGCACAGCTCCTATCCCTGGAGCTGTGCCTCACAGTGTCCCCCAGTGCCACACGGGGCAGATGCTGATGGGATCTGAGCTCTCCTTCAGCCCCAGGGGAGCATCCACATCCCACAGTGCAATCCCAAAGCTGCTGACCACGACTCATCCATGCCTCTCTCCGTCGTGGACGTGGATCCCAACACCCTCCCCATTGCTCTCACACCACTTCTTCCCTCTGTTTTATTAAACTTGTTTGTGGCTCATATTTGGTTGGACGGTTGATTGACTTCATTGTTTACTTTTTTAAGCTCTTATTCCCTATGGACGGTTTCAGTTTTCATTAAAAGTCTTTCATCAGAAGGAGCCAAAATTGTTGAAGGCTGTTCCTGGGTTTTGATTAAAAGCTGAAATCTGCAGTGAAAAAAAAAAAATGTATTTCCCTCCATCCTTTCCCATCCTTCCTCTCCATTTTCATTGAAATCTTCTGTACAGAAAAATCCTTTGCTGTTGCCTCACATGGGATGGAGCAGGGGCTCATTTACCCCGAGCCAGAGAGAGCAGGAGCATCACTGAGCCGTGCTGAAGGCTCACAGCAGGTTCAGACCAGGGACGTGGTGCTTGCCTAGCTGTTGTGCCCAAGCTGGGATATCGGCACATTAAAATCACATCATTTTCCAGGAC
The DNA here is from genome assembly GCF_026979565.1 of Vidua chalybeata. Classification (NCBI taxonomy): domain Eukaryota; kingdom Metazoa; phylum Chordata; class Aves; order Passeriformes; family Viduidae; genus Vidua; species Vidua chalybeata. Next base: position 4,872,046 of record NC_071554.1, on the reverse strand, counting down.
CTGAACACTCCCCACCACTCACAGGTGGACCAGGAGCACTCCCCACAGCTGACTGCTCCAGGACACCTCCCTACACCCTCCTACCAGGGCTCACATTTTGTTCACTCCATCTACATCATTATCTATGAAATGTAACTACCTCTTCTCCTTCCCTCTCCTGCCCCAGTTCCTCTCTCTCAACCCCAAAGTGGTTTCTTCCAGCCCTTGTTTCTGCTCCTGGAGGAAATGAGTTATCTTTCCTATCTTTCCATATGTGCAGAATCGCAGCTCCTACCCCCCGGCTTGTCACTGCATATTAATGGGGAGGAGGCTGAGATTTAAATGTATCAAAATGCAAGAACTCAGCTTTCCTTTTGCATCCTCCAAAGCCTTATTTTGCTTTTTGGGCCAAACATATTGTGCATTTTCTGTAACAATGAACTTATCACACTTATTACGATAAACTGAGAAGGCACTTCCCACAGTAGACAAAAATCCTGCAGATTGACTTCAACTCTCAATTATTTTTGGATACACTTACATTTTTCCATGGCTTTTCCAATAAGGGGAATATCATGACTGCAGCCAGTCTGCGTGTGAGCACAGCTGATCTCCAGGCAATGGGATCTCCTGCTGCTCTTCCTTAGGAGGGAGCAGCTGGCACCATGTCCTTGCTCCCTGGTAAGTGCCAGGGCATTACTTTCCCTGCCTTGGACTCATCTGGACATACTGGAAAATATTTATTTTGCCACTCCACATAAGTCCATCCCAACACTGATCACCCAAGGCACAGGGACTTAGAGGATGTCCCACCCAACCTATGCTACCACCCACTGAAGAGCAGTGCAGAAGTCATCCCTGTCTTGGGCACTGTCCCTGGGATCCCAACAGCAGGAGAGCCTCTGGAAAATGAAAGCAGATGTGTATCCCTGTGGCTTTGCTCTCTTGCTAAGCAAGATGAGACAAGAAGTCCCATTCACCCACTGCTCCACCACGGCAAAATCCCCAGCTAAGCAAACATCTGGCAACTACAGCTGGAGCACTACCCTGTGGGACAATCCATGGGGACAGCAAACATTCCCCCCTTTTGACCTCCCCCCTCACCCTTGCAGACACCTGGTTACACATTTCTCCTGACACCAGAGATCTACCACCACCTGCATCCATCACATCCCCACCCAGCAGTGTCCAACCACCCATCTCCAGGGGCCAGAGACAGAAATAAGCTTACAAACACACCAGGCAGGGAATAAAAGTGTTTTCCTCCTCTCACAGATTGGCCAAACCTGGGAGGATGCTGCGTGGGGACAAATCCTGAGGACGCAGCAGCCCACTGCCAGCTGGCCAGCCTGTCCCTTGAAGCACATTTGGTGGCACGGGGAAATCACCACCATGTCAAACTCTCTGGAGCCAGTTCCTGAGAAATGACAGTGCTGTGCCACAATGAGCCTGGTGGCACAGAGCTCACCCCACAAGTGGTCCTGGACAGCCCCTGGCATCCACTGAGGGCAGGATCTGGGGAGTGGGGAGCTGTGTTCTGGCACATCACCTCCATCCTTCACCTTCAGAAATGAAGCGTGCAGAAAATGAGAGCAGAAATGCCTTCACTGACAGGTTGGAATTAAGAGATTCCAGTTTTTTATAAACAGTCTTTGGATTTCCTGAAAGTTACGGCACCGAGCATCATTTGTATGCAGGATGTGTTGCAGCTCAAAGGTACCAGAACTAATGCTGTCCTGTTAATGAACTGAGTGAGTAATAGCCATGGGTATAGAAAGCTTATGTCTGAAACTAATCCTAGTTAATGAATCTATTGTTACAGGTATTAAATGGTGACAGGGGGTTTCATCCATCAGCCCTCCATTAATCACAGTGTCCCCGCCTATGCTTATTATTTAGAAGCCAGCAAAGGGGTCTTAATGATATTAGTAATAGAGCGGCTGTGGTACGTGACCTGGGACAAGCCGGGGATTGGAGGTGATAAGTGTCTGATGGCACAAGGCATTTTAGAGGTGATCCAAGCAGCTTTGCTCCCCGTGGCATGTTATCTTGTCTCTGCCAGCCTGCTCTGCTCAGCCAGCGCTGCTCGGAGAGCACCGAGCCGTGGTGGCCACGCCGGAGCCTCCCCTCGCCTGCTGCTGCCTGCAGGAGATCCCTTGGCACGGGGGGCTCCAGAAACCCCTCCCTGCGGGCACCACCAGCTGCCCCAGTGTGCAGGGCACAGCTCAGGGTCTGCCCGGGGTGCTCTCATGGGCATGGGAGGGATCTGTCTGCACAAGTAGCCAGGTGCAAGCCCACGTGCACGAGCACAAATACCCACCCACCCACACAGCCTCAGAGCAAATGACTCAAAGGTTTCTCTGGAAAGACGTGAGGAGCATCTGATATTCTACGCTAATTCTCCATCTGGACATTCTCAGCGCGTGCGTTGGGATGGGATTCATCTCATCGTGGTGTCCTAAAACCAGAGATATTTCAGCCCAGTGGAGGGGCACCACCATCCCCAGGGCAAGGCAGGGTCTCTGAGAGGGCCAGGACAGTGTCTAAGATGAAACAGGCCACTGGAACTTCAGGGATGCCTTTTGCCCTCCACGAGGTTGGCTCCCACTGCATGCCCCATGCCGGGGTGCTGATGGGGGGAATGAACCCCAGTTTGGCACAGCTTGGCTCTGAGCAGGAGAGGCTGCAGTGCACGAGGGTTCTTAGGGGGGCAAGGATGAGTAGGTTTGGAGCAGGTCTTGCTCTGAGGGCTCAGTAGATCCCTCCATTGTTCTCCTGAAGACTGCTGTGCCCTGAAGATGTTTGAAGAGCTGAGGGACACCCAGTGCATCAACGCTCAACTGGCGCCCAAGGCAGCAGCAGGGCCAGCAGCTCATCCTGGTGGGGTGGGCAGGGATGCTGTGTGAGTCAGGGCCGTCCCTCAGGACGCGAGTGCAAAATCCCAGATATAAAAACCTACAGCATGTGAACAACCCCGAGGTCCCTGCACAGCTTTCACGTTCAGCCCCCACTGCAGTTCATGGTCTGCTGAGTTTCCAGCTGACAGAGCAAGCTCCCCTGTTGGTGCCACAACTGCAGCGATGCTGGTGATGTGTGTGAGCTGATGGGAGCAGAGGGTGCCACTCCACAGCCGTGGTACTGGAGGAGCAGCGGTCCCTGAGCTCAGTGCCCAGGTACCCACTGCCCCCACAGAGCTCACAGCACCTGGGGAGCTTCTCCCCACCAGGCCAAGGCTGCCAGGGACAAGATGTGCTGGTTTAATGACCAAATGCAATGCAGAGTCACTGAGGCAAGCACTTCCTCCTCTTCAAGTCTCCTTGTCCTCCATAAAACTCCTCCCTAGATAAGGGAGGCCAGTGGCATCTGTCCTGCAGCAGCCACGATGTGACAGCAGGACCTGGGCAGTGACTGTCCCCTGTGCTGGTACTGATGAGGCACTTCCAATCCTGGGATCAGTTCTGGGCCCCTCATGACAAGAAGGACCTGGAGGGGCTGGAGCATGTCCAGGGCAGGGAACAGAGCTGGGAAGGGGCTGGAGCCCCAGGAGAGGCTGAGGGAGCTGGGAAGGGGCTCAGCCTGGAGAAAAGGAGGCTCAGGGGGGACCTTGTGGCTCTGCACAGCTCCTGCCAGGAGGGGACAGCCGGGGGGTCGGGCTCTGCTCCAGGGAACAGGGACAGGAGGAGAGGGAATGGCCTCAAGTTACACCGGGAGAGATTTAGGTTGAATGTGAAGGAAAATCCCTGTCCACACCCACCCTGCATGTCCTGCTCTGGGGGCAGAGCTGTGTGTCCACACAAGGACTGGGCACCCTCAGGGGGTCTCTCCTCCCTGCCCATCCCACGGGGTCATTCCGTGGTGCACTGGCACCAACAAGCTGGGCATGAGGCAGCTCTGGCAACCTGCAGGGGGGATCAGCCCTTTTTTATTCTCTGCAAGGACTCCAAGCCCTGCATTTCTGTGGAAAACCAAGGCAGGTGATCTGCCACTTGGTTATATTTTTAGGTTAATAACAGATGTGTAAATATATATATGTTTCATCTTCACAGGTGCTCAGAGCCAGGAGCTCACCATTTGCCAATGTTTAAAACAAGCCCAGAGCTAACTTAATAAACTGACTGTAAATCCAGCTCTAACCTGACCCCCAGCTCCCAGGCTGAGGCTGCAGAGCTTCCCCCTCAGCTGACACCAAAATCTGCCCACAAGCAAAAGGGTGATACCTCCAGCTGAGTGCTCATCCCAAACTCTGCTGCCACAAGGACAATGTGGTTTGGGGGTTGTGTTTTCTTGCAGTGTCAAGAAACCATCCTCACTTTCCTGCCTGCTCCAGAGGGAGAAGATCAGTGAGGGCTCCAAGGGGTGCAGGCACCCAAAACCCAGGAGATTGCCCAGAAATCTCTTTGAAAAAGGGTAAGGAACCTCAGTTCTTTGCCTTGTCAGTCTGTATTCACAGGAAACTGCTTTTATCCAGCAAGGAGAGCCGAGATCCTCCCATCACCTGTGCCTGGGGGTTTGAACAAAATAGGGCTGGGGTTTTGAACAAAATCCCCAGGGATGCAGGGCCTAGCAAGCAAGGCTAAGCCCTGGCCAGATCTGGCCAGCAAAAGCAGCAGAGCTCGGTGTGCCCATGCCACATGAGCCCTGGCACAGAGCAGGTGGGTACCTGGTCTCCAGTAGTGCCACACTGCACTAGGACAGCAGCCAGCAGAGGAGGAAAAGGGAAGAGGAGAGATAATTATTAGTGATTGAAACTGATTGCATGAAAGGAGGACAGATGTTTCTAGTTGTGCTTGTGTGCCTGAGGCTACAGAGCCATGCAAGAGACCGAGGAAAACTCCTTCTCAGCCTGGGAATGCTGTGGCACCGAGCTGCATTCAAATGAGGGCTGAAATTCACACACACACTTTCCCTCTTTCAAACCCACCCAGGATCTGGTTGAATCACCAGTCTCCTCACTGCCCCCACACAGGCAGGTGAATTCCATATAGGTCTCCTCTAGCCAAAGGCCACCAGGTACTGCAGAGATCCCCCATCTTCTCTCCACACCCCAGTCATGCAGCCATCCCAGTAAGGCCCAGGCTCTGGGAGATGATGGGACTGGAGAAGCACAGCCAGGCCAGGCAAAGCAGCTGGGGAGTTGAAATTTTGCGCAGAGCATCTATAAAGGCACAGGACTGAAGTCAGGGAAAGCTCCTGGTCACCCTGCTGCCAGAGCAAAACAGCCCTTTTCTGAGAGCAGGAGACTTTACCAGTCACCATCCTCCCTCGGAGCACCTGGGATGGGGGATTCTGCTGATGTTTTCCTTGAGAAAGGATGGTCACCCATAGGGAGAGCCAGCTGGTGTCCTCACCAGGCTGAGGAGAGGCTGTTGAGGGGACACAAAGCCCCTGTGGTGTGTTCTGTGGGCTGCAGTGCATGTTTAATGCTATAAAATATGCAAATAGAGGCTTGTCTTAGCGATGTTACTGATGGTGGTGATGTGCTCCTGGCACCGGTTCAGCTGGCTCTGGTGCCGAGGCAGGATGGAGCCAGAGATGCATTCAGGGAACTGAGTAGGGGTCTTGTCCCACCATGGGAGGAATCAGCCCCCCCAGCATGGCCTGGCTCCCTCGGGATGGCCTGAGCTGCTCCCTGGGCAGCCCTTGGAGGCACCATCCTGTTTGTGACCATCGGGACCAAGAGGCCCCAGCAGCGCTCCAGGCTCGGGGCAGAGGGGCTGCAAAGCTGCCTGGCACTAAAGGATCTGGGAGTGCTGGTGCTGGCAGTGGCTGAACATGAGCCCAGGTGGCCAAGAAGGCCAGTGACACCTGGCCTGTAGCAGCCATGGTGTAACAGCAGGACCAGGGCAGTGACCATCCCCCTGTGCTGGCACTGCTGGGGTCTCTATGGTCCTGGGGTCAGTTTTGGGCCCCTCATGACAAGAAGGACCTGGAGCGGCTGGAGCTTGTCCAGGGAAGGAAATGGAGCTGGGAAGGGGCTGGAGCCCCAGGAGAGGCTGAGGGAGCTGGGAAGGGGCTCAGCCTGGAGAAAAGGAGGCTCAGGGGGGACCTTGTGGCTCTGCACAGCTCCTGCCAGGAGGGGACAGCCGGGGGGGTCGGGCTCTGCTCCAGGGAACAGGGACAGGAGGAGAGGGAATGGCCTCAAGTTCTATTGAGTGAGGATGAGCCTGAATATTACAAACAATTTCTTCTCTGAAAGGATGATCAAGCCCTGGCACAGCTGCCCAGGGCAGTGATGGATTCCCCATCCCTGGAGGAATTGAAAAATCCAGATGTGGCAGCTAACCTGGGTTAGTGCTGGGACATGGCAGTGCTGGAGTACAGCTGATCTCAATCTTAAAGGTCTCTCCCAACCTGAAAAATTTGATGGCCCTGTCCAGACTCTGACCACTTGAAAGAACAGTTTGATAACCTTGGATACAGGGAGGTTCCAGGGAAGGTCCAGGGGAGGCAGTGGGGCTCAGACCAGTGCGGGCCTCACTGCAGGAGGAGCCCAAGGGAGATCCAAGGAGCGGATGGCACAGAGGGTGGGCGAAGGTGGCTCTCAGCCCTGGAGGTGACACCACCAACACCTGCCACCGGAGGTCGGTCACCCCCAGCAGCTCCGTGTCTCCGGTGGCGTCGCTGTGGGGGATGGCTCCAGGTGCCCCGAGGATGAGCAGAGACAGTTCCCCATCCACGCAGGGCACAGGGCCCGCATCCCCGTCCACACTGCGGGCTGCCGAGTGCACAGGGCCGGGTCGCTCTGTGCTGGGCTGACCTCGTGGTCCGTGCCGGACTGGCTGTGGGGCCGGTGGCCCCGTCCGGGATGGCTGCGGGGCCGGTCCCTCTGTCCCGGGCTGACTGCAGGGACACCTCCTGTCCTGGTCTCCCTGTCTGGGATGGCTGCAGGGACATCCTCTGTCACCGTCCGGCCCTAGGACCGGTCCCCGAGTGCCGGGCTGGCTGCAGTGACACCACCTGTCTTGGTCCCCTGTCCCTGTCCCCTGTCCCTTTCCCAGTCCCCCTGTCCCCCTGTCCCTGTCCCTGTCCCCCAGTCCCCTGTCCCTGTCCCTGTCCCTGTCCCTGTCCCTGTCCCTGTCCCTGTCCCGGCCCCTCCCGGCCAGCCCCGATCCGCGCGCGGGCACTGCCCCCTGGTGGGGACCCGCGGCCGGGCCCCGCGGTTGCCACGGAAACGGGATGTTGGCTCCATCACCGCCACCCCGAGCCCCGCGGGGACAGCGAGGGGCCGGAGGGGCCCGAGGGCACACCCGGGTCCTCACGGCACGGTGAACGCACAGGGGCCGCTGCGAGGCTGCTCCCGAGACTGGGGGGCACGGTTCATCCCACCGTGAACCCCCACTGCCACGGAGGCACAGGATCAGAAATCGGCTTGGCTTCAAGGGACCTCAAAGCTCTTCCAGTTCCACCCCTGCCATGGCAGGGACACCTTCCACTAGCCCAGACTGCTCCAAGCCCTGTCCAACCTGGCTTTGGACACTTCCAGGAATCCAGAGCCAGCCACAAACTGGGCAAACTCTGGGCACTCTTGCCTCTTCAGTTTGGGGGAAAGCCCCTGATCCTCAGGACATCAGTGCTTCTTTCTGTTCCTGCTTGTTTTGGGAACACCCATGCATGTACAGCCTTTGGATGGTCCTGGTGGCACACAGAAACCAGCCCCAGGGTTCCTCCAGTTGCTACTGCCAAGGCAGTGCTGTGTTTTTCCTGCTGCCAAAAATCACCTTCCTCCAGCAGCAAGGGGCACTGAGCTAAGCTGTGTTCTCCCACGCTGTAGAATTCCCTGGATATCCCATGTCATGCTCTCAGGCTGGGCTGAGGGTACAAGGCAGTGATATCTCCATGGCCAGCCACAGCTGTCCCCTGCCCATGGAGCAGATCCTCCAGCATTGTCCCAACACCTCCACCACTGTCCTGGCCTTTGCAGGGACCAGCAGCTGGAAACAGCAGCTCCTCCTGTGCTCCCTGCCTGGGGCAGGACAGCTGGTCCTGTCCCTCTGATGGGATTCAACCCCAGCCTGCAATGAAGGAACAACCCATGGGCTGAAATAAAAAGAGGTTAATAACTGAAATTAAGTAAAATATCATAATAATAGTATGATAATAATAATAGTAACAGTAATGAAAATGAAAATAGAAAGAGGAGAGAGAGGAATAAAACCTGAGAGAAACAAGTGATGCTCAATACAACTGCTCACCACCCACTGCCCAGCCTGGCCCCCAGCTTCCATCAACAGCCCCCAGGTGACTCCCCTCAGTTGCTGTACTGTGGAATATTTCTGTGGTGTGAAATATCCTCTGGCCAGTTTGGGCCAGCTCTCCTGGCCATCACTGGCAGAGAATGGGGTACTGAAAAGTCCTTGATTTAGAGGAAGAGCTCGGCAGCAGCTAAAACATCACTTCATCACCATTATTCTCATTCCAAAACGCAGAACTGTACCAGTTACTGGGAAGAAAATTATCTCTACCCAGACAAAACCAGGACACCCTCTGCCATGTCAGGCTGGCACCAGGGCAGATGAGGGCAGGGGCTGTGCAAGTCCCACCCCGAGGCTCTGATGGAGACACTAATCCAGCCTCTGCTTTGCCAGCCTGCACTGGCTGCCCTGACCATGTTCCAGCAGTCCAATGGCACAGGGCAATCCCCTCCTGCTGCTCCCCAGGCAGTGCCTGAGCACAGCTCTCCTGCCTGGACCCCCAGCAGCCAAGGCCATGCTCCCAGTGACTGCCCAAGGCCACGCATGAGCCAGCCCCTAAACCAACAGTTACCCTGCAGCTCCTGCTACAGCCTTGGCCAGACTCCTCTGCATTTCCCCAAGACCAGAAATCACACCCTGGACCAAAGGGAAGCTCCTAACAATGGTTTAATCACAACCAAATCCTTTCTGCAGGAAGTTTGGGGTTTGGGAAATCGCTGCTCAGTTTTTGTCCTGGTGTAACTTGGTGTTCCCGACTCATCTCAAAAAGCCTCTTGTTCTTTCATCACTTCTCCCCTCACACTGGAGAATAATATTTTCACTGACACGCTGAAATTAGATCCCGATGTTTCTGCCAGCAAGGCTTTCAATAACTCGCTTATGTTCCTGGATGGAATTGCCTGGCAGACTGTGCTCGGGGCGAGGGGGAGTGTGGAGAAAGCCCCATGAATGTCCCAGGGCAGCCCAGGCCATGCTGGCTGTACCATCAGAGCCACAGGAGGGACGGGCACAGAGTGAGCACAGACAGGGTGACCCCTCAGCAGGGCACCGAGGGGATCCTCCATGAGCCCTGGAGGAACCAGCACTCCCTGCTCAGCACCTTACACATATCCATACGGCCCAGATCCTTCCAGCAACTCTCCAGGAGGCCTGAGCTGCCTCCCAGTCTGACAGTGGGTGAGGGGACACCAGTGTCCCTGCCCCTCTGGCACCCTGAGAAGTGCAGCAGCAGATCACAGAGTTCTGTGGTGCCAGAGATGGGATTTAGTTTTGGGTTCCTCGAGCTCACAGCTTTCCTGCTGCACCACACCTGGCCAGGCAGCACCTGCAAGTCCTGATCATTGCAGGTGCTTAGCACACTCCCAGGTTGCCACAGCACTGGGCCAAGAGCCCAGGGGAGCAGGCCAGCCGGGGATGCTGAGAGCCTGCACGGAGCCAGCACAGAGCAGGGGATCCCTGCCAGCCCGGTGGTCCATCTGGCACGCTGTGGAGCGGGCTGGCAATCCCCACTCTGCAGCAACCTGCGTGGCAAGCTGCTGGGGACTCAGCGAGCCTGGAAGCCACGGGTGCCCATCTGCCAGCCTGGCAAGTGCCGGGCAGTGGAGGAGCCCCAGCTCCCAGCACCAGCAGGGTGGAGCTGGGAGGCAGGAGAGCATCCTGCAGGCCTCTGCCAGGAGCCTCAGCAAGCTTGGCAGGGGCTGGAGAGCCCCCACCACTCTTAGTCACTCTCATATTTCAGGAAATCACTGTAGGGAGGAAGCTCCCTTGCCCATCAGGAAATCACAATTCTCCAGGCTGTAATTCCAAAGTTATCCTGGAAGAACCTCTCCAGCCAGGTCACCTCAGCCCTGCTGTACAGCATCTCCCGAGGCTCCAGGAGCTGCTGCTGCACTGCTGGCACTGCCCACGCCTTCCACACCCCCTGGGCACTGGTCACCCCTGCCCCAAGGCTAAAGGCCACCACTCCAATGCCCCTGTCAGCACACCTTTGACGGGGACTCAGCATCTCCTGTGGGCTCTTACAGCTGCAGAGCTGAACTTTCTGAAGGCACAAGTTGTTGTTAATAAACAATGGGGAAATAATATCTGTCTCCTCATATCCTCAGGAGTATCATGGTCGTTTTCCTTTGTTTTTTCCAAAACAGCACAGACAGCATGTGAGGAGCTCTGGGTGTTTCAGACAGCTATGAACACCTACAAAAAAGGTTCTAAGTGGTCTCTGCATTAAATGTAGCTGTGTCTTAAACTTCTGGTGGCTCACAAATCTTCACCAGGATGGTACCAGTCACAGCCCAGATCCTGCAGACGTAGCACACACGACTAACCTGAGGTTGTGGTGGGCTCCTTTGGGAGCAGAGGCTCTGGCAGGGTACACAGGTACCTCTGGGCAGTTCTTGCAGGTGAAGCTGGAGCCTGAGCCAGCAGGCCTGGCAGTGCTGGTGTCACCACTGCCCTCCCTGCCCAGCAGGTCACTTCCTCTCCTAGGTTCAAACCAGCCCTGGTTCTGCTGCTCTCCTTCAGAGGAGCCTTTCAGAAACACCACAGGAGATTGGCAGGACTGGGGCTGGGAACTTGTGGCTCAAGCCCTCCCAGCTGCCATAACTCAGCTAGCCTGGACAGTCCCTGTCCCAGTTTGTTCAAAAGCACCCACCCTTCAGTGAGCAGAGTGCCCCAGGGCAGCAGGCAGGAGAGCTGGTGCACTGAGGAGAGCTGAGCCCCACTCCTCAGAGGGATGTCAGCCCTTCTCCAGCCCTGTCCCTCTGCTCCAGAGACAATGCTGCTTGGCCTGAACACCTCAGTGCTCCCTGGGAGGTGAAGCCCCCTCAGACCTTGGGGCCAGGTGATCAGATCTAAGGTCTTCCAGCAGGAAGCTCATGCTGAGCAGTGAAGGACAGCACTGGCATGGTGCACAACCATCCCTTTGCTTCCAACTGGGTTTTGAAACAACACACACTGTAAACTATTTTTCTGAGCTTTTTTTTGATCAATTCTTGGGAACTGTGTCTTTTTCCACCTCCAACAGCCTGAATCCCTGCCCATGCTTCTGGTGGCTTCAGCTGCTGTAAGGATGCCTGTAATGAGGAGAGGGAAGACCATCTGAGCCATGCCTGAGCCACGCTTCCCCACAGCAGTTGCTGGTGATTCGTGCCATGATCAGCTGTGCAATTTGGAGATATTTCACCTCGTGAATGCACTGTCGGGGGGACAGGATTGGGCAGCCAGAGCTCAGCTCTCCCCTTGCACCAAGAAGGAGTCACCTGGAGAAGGTCTGTCAGGATTTATGGCCTCTATAAAGGGGCAGGAGTTGGATGTTTGCTGTTATTATGGGCTGTATCTCTCTCCCTCAGCAGTCTGCAGCTTTTACCCCCTGTGGCAGGTTGCTGCTGCCACTTCTTGCTGGAGCCTCATGGGGTGGGAAGAGTTGGGTTTGGGCTCACACAGCCTCACCCCCTCCTCTCAGGGAGTGCACAGCACCACGGTGCTGCAGGTGCCACGGGGCACATGAGCTGACCAGGTGGGACCACACGGCCAAAGCCCCTGGGGCACCTGAGTCCTTCTGTTCCAGCCTGCCCATCCACCTGGAAGGTACACAGGACCTCACAGGGGGCCAGGAGCTCAAGGCTGGGAAGAGCTGCAGTAGCACAACCCAGTCCTGGACCTCTTCTCTGCATTCCTGGTGAAGGATTGCAATAAATGAACCACTGGTGTTAAAAGTGACACCATCCACCCCACACCTGTGGGTATTGTAGGGCCAAAACAGTCAGCTCAGTCACAGAGTAGGAACTGAAGGCTTTGTCTCAGGTCTGTCTGTTCTGCATGTCCCCAAGAGGCTTTTCTGCAATAAAAGGTACATCAGGAAGAAAATGACAACACCACGCAGAGCCTTGAGTGCGTATGGAGAGCCTGGTTCAGTTGCTGCCTCAGATTCCCCCCTTGGACACTAAAAATAGTCCAGTCCCAAAAACTCAAACTATTTCCTAATAAGCATCCGTACCCCATCTCAGACTCTCCAATCCATCTTCTTTTCCTTTTCTCCAATATGGTCAGGTCCAAGGCTTTTCAAGAATCAGCCTCAGCATTCACCCACCCCTCCTGGGCAGCCCAGAAGGGAAAACAGCACTTCATTTTAAAATCCTGATATCACAACTCCATCAGTTCTGTAAAATGAGCTATATCCTGTGCTAGGTTGGAATTTTTGTTTCCCTTTTCTCTTCTAAGTGTTTTCTCCCTCTTTCACCATCCTGTGAAACACTTTACCCTGGAAAGGATGAAAGCAAGACCCCAAAACTGCCTTTTTTTCACTGCCAATTTTGTCACATTGGAAATGTAAAAGAGAAGCTTCTCCAGGCATTTTTCCCCCTCATTTAACTGAAGGCTCTGTGGCAGGGGAACATCCCTCTGAGCAGCTGTGCTTCCAGCCTGCTCAGAGTGTCTCCTACCTACGGAAGCAGATGGAGGCCCGTGGCACCTGTGAGGCATTCATCTCCTACCTGTTGTTCTCTCTCTTTTTCATGAGCATCATGTGTTTATTCCCCTTTTCACACTCACAAGTCCCACTGGATTTGCCCCATGTTTTGCCTTACTTTGGCTCTTCCATTTTTCCCATATTTTGATTGAACTTACACGTCAGCAGATCGTTCTGTCTAGGATTATTGTTATGGGCTTGTTGCTACTGCCTTACCAAAATTCCCCAGGTTTTTAGCTGCTCACAGTGCTTCTCTTCCCATGTTTAAGCTGCCACAGCTGCTCCCAGACAGTCCCTTGGAAAGTGTCTGAACTCTGAGCTCCTCCTGGAGCTCATCCCATTCTGCCCTTCCTGCACAGACACATCACATTCTTCTGGATTATCAGTGGGAAATCACTGCTGGACACACTCCACGATGCCACGAGCAGACACAAGCTCAGCTCAGCACTATTTTGCCCTGAAAATAAGAGCTGCTCCTTAAGGAGGAGACAGAGCTCTTTAAAAAAAAAAAAAAAAAAAAAAAAAAAAAAGGCATTTTTTTTTATTTTCAGCCACTGCATGAACACTACTCCAGTGTCTTCTCCACCACAAAATTTGGGTCAAACAGGACCAGGGGAGGACCAGGGGAGATTTTGCTTCTTTCACAACAGTAGCACCCCTCACCTCCTGCTCATCTAGCTTATTTCCCTAATTTTTGGCAAGCAGAAGCAGGAACTCAAGGCACTGGCAGTGCCCATTCTCCTGCCTCCCATAGGCCAGCACAGGCTCCAAGGCTCCATGTTCAGCATCCTGCAGATCTCGTGTCTCTGGCACAGCTGGTGACACTGTAATAAACACTGAAACTAATAGCAGGTATTTGTGAGCCATGTTTTGTTCTCTGCAAAATGTTAATAGAGAAAAATCTGCAGCACCATGCCAGGAAATCTTTTTATATCTTATTTCCAGACTACCCTAATATCAATTTATATCTGCAATTCAATTAATGTTCTAGGAGAGGCAAATTAACATCCCCGGGTCCCTCCTGTCTCAGAAAAGTAAGTTCCCATGGAGAGAGAAGTCTGGCACAGCCTCTCTCAAGGGCTCAAAGTCTATCAGGCAAGACCCCAAACACACAGAGATCCTCTAAATAACCAGGGGGTGGCTTCAGACATGCTCTGAAATACCTTTTGTGTCATAAAGCAGCACTTAACCCCTCCTGAAACTGGTAGACGGATGCATGACACTTCACCTGTAAACCTGCCTGCTAATAAGTGCATCAAGCTTGAACTCTATAGATTTTAAAACATGAATCAGATCAGATGATGTCACTCAGCTGTGCATGCATCCAGTGGATTTTATGCTCATGGAAGCAGCAGGATGCTGCAATTTTAATTTAAGTGGAACAAGAGAGCTGGTCTTAAAAAATAATCAGGGCCCGTTCCGAGCCTTCTGAGGACACTGCCTCAAGTTGTGCTAGGGGAGGTTTAAATTGGATAATAGGAAAAAGAGTGAAAGGGTGCTTGGGCATTAGAACAGGCTGCCCAGGGCACTAGTGGAGTCACCATCCCTGGAAGTGTTCAAAAATGTGTGGATGTGGCACCTGGGGACATGTTTTAGTAGCAGCCTTGGCAGTGCCACAGGCCAAAGTGCAGGGAATAGGACAACCCCACTTCCCTTCAAAATCCCTGCACAGCACAACCCACTGCAGGCAGGGGTTTGGGCAGAGGCAAAGCCCTGGAAATTATAAAAACTCCTCATGTAAGTCTCCTCAGCATGCTGGCAGCGTCCCGAGGAGAGCAGAGACTTTCCTTAGGAAAAGTACTTTTGAAAGCAAACAGCTCCACTTCCATACTGAACAGCTGAATCTGAGTTCCTGTCCTGAAATAGCCCCGGGAGCCATTTCCCAGCAGGATTGCACAGGAGCCTCCCCTTTCTCCAACACAGGCTCTGTTTTTATGTGTATTGATGGGCAATGAATAACCCAGCGACACATCTGCAGGAAAACACTGGATGCCCTGGAAAATGCTCCAAGCCCAGGATCTGCCCATGGCCCCCGGTGCCTGCGTGGGTGGGAGCTGTGTCCCACAGAGCCTGGCCACCCGTGAATAATCCTAATGAACAACTCATAAATTAATTCACCAAAATGATTTTCCAACTGGCTTTGAGCTGAGCACGCAGTCAAGGATGTGCTGCAAGTGGTGATGAGGAAAAGGTAAAGACAAGGTGGAAATGGTTGCCAGCTGTTGATCCAGGGAGTGGGAAGCTTAGTGGGAGCATCCAATACTGGTGCTGCTGGAGCAAGGAGCCTGCAGGGGAATCCAAGCACTTCCAGCCCCACAGGAATGACCAAACGCTGGCCCTGCTTTCCCACCATCACTGGGTGTAGGATTTACACCCCCCAGAGAGAATGACTGATGTCTCTTGACCTGGGAGAGGCTCATCACATGCAAATGGGAAATTATTCTATTTAATTTGGGAGATATGAATGGGCTGTGTGGCTATTTCTGAAAAAAAAAAAACAAAAACACACACACAAAAAAAAAAAAAAAAAACAAAACAAAAAAAAAAAAAAAAAAACCCACAGGACTGCAAAAATTAAAGCCAAAAGTAATGATTAGAGACCACCTACTACAACTTTTATGAGTCACAAGTCTCACCCAAACGCACTCTACTGAGCCCAAAGACTGTAGGGAAGCTGAATATTTCAAGTCTGTAAAACTCAGCTGCCAGAAGAAAGGGACCAGCAAGGCCACTGGAAGGGGTGGGATCCACCATGATCGCCCCCAAGATGAACATGCTTTGAGTGAGATGGAAACCCTCAGATCTCTGCCAGTCTGAGGTGCAGGTTCCTCCCAGTCCTCATGCTCCATTAAAAGATATAATAGACAATTCAGGGCCAGTGGAGAGGTGAAAGCATGGTCCACCATACTCTACCTCCAGTGGAAGAGGCCTGAAATAATTTGGAGAAAGGAAAACCCAGAAAGGCAGGGCAAGGGTTTCTGCAGATCCAAACAGAAGCTCAGTATGTGCTATTTAAATACAATCCCTGCTGTGGGGCAGGAATTCCTCTTTTCAGACAGGATCATTGTGAAGGGGTAGAGCCCCAGAGTGAGATGCTCAGTTTCTCTAGCCCTGGCCAGGCCACCCCTGGCACTGACATCTCTCCCCTCTCTGCATCACCCCCATTTTCATTCCCAGCCCCTCCATCTCATTGCATCTTGCAGGTACTTCCACACCAGCAGGGCACACATTCATGGCAAAGATCCTTCAGCTTCCTGTGCCAAGCATGAAGAGCTCCTTGACCTCAGGTCAAGGAGGTTTTCTAGCCCCCAGAAGACTTTTGTAGCTTTTCTTCCAGCCCTCTTTGTGCTTCTACAGGCCCTGTCAGAGATTGACAGCAGAGCTGCTGTGCTGTTCCTGGAATAGCTTTTCCAACGCCGTGTGAAGGATCTAGGTCACTCCTGACTCTTTGCTATTCCCCTTTTTATAAACCCAGTGTCAGGCAGATACACAGGATGACTCTGAAGCTGCCCTGAATGATGCTTTGTGAGACAGAGTCTCTCATCTTGGAGTATGCATTTTCCAGGCTCTCAGGGTGGATTTGTGGATGGCTCTTCAAATACAGCGGCTGGACTGGGGCTATTTAATGGTCCCGAGGGTTTGGCAGCCATAACCTGCCCTGCTCAGGATTTTTGTCACCTGCAAACCTTACTGTCGATTTTATTATTGTTATCATGTTTACTAAAATTACTTCACAGCTCAGTCTTTCTAATTTCCAGTCCCAGGAGGAGCAGCACCTCTCCTTCATCTCAGGGTGCTGGCATTGGTCAGAGGCTCTGTCACAAAGCCAGGTACAGCTGACATTGAACATGCCCAATTTACAGCAATAATGACATCCTTGGTGGTGCTGGTTCCTCAGGGATTTGTATCCAGCCTCCCTACCCCACAGTGCTGCCAGGGTGCTACTTAGAACTGCTGGGACATGGCCGGGACCAGCAGGGATGTTTTCACCAGCCCCAGTCTCAAAAGTCTGTCCAGCCAGAGCCACTTTCTGTACCAAAAGTCATTAATTTTGCCAGTGTGCAGCTGCAGGAACTCAATTATCCCTCCTACCATCTGATCTGGATTCATGGCTTCCTTTCTCAAACCATTTTAATTTTGTAAATCCCCAGATCCTTGGGATTTTCCAAGTTTTCAAGGCTTGCTAAATCTCTTGGTTCACAACTCAAACTTCCCAGCTGACACCTTTGTGTATCCCAGGTTTAGACTTTCCACAGCATCAACATGAAAATGTTGGATGTCACTGGGCTTGCACTCTCTTTAGTGCAACATGACAGATTTTCCAAGGAAAACCAGCTGAGCTGTAGCAGTATTTCATAGAATCACAGAACCACAGATTGCTTGGGCTAGAAGAGACCTTAAACAGCCTCTGGTTCCACCCTCTGCCATGGCAGGGACAACTCCCACTGTCCCAGGCTGCTCCAAGCCCTATCCAGCCTGGCCTTGGGCACTGCCAGGGATCCAGGGGCAGCCCCAGCTGCTCTGGCAATTCCAGCCCAGCCCCTCTCCACCCTCCAGAGAACAATTCCCAATTCCCAAGATCCCATCCAGGCCTGCCCTCTGGCAGTGGGAAACCATTCTCCCTTGTCCTGTCACAGAAAGACACATCCACCCTTCAGTCACAGGTGGACTCTACATCTGGTTTGTTGATTATGTATTCCTTCAATAAGCTAAAATAATTAATATTATTTTTCATTCTAAAGGGATATTCTGTTTTGAAGGGACTGCTGGAGGATGAGCCCAGCCAGCAGTCGATGAAGGAGCTGCAAACTATTGGCTGTATTTTTTAGGGAGAAAAATGTAGTCAGAAAAATTGAATGGAGATGGAGACTTCTGAGTAAAACTTTGTTTTCAGATACTCAAAATCGTCAGTTCATTGAAAGGAGAGGAACAGCTGGAATCCATCCTATTTCACTGGAAAAGAAGGGGAAGAAATAGTAAATTGATGATCCCAAATTGATATGTATGTGTCAAAGAGCAGTAAGGGCAAACAAATAGCAACATAAATATTAATATTTTATATTGATCAGTGAGTACAAGATGACCATGAATCTAAGCAATGCCAGAAATTCAGTGGGTGGTTTGAGAAAAGATGACTCAAATTGAATCAATACCTTGAGCTGCTTCCTTTGTCCAACAGTTTATTATGATTCTGAAAAATCTCTCGCTTGAAATTTTTTACAGTAATTCAAGAAGCTGAGCAGGTGCTGTGTTGGGTAAAATGGCAAAAAGGAAAGAAGGGAGAAAGTGCACGAGGGGGATTGAACACAAGAATTCCTAAATTAAATTAAATTAAATTAAATTAAATTAAATTAAATATCTCAAACTGTTTCAAAGTTTGGGTGGGAATGGAAAAGTCAAAAACTGATGAAAATTTTCACCCAGCTCAGCCTTGCCAGGTGTCAAAGGACAGGATTTGGGGAGGTGATTTACACTCTCCCACATCCCTTGGGAAGGTTCCCTCTGCTCTCCTGGCACCAGCAAGGCACAGACACTGGGCACGGAGCAGTGAGTGCCCATGTCCCTGCTGCTCTGTCCCTGAGCCCCTGCCCCTTCCCCCAGCCCAGTGCTGCTGGCTGGGAGCCCACCAGCAGCCCCGGTGCTAATGACCCATCAGAGCAGCTTGTGCTGCCCTGGGAATGGCTTTTCTTTCTGATATGTGGATCAAAGAGGGCTCTGGAGCCGTGAATCCCTGCGGGAGGATGAGAGGTCGGCTCGGATTAAGACGTGCAGTAATTTGTGAAGGGTACGAACAGAAGAAACGAGCTATTAGGGGAAGGATTCGTGGCTGGCGGGATCAAAGAGCAGCAGTAGGAAATGTTTAGAAGGCACTGGGAACAAAGGGAATTCAAACCCATATGAGTCTATTAATAGACACAGGAAATTTATTAACAGCGGCAACAAATCAAGTGTTCAATAACTTCCTAAATTCCGCTTTTGCAGAGAAACCAGATCCCTTTTCATAAAGCTGATGAAGGACTTGCAAGACATTCATTGCAAGGCTATTAGCCAAGAAATTTAAACAACATACCTAAAAATAAACTAATATTTTATACCTACACCCAGATAACCCAAACACCATCATCCTTGAAGTGTTGACAGAGGTGTATAGCAGGCTTTGGAAATACCAGACAACAGCTGAGTTAGGACTGAGCTATTGTGACAGCCTGAAATCAGATAATTATGGGTTGTATATTGATATTAAGTAATAATTAGATAATAATTTCATATTAGAATAACAGAAGGATGATAAATATATACCCAGGCTTGGTGAAGTGCCAAGCAGCAAAGGTGGGGTAAGATCAAGGAAGCAGCAACTCTGGGAAGAAATTCAGGGTGAGCAAAGCAGGGAATTGCAAGGACTGCCTCTGTAACAGAGGGGTTTTAGCTTAAATTTGGTTGTATATACTGACAGAAATGGGTACATTTAACCAGGACAGGGGGTGCAAGCCCTGGACATGGCACAGTGACACCCTGGCACTTTAGACCCAGGCTTGGCATCCACCTGGCATGTGGAAAAGATAGAAATAGTTGCAAAGAACCATGAGAAACGGGAGAAATAAATAGTGTTATGATGAGAAAATGTGTTCTTTTGCCTCAGGAGGATACTGGGGGCTCACAGGGGTTTTCAGAGGGCAGCCTTTTTCAGAGGCTCTCTGTGCAATTGGACAGGGAAAGGCAGAGCTGTCTGCAAATGTCTGGGACATGAGGCCAGGACATTTCCCACTACCAAGAGAGCATTCTGGTATTCACAAAGGTGATTTTCCAGGCCACAAAGTCTTCAGAACAAAAATGGACTCTTTTGGGCAGACAGACCCTGGCAAATTCAACAGCTGGTCTCAATATGAGATTGCTTTGGGAAAGGAAACTTATGGCAGGCCCTGCAAAGTGATCTGCTGATTGTTTGGGGCTTTAATCTCTTTAAATAGCCGTTTCCTCTGCCTTTTTGAGGCATGGGGAGAAGATTCCCATCTCCCCTCTCCAATAAAGATGTCAGGTCAAAGAACATATCTATGAGAGAAGCAGGAATACTGGGTACACATGTTCCTTTAGATCTTCCTCCTCTACATCCATCCCTGTGCCCTCTTATTCACCTTTTTATGAAGTATCAGATTCAGGATTAAAAAGGTCGTGGACAAGGGGACATTAGGCATTTTCTTTCAAGCAGAACATGCTCTAGATTTTCATCCGTGCCAGGCGGAGGATCAATTTGTGGCAGAAAACAAAGTTCATTAATGGGAGCACTGCAAATAGCGGGAACCAGCCTAGGAGGACATTCGATGCCAGATCGCTGCAAGGCGCTAATGAGGGAGAAAGAGGGAGGGGAGAAGGGAAGACAGCAGGAGGTTTTCTTCCCAGTCATGTTGCCTTATATCCTACTCCACCTCTCCTCCTGCAGGTCCTGCTCCAGTGTGTCCAACACCCCATGCATCAGGGCACCAGTGCCCCTCTGAGGGGTTCCCTCCCAGCCGTTCATCCCCGGGAGCTGGCCCAAACCAGGCTGCAAATGTGCTGAGCTTTTCTGGCAACGCTTCAGAATAAATGGCAAACCCTTTCTGCAGCTCGTTTCCATTGTAGTATTAATCAAACTGAATTCCTGTGGTGCTCATATGGATGTCATATGTAAATCCCACTGCTCGTTCCAAATTAAAGCCAACAGAGAAATTTCGCTCCTGTCTCCATCCTGCAGCTCTGAGCTCTTGTGCACTTACTCCATTCATGAAATCCTGATTACTGCGGACATGAGGGAATACCAGAGTTGATGACACCCATGAGAAGCGTTGGTAATACTTGTGAATTTATAGAGAAGGTGCTCAGGTGCAAGGCTGAAGCAAACATACCTCCATGTCCTACCTCAACCAAGTACTCCACATCTTAAAATAGAAGCCCTCAGCAGCATGTCAAACTGTCCATCCCTCAGTGTGAGTATTTCAGAACAAGAGGTTTTCCAGGCCAGTGCTAGCCCTCAGCAGCACTGAGGAGGTTTCTCAGCATGAGAAGTTTCAAAGAGTTTTCTCCCCCACTATTAGAAATCCCACCCTGTTTGATGGAGTATATGTCTTTATTTATAATAATTTTTGTGGTGAGAGACAGGCAAATACAGGTTTATTTTGCTCTGAGAGTACTAATGCTTCTTTTCTCCCCTTGAGAAGGGGGTCAAAGAACTGTGGACAAATTGCTGGATCCCAGAAGTTAGCTGCTGATCAGACAGACGCTCCTTTGGCCTTGGGTGGGACTTTCAGCCTTGCACATGCTGAACCAAGCCCAGCATCTGAACTAGGACAGCGTGAGCACCTACAGGGTGTCCCTTATCTTCAGTCCAGCCATCAGTTCCGGTCCCTTGGGAGCACCGCAGCCTTCAGCCCGTCAGAGCGATGCCATTCACTTCCCCAGAGGAAAAGGGAGGAACACAGGAAGGGGCTGAGGTGGTTCCAGCCCTTCCTGAATGGCTGGGTACTGCTGGGAAGGTCCCACCCCGGAGCCCTTGCCCACCCTGTGCCTCCCTGGCTGGCACCAGGCTTGGCAGCGGGCAGTGAGCAGATGAATCACGGCTTGGCCTTCTCTCTGTCACAGATAACAAAGCCACTCACTGCAGGAAGCCACACAGCTTTCCAGGAACAACCTTTCCAGACTCCACCAAGCCCTGTCCACACCAGGGGTGTTTCCTTCTGATCTTCTTTTGAGCTAAACCGCTCAAGCCTCCATGTAATCTCCCAGAACAAGAAATCATTCAGGGGGAGACTCCTACATTAGCCGTGTCACTACAAGTACTTTGGAAATTGTTCAGCTGCCTTCTGCCTGAGAAGACGTGTCACACGTCTGTGTCACTCTAAAGGTATGTAAGGAAAAAATATAGGAAAATATATTAGGAAGAAACTCTTCCCTGTGAGGGTGGTGAGGCCCTGACACATGTTGCCCAGAGAGGGCAACACCCTGGAAGTGTCCAAGGCCAGGTTGGACAGCGTTTGGGGCAATCTGGGACAGTGGAAAGTGTCCCTTCCAATGGCAAAGAGGTGGCACTGGGACATCTTTTCCTCTTCCAACCCAAACCATTCCATGATTTTATGGTGTATCCACTGCCCCACTGAAATACCTGGGCCATGAGATTTTTTCTCAATATCCAATCTAAATCTCCCCTGGCACAACTTGAGGCTGTTTCCTCTT
Organism: Vidua chalybeata; assembly: GCF_026979565.1. Taxonomy (NCBI): domain Eukaryota; kingdom Metazoa; phylum Chordata; class Aves; order Passeriformes; family Viduidae; genus Vidua; species Vidua chalybeata. Next base: position 4,850,206 of record NC_071554.1, on the reverse strand, counting down.
GTACTGTCACCTGTTACCTGGGAGTTCCCAAGATAAGGGGTGACAGAGCATGGTTTTGGGGTACCATGTGTAGGCTCTGGTTGTTCTACAGGACAGAGAAGGTCCCCAGTGAGATCCATCTCTGGTCAGGAGACAGGACCAAGGATGGTCTTGGCGTCAGCTTGCAGATGGAACCTGGAGATGGTACGTGAAGGTAATGAGGTACAACGGTGGCACAAGGGATCCTTTTAGCTTTAGGGTTCCTTTAGGGACTCACAGGGGTCTTACTTAGTCTGGGGGGTATTTGGGGACACTGAGCCCCCAAATACATCTGTACCTCTGGGGTGTCTCTGGCTGGGATGGCACTGCAGGGAGAGGTCCTGCCCAGGCTGGGAGGAAAGGGAATATCTGGGGATTGCCTGTCCCCAGCATTTGGCTGTGCTGCATGGAGTCCACACCAGTCCTGGCTGTCCCGTGGGGAGCCAGACAAGGATGGACATCAGTCTGCAGTACCCAGCGGGTTTCTGGTGGGAACAGGGGTCCAGCAGGTCACAGTGGGGTTCTGCTATGCCCAGAGGGTCCTGGCTGGGCATGGGGCACCAGGTGTGGAGATCATGGTAGGGGTCTGCCCTGTGCCCATGTGGGTGGGCATGGGAGGTCCATCCCAAGGCTGGGGCTCACAGTGGGGGTCTGTCCCCATCCCCAAAGGGTCCAGGGATGGCTCAGGGGAGTCTGTGCCCAGGCTGGGGCTCACAGTGGGGGTCTGTCCCCGAAGGGTCCTGAGACGGCACGAGGAGGGCTCTCCCCAGGCTGAAGACCATGGGTGGGGGTCTGTCCTGTTCCTGGAGGATCCCTTGAGGGCACAGGGGTTCCTCCCCAGGCACGCTGAGGACACCGCGGGTCTGCCCCGCGCCCACAGTGCGGGTGGAGGCGGGGCCTCGTCCCTGCGTGAGGACGGTCCCGAGCGGGCGCAGCGACGTGAGGGGTTTGTGAGGGCCGGGCCGAACGGAGCCGAACTGAGAGGAGCCGAGCCGAGCCCAGCCGAGCGGGCCGAGCCCAGCCGAGTGGAGCCGCACCGACCCCGCCGAGCCTGTCCGAGCCCGAGCCGATCAGCTGCCGAAGTCCCGGCGCTGGCCGGAGCCGTCCCGGCGGCGGGGGCGGCGCGGGGCCGGGCCGGGCCGGGTCGGGCCACCGGTCCCTCCTCCCCGATCCCCCGCCGCTCCCCCTTCGCTCCTTCCCGTTCCCTCCCGTTCCCTCCCCGCCTCCCTGCGCAGCGCGAACATGGCGGCGGCGGCGGCGGCGAGGGACTGAGCAGCGCCAGCGCTCGGCGGCCGCGCAGGTGAGGGGGCGGCCCGGGGCGGGCGGCTCGGCCGGGCTCGGTCCGGCCCGGCCGGGGAGGCGCGGCGGGGGTCGGGCGGGAGTCAGGCCCGTAGCCCGGCCCGAATCTCATCCCTCCTGTCAGCGCGGCCCGGCCGCCACCGCACGGTGCCCGGGCCGGGGGCGGCTGTCACCGCCCGCACCTGCTGGTGCCCGTCCGGGACCGGCCCTCCCGGCCGCTGGGCAGCGCTCCGGGGCTCCCCGGCCCCGCGGCTGCCCCGCCGGGCTGTGCCTCCCAGGGAAGCTTCTTCCAGGGCTTTGTTGTTCTGCCGGGTGTCCCCGGGCAGGGCCTCGGGCAGCCGCGGTACCGCCTCGCCCCCAGGCCTCGGAGTGGTTCTGGGGCCGGCCGGAGCTGCCCCCGCTCCCCGGCGCGTTTCGGTAGCAGCCGGACGCTCCCGGCAGGAAAGGGGAAGCGGGACTGAGCTGCCGGAGGTTTGCAGGAGGTGGCTGTATCCGCGGGGGTTTGTGCCCTTCCTCCCCCACGAGCCCTTCGGGGCTCGGTGACACGCTCCTTTCACCCCAGTGTGTGTGTGGAGCTGGTGCCCGGTGCTCCGAGCAGGTCCCCGCGAGATCCTGCTGCTGGAGGTAGCAGGGGTGACCCCGGGGAGCAGCCGGAGAAATCCCATCACCACCGTGCCTGGGAAAATCTGCACCTCCTTCGCAGCCGCCCCGAGCCGAGTGCTGGGATAGAGCTGGGAGCGAGACGAGATCTGAGCGTTTCGTGCACAGTGAGATGTTTAAAAATAACCCCGGTGACGGCTGGCTCCTGCCGCGCAGGTTTAATCCGCAAGCTCTTTGAAGCTCCCGTGTAAAACTGTGGCAGCACTTTGGAGTCTGGATGACGGAAGGTAGAGCTGGCAAATCCGAGCCGGCAGCCTGAGTTTGGGATGCACTGAGCAGCTTGGCTCCCTTGGGCCTCGGATGGTTTAGGTTCAGCAGCTGAACATGGAGCTATTTCTATGGGAAACGTCAGGATGTGAAGACCCAGCTCTGGGGTCCCCGGCACTGATTTTTTGGCTGAGTTTCTGTTTACTGTTGTTGTTTATAGTAAACAGCGTGCACTGAGTGGCTGGGAACAGCCATGTGGTCGCTGCAGTTCGCAGCCAGTAATATTGGGGGAAAATGTTCTCCCACCTCGGTTCAGCGCCTGAGCGCCGGCTGCGGGCTGGGCCTCCTCCTGTCGCCTTCCTCTCTTACTCTCAGCTTCTGCTGGCCAGACTGTGCTGTCCATATGTGTTTGCTAGGAATACTGGGAGCATGGGATGGTGGTTTCATTCCTTGTGCTTCATCTCAGGCACTGGCGTGTGGCTTGGTGTTAATATGGAGAACAGAACTCGGCTCGTGGGGGTCTCAGCTTGGGACAAACTGCCGTGGCATGCAGCCCTGCATGTGCTGGCGGGTAGTTCAGGATCTGCCCAGTAGATGGTATGAAAATGCAGATGGAAATCAGGGAGTCCCTTACAGTGGGCACGAGGCAAATGCAGGTATTTCTGTGCTATTTAAAGTATTTATTTAATTAAAAGTTTTGAGTGTGTTCTGTTTGTGAAAGATATGCTGAGTCTTGGTCCTCCTGGTTTGGTATTTACATCTTAGCAAACTCCAATTCTGCATCTTGATAATCTGTTTTTCTTGGGGCACTTCTGTGGAAACCTGATTAATTTTGCAGGACAATATGGTGTCTATTAGTAAAAGATGCTGTTAGGGTATTAAATGATGATCTTATTCATCAAGTAGCTGTGCTTCAGTCTAGACGGGAGTGCTGCGGGAGCTGTGTCCCTGCCCTGTGTCTAATTTAAAGGAATGTCTGAAACTTTGTTTCATAGTCTCAGACATCAGGGACCTCCAGAGATGTCCTGGTTGTTTCCCAATCCTGGGTAAGGTCAGGTAGACTTCTAAACCCTTCCTGAGTAATAATAGTTCTTCTTTCAAGCTCTTCATGCTGGCAATTCCATATCCTGTGCAGGTGATGTATGCCAACACTTAGGCCTCCTCATCATTAGAGAGATTTTTTGGGGTGTTTAATCTAAATCTGTGTCTTGCACTTTAAACCTATTATTTTTCTGATGTCCAGAGCTCATGGAGAGCACCCTACTCCACACATCACTTCCTACATGTCTGCAGCTCAGTTAGAAGCATTTGAAGACTTTTTTCCCCTCTCCCTAAGCTGAGCAAGATCAGTTGTTCTCTGTTCTTCTCACGTGGCCACGTCAGCCTGGCTGACCTCTGTCTCTGACTTGGGTTCTGCTTCCATTCACACTTCACCTAAAGTGCCATGCTGAGTTGGGTAGGACTGTGTCAGTGGGGCTTTTGCAGAGAGTTTTGATAAGCTGGGCCCAAATGACCCCGTTTGGGATATGTCTCAGCACTGTTCTGTGACGAGGAATGCAGATCACATGTTTGCCTATTTGTGCTTTTAACTGTGTGTTTGTGATAGAGGACTTGGCGTGCTCGGTGAGCTCCTGTTTGCAAATCTGGAGTAGTGTGCTAGCATCGTGAGCTCGGAGCTGTGTTTGGGGCTCTTGTTTGAGCTGTACTGTTTGCATCTTCCACCCTGTGTTTTCTCCTTTTCTTTTCCTTGCCTGCTACTGCAATTCAGTTTTTGTTATGAGACAAAGAGATTTTGAGTCGTTTATGCATCCATTTATGTTTGAGAAGTTTCCTGACAAGGAAAGGGTCCCTGAGAAGCGAGGGAAGATGCACTGAGGACAGAGCAGCGACTCTGGCTGCCAGCTTCTCTTGTGAGATGGTTAATCTCCTGCATATATGTAATTCAGAGACGTGCCAAGGTAAAAATCATCTCCACAACTGAACTGTCAGTGTAGCAGAACTGTAACTGTGACCCCTCCTTCACCCCAGCACTACATCCGGGTGTAGCACCTGCACTCCAAGATGGGATATGAGTGCTTCATCCCACTTTACTTGCAGGATAGCACAGCCTAATCCTAAAGGAAATGCTTTTTCAGGGTTTAATACAGTTGTACAAAATTCCTTTCTTACCCAGCTTAAATATCTACCAGTAGAAGCTGTTATAAAACATTTGCACTATGTTTAACCTGATAGTGCAAGTCTGAGGGCAGCAGGAAGCACAAGAAATCTTCCCTATCTGTCACCAGGTCTCACTGGGCTTGGAGTTAACAAATCCAGTGACCTGAACTAGTGGTGTCAGAATGGTGTCTGGTGGGGACACCTGAGCACTGGAGATCAGCACCTCCTCATCTTTGCAAAGCTGTGCTCTGTCCTGGGTGGCAATCTCCCTTAGCAGGACATTTCAGAGGTGGTTTCAATTGTGAGCTGAAGGAGAGATCAGTACAGGGACATCACTGCAGCCTGGCTGGTGCTGAAAACACTTAATTCCCAGAAATCTCTATTTTCACCCTTAAAAACCTATTTTCCCTTAAAAACAGAGTAATCCTTAACTCTTTTACTGAGGTTTCTTACACACACCACCTCTAGCAGATTTAGACACTGTAATACACAGTTTGCAGTCTGCATGGTTCACTCAGGCACCTACCAAGTGTTTCTGCCTCTCTAGCAGGGATTTAAGCAGAGTTTTTGTCTGCCTCTGCTCTTACTGGGCTGAATCTCACACTTTAATGCAGACTCATCCTGAGCAAAAAATCAAGAATTTGGCTGAGAACTGAAGGAAAAGACGAACGTCTGTTTTGCTGCCTCTGCTGTTTGCGTGGCAGCCTCATCCAACAGGCCAGATGGACAGGTGATGTCTGAGACTCTGCAGAGGAGTCTAAAACACTTGGCTTCCTGAGAGCTGACTTGATCAGCAGAGGGAAGTGACCCCTGCAGCTCCACAGCCTGGTTGGTAATATGTCACTGGAGATGAGGAAACAGAGCAGAGTGGATGTGGTCATTGCCAACCCAAGGGAGCTGACGTGGGAATTCAGGCAGGACTGTTTTTCCTTGGCACAAGCTTGTGCTTCTGCTGCTCTCCATTTCTTGCTCAGAAGTTTTTCTGTTTGTATTATAAATTGAATGGTGTTATCACCAGTCAGACAAGAAACTCCTGCTGAAGGTGCCTCCTCCCAGCCAATGTGCTTGGAGTTACCCAGCTCCAATTAGCTTGTACATTTTGCAGACTGCCACAGTGGGAACAGCCCAGAAACCGCCCTGTGGCTCGCTCGGGTTTGTTTGCAACAACGGAAACTGTAGGAGTAGATGCCAGTGGAAATTTGCAAAATTCAGTATTTGCCCACTGAATATCCTGCAATTCCTCCCCTCTCCTGGCCCTTCCAGGTTTCACTGGACGCTGGTCCAGGTCCTTTCTCCTAGATATTGTGACAAGGGAACAAGTTTGGTTCACCCATTTCTGGAGTGACATCTGCTGCAGTTCGCTTGGGGGTGGAGGGAAGTAGGTACACCCTTCTGATTCCTCAAGGTGCTGCTGATGTTTGACTCCAGGAAAAGGTCCTGCCAGGAAAAATGGAGTTTGTGCCTGGGGGGAGTTGGGGGACACTTAACAGTGTTTGAGTTCAGTGTTGGCAGGGGCTGCACAGGGTGAAGCCCATCTGTCCTCACTGAGTGAGCCACGGTCCCATCGGCTGCTGCTTGCAGTCACCTCCCTGTTGCCTGCCTGGACAAGGCAGTGCTGGAGCACCTGCTGCCAGCACCTGACTGCCTTCCATCTGCTCTGTCCTCCCCTGTGCCACTGCTGCAGGGTGTCCCTGCTCCTGGGCTTCCCTCCGTTCCCGTTTGGAGCAGCCCCTGCCTCCTCCCCCCATGCTGAGCCCTCAGCAGTGGGATGTGCATCCAGCTGTGTCTGCGGTGAGCGGGAGGGCAGCCTGTGTTCCCTGTTCCCCCTCGCTCCCTCCTGGCTGTGGGAGCCTCCCTGGGCCGCTGCCAGGGCCTGCCTGCCCTCCCCATGTCCCCACAGCTGCGGGGAGGCCAGGCCAGGCCAGGGGCCAGGCTGGGCTGTACACACCGTGGGGGACATGGACGAGCAGCACTTTGGGGCAGGAACCCGGGCTTGGCTCTGGCTCTGGGTGGCACAAAACATCCCCACAGTGCAGTTGAATGTCCCTGAAACCAGCTGGTCTGCAGGGATGACAGCTCAGGGTGAAGGTGGCTACCTGAGCTCAGGCTGAATGAGCTGGGGAATTCTGCAGTGTGCTGGGCATCTCCCAACAGTGCTCCCTCCCTGCACTCACTGCTGCACGGCCCCTCACTCCCCACTTTTGCCTTTCCTGCCCAGCTGCAATACATAAGGAAGGAGAAATTTCTGCTCTATACTCGTTAGTTAAGTGAAGGAGTAGAGAGTAGGCAGAAGAGCTGATGGAGTCTGATGTGGACCGAGGAGGAAGTTGTACCAATTCTACTTTCTAAAAATAAGTTGAGTGGCTGTTCACACAGCCCAGAGACTGCTGCTCCCTGTATGCTGACTGTGGTTGCTTTTTGTTTGGTTTTTTGGTTGTTTTTTTTTTTTTTCTGTCTTGTTACAGCAAATCTTAAATGCTGCAGTCCATTAAAATTGTGCAGTTGCTGTGTGATCAGGGAGGTACCTACGGAGAAAGTCTTGTGGTTTCAGTGTTTCTAGAAGTGACCTTGAAGGCTCACCCATACATAATGTTTCCTAGAGGTTTCTCTAGGGTGTTCTAAGATTTCCAGTGGTGGTGATTCCTACTTTCCTCAGCAGTTCACTCCAGTGCCTGATTATTCTGAGATTAAGGAGCTTTGCTTGATTTCAGGCTGGTATTGCTATATTTTTAACACCATCATTTTGACATTTCACCTTCTCTTCTGGCAAACTACCAAGAGAAGAAGACTGCTGTCCTGCTTGTTATGTACAGTGGACATTATCCAGAGGATATTGGCCACTGATGGGCAGCAGGGATCAGTTCCACCACCTTCCTGCTCACCTTAACTCTTACCACAAGCAGAGTAAACCGTGGCAGCTGGCTGACCTCCTGCCTTGTCACATGACTCCAGAGGTCGTTTGTCATTGCCACAGCCCCACACTGGAGGGTTTTACGTGGCTGTACAATGCCACATCTCCTCCAGCATGGCAGGAGGTAGCAGCTCACTTGAAGGTGAATTGCTGTGCCTGGAGAGGGCAGGAGGAATTTGTTTCCCTTGGGCATTATCCAAGCCCTGCACTGTAGATCTGGGCAGTCCCACTGTTGTTCCAGCATTATGGTGGAGTTGAGGGATGGCTTTTGACTCTTGGCTCCTTTTCCATCACCATGAGCTTTGGTCACATCTTGCACACTGCTGGCAGAGTCTCCAGGTGTGTGTGTGTCTGTGTGTGTGTGTGGTATCTGTTCAACATTATCTTGTCCCTGAGCAGAGGACTCACTGTGTTCTGGGGCTGCTCAGTTATTTCATATTGTTGTCAGCTGGAAAATCTGTAAATGCCCTGTGATATTTTACGGCTTTATAAGCTGTACAAAATGTCCAGCAGGTACTCGAATGTCGAGCAGATACAGTCTGTAAGAGTGCCTTGTTTTCATTAGCTCCTTGGCAGACACTGAACATACTTGCAGAGCTGCAGGATGGACTTTTGGTTGCTTGTGGTCATGGTTCGGGTTTTTTTATTGACGTCTACCGTGTGCTGTACAGAAAACAGTGAAGGGCCTCACGGTATATTTTTTAGTTGTCCAAACTCTTGGCCCTTCGGGAATGTAAAGCAACCTAACAACTTTTTCTTTACATAATTAACAGGAATCTGTTCAGGGTATCCTGCAGGAACTGGCTAGTGATTTTTCCTCTCTGGGAGTAATTCTCCTGAGCTAATATTTCTGTCTACATCTAGATTGTTCTTTTTTTTTTGTTATTAAAATTGAGTGTAATTTTGATGGGCATGTTATACTTTTTCTGTATCCAGACTTCATACCCAGTAGAGAATATTTCTATTTGAGTAGATACATGGTTTTGAATACTGGGATTTTATCTGCTTAAGTCACAGATGAGACCAGAGTTATACGCAGGGTAAAAATAGCAAGCAGTAATTAATACCCATCCTCAGTGAGCCTGGCTCTTCTGGTTTCTCTTGACATGTTGCACTGCAGCAATTTCCTTTCTTTTTCCTAAGAAACAGATGAATTAATATCTCTCTACATGAGTGAGAAAATAAAAGAAAGATGCTTGTTTCCTGCCCTGGCACACCATTTCCTTGGGGTACAATGAGTTTGTGGGAGCTCTTCTCCTGGGCAGCCCTTTGCCTTGACTGGGCTGGAGAAGACCAGGAATGGCTTTCTTTACTCTCCCAGACATCCTTCTTTCCCTCTATCAGGGCTGGATTATCTCTGTCTCTGCGCTCCAAGCAGCAGAGACTGACTCCTCTTCCGCTCCAACAAGGGTAAATCCAGGTTTTGTGGCTCTGTTCCATACCCTGAGGGTTTGCAGGTTTTATCTTTCTCATTTCTTTAGCAGATGGGGCAGATCAGTAGGAACTATTTCTCATCCTTCCTTTGTTTGCATAAGAAGAATCAGCTGCTGGAAGGGTTGGAGGGAAGTCTGGCTGTGCTTCCTGCCAGGGAGACCCTGAGTTTTGTCACTCTAAGGGTAGATTTTTATATATACACGCACACATTAAAGGGATCATTTTACCTTGCCTTCTCTGAAAGAGCAGGTTCAGGAGGGCAGAGGGAGTTGCATTTGGAAGGTTTGGGAAGGTTGGCTGTATGGATGTTGAGTCAGGGACAGGGATTTGTATGTGGATCTGTGAAGGATTCAGCCTTGAGTGTGACTGGAGCCGTGCCCCCCTCCCTCCTTCCCTTTGTCATTAGGAACATGTCCGTGCTGGTGCTGGACCTCAGGAAGGTAGGAAATGCTTAACTCCATGGAAGGTCATTCGTTTGTGCTGGATGAGGAAAGTGAGCACTTCAGGCTCTCCAGTAACATGCTCAGTGATGGCTTTGATGCCATGTGAGGCTTAAGGATGAGTTTTCATCCCGTGTATTTTCCCAAGGGATATTGCTAAGCATTCCATTTAATTGTTAAAGTTGGTTATAGAAGGAAAGCAGAAGGAAAATACAATTTTAAGTGTATGTAACCATGATCATCCCCCATGTCTCAGTATTTAGCTCGTTAGAGAGTGGTGATTTTGTCCCTCACCTTTTATTCAGGGCTGGTTTGTTCTCCTCTGCTCCCTGAGCTCTCATCTCCCTTCCTGCCATTTCAGTGGAAGCCCTTGCCCTGTGTCTCTCTCCCTGAGGATCACCTTCCTCTCTTGTGCTTGTGAGGTACAGGGTACTTTAAGGGATTGGGTCGTCTCCTTCCCCTCTCTTTGCAAGGTTTTCCTCATTTACATTTCTGTTGTGTCCCCTAATTACCATCCCTTTGGTTTTTTATTCCCCCTCAAGCTGCCTTTCCCTGCTTATGGTCTCCTGAGGACGTTCTGCTGAAACTTTATCAAACTTACATCACTAGAAATAGTTAATGCAAAATTTTCTTTGAGGAATTCTCACATCCTGCTTGCAGCATCACTGCACAGTCTGTTGTGACATTTCCAATAGAGACACAACTGGAAGTCAGTCCTTTCCTTCTGGATTGCCTCCTGTTTCCCCTTCCATAGGGACATAAGAATACATTGTCCTCCCATATCTTCCATCCCATAAAGAGTTTATTTTTTAATAGAGTCCAGTAGAGAATTAAGTATAAGGTTGATTAAACATGTTATACTTACATATATCTACTGGGTGTCAACCAGAGACCCATGAAGAGTTTACACACTGGAGCCCATTCTGGGGCCACATCCATCACCCGTGTAACTGCTGTCTGGGAAAGCAGCCACAGCTGACTGTGCAAGGGGGGCTGTACTAGCCTGTCTGGGGGTGATATGGAAACCATGCACTGGTTTTTAATGTACTCCTGTTTAAATTCTTATTTAAAGACTTTGAAGCATCCTATTGTGTGCTTTTGTGAGGGGTGACTTTGTAAGTGCCCTGGGCAGAATCCCATTTCAAGGTCTCCTGTAAGCCATCTGCTTTCAGTAATAGCTCTTAGCTTTGGCATGTGGCTCAGTGCAGGCTGAAATAGCCACATTGCTGCAAAACTTTCTCTACTGCCTGCATCAGTTTAGGCTTCCCACTATGCCTGTGCAGGCTGGTGCACCCTCAGGATGCCCTGCATCAACCCTGTCCTCGAGGTTCACCCTCCAGCTTGTCCCCAGGCAAGGGGGGCATGACCCAGCACAGGAGTGTGGGGTGCACCATATCCTGCACATCTCCATGTTCTGGGATTGCCGTGAAAGGAAACTCAGGTACCTGCAAACCTGGCCTGTGGTCTGGTTCCCAGTCACCAGGGTGTCAGGGTATGGTCAGAATATGCCAGGATCAGGCTACAGAGCCCAATGTGTGATAAATCTTCTCTACTTCCAGTTGTCATCAGTGGATTGGGTACACTGCTGTGCCAGTCTATAACCCAGGCTATTTCTCTTCTGAAGTCAGGAGACTTTAACTTTTAGCTATGGGAGTCCTGCTGACACAAAATAGCTGTAATACAGATGGTTCAGTGTTAGAAACAGCAGCCTTGGGCACACAGATTCAGTTCCTTGCTTTGGCATGTTCTTCCCATACAGCACTGAAGTCCATCAGTCCTTTGCTTTTCTATATGTAGCAGGAACCTTACCTGCCCAAAAAGCAGGTGTCTGTGTTGAGTTTTGTTACAGTGCATCTGGGAGAGCTCCGTGGAGGTACAGGTCAGAAATGTCTCTGATTAACACCCAGAAGCAGAGATCTGCAGCATTTCCCAGATCTCCCTCAGAACAGTCATGGAGAGCAATGGTGTTGGTGGCATCTTTCACACTGGGATGTGGGACATGGGCATTGCTCAGCTCAGAGGGAGAACCTCAAAGTGACTTCAACAGTAGGACCAGCCACGAAGGATTTGCTGAAATGATTCTGGGGCACAGTGAAGCTTCCTTACCCCCAGCAATTACCACAGGGGATTTGTATGATTAGCTGAAGTCTGTGCCACATCAGCATGAGTTCAAGGTGGGCCACTCGCTGTCCATGGCAATGGGAGGCAGCCCAGGCCTTGGCTCCAAGCCCTGGATATGGTCCTGTCTGGGGAGGAGCTGCACAGGATGCTCTGCGTGCTGTGAATCCCTGCCCATGTCAAGGGGCTTGGAACAAGAGGATCTTTGAGCTCCCTTCTGACTCAAACCATTCCATGACTCCCTGTTCCCTGCATGGGAAGGCTTTAGGTTTTTGTTTTCTTTTTATTTGAGTGGGAAACCAATACCAGTCTTAGAAGAAGCTCTGATTTTTCAACAGTGTGTGAACTTCCTACAGCAGTCAAACCCCATCGTTCCAAGGAGGATTTGCAGGGCTGGAGCACTCACCCCCCCTCACTACAGAACTGGCAGCCACAGAGCTGTAACTCCCAGCTCATCAGTAAACATGTCTGTATTGAGAAAACTCATCTTGTTAAGAGGCTTCCTTTAGCAGACTCAAGTCAGATTATCTTATTTGTCTTTTATTTGAAGCCCTTTCATCTCTCCATTTCTTTCAGCCTGGGTATCCTCTTCCTGGAGTGTGCCAAATATGTTGTCTTTATTGCAGCCTTTTCAGTCTTTGTGGAGAGCAAGGTCTGCTCACAGTGATACATGTCAGGATGTTTTTGGTTTGATCCAAGGCCCATGCTGGTTTTGTTGGGGTTTCTTTGGTTTTGTTTTTTTGGTTTTGTTTTTTTTTTTTTGTTTTGGGTTGTTTTTTTTTTTTTTGTGTGTGTGTGTGTGTGTGTGTGTGTGTGTGTTGGTTTTTTGGGGTTATTTTTGGATAGGGAAGGAAATCTTTATTGAAATCCTGCAAGGTTTTATTTAATTTCTTCCACAATCATGAGCAGTGCTAGCTGTTCTAGCGTTACTCACAGCGGTGGTTCCTCTCACGGGTGCCTGGTTTTTGTGCTCACCCTGAGGGTGATCTCTTGAGCTTGACTCAGCAGTGTCTGGTGGTCCAGCTGCTATTTCCTGGGAGGCTGAGTTATCTCCTCTCCCCACCAACCTGAAGGTGTTCAAAAGGAAGTCATAAAATCAATATTTTCATTGTAGAAACATGGTCTATCCAAGTTTTTCATGTGTTTTTGTCTTTTAAAATATGTACTCCTGTGAGACTTGGCTCAGGGGCTGAGGAAGTGTGTTACTTGTGATCACATCTTCGAGACACCTCAGTGTGTTAACACAAGAATGTGTTTGTGAGGAGCCTGTCATGAAGTCTGGAGTTTATCAGTCCACTTCTTACATGTTAGAAGGATAAAATTAATTCCAGAGAATGAGAGATGTTGGAAATGACAGAAAATCCTTCTGGTAGAAAGAGGAGTAATGGTTTACAGTCATCAGGTATTTCAGATCACACAAGGGGATCAGTACTGCAGATGGAAATATCAGCATTCATTGTACAGTGTTACTTAGAAATATTTCCTGGCATGAATGTAAGGACTCTCCTGACCTGATGAGGGGAGATACTTCCAAAGGTGCTGTATCTTCATCAGCCTTTGTTTGGAGCTGCCAAAAACGTGACTTTGCACAGACAAGGAGAAATAAAACCCCAGTCTTGGTCAGGAGGATGGTAACAGGGAGGTGGAAGGAACTAAAATAATTGTTTAAGATAAATTCTGACTCACCTTTTCAAACTTGAAAGCTGATCACTCCTGAGAGTTTAGTCCAGGTTCCACGTAAGCATTCATTTGGCATTTTGGTTTAGGACTCCTTGCCTGCATGTCTGGCTCCAAGAAGGCTGGTGCGCAATCCTTGGAGCTGGTCTTTGGCTTCTGCCCAGAAAAGGGGTCAGTCAGCTGGCTCATCAGAGAGTGCCTTGAGAGCAAAAACTGTGGTTTAGACCAGCAAAAGTTCTGGTGTCCACAGGTCAGGCAGAAATCTAAGGAGCCAAATCTGGTGTGAAAACTAAAAGAGTCAGATTGTGCTCTGATTTCTCAGGTAGGCTGAAAGTGCTTTTCTTTCTGCACCATAGAAATTAAAAATGGCAAAAATAGCTGTTAAATGAGCAAGCAGGCCGAGTTTGGAGAAGGTTCTTCCCCTGGAGGGTTGTGGGGCTTCCAGGGAATGGTCATGGTTCCAAAGTTGCCAAAGCTCAAGGAACATATGGAAAATGCTCTCAGGGACATGCTGGGTTTGTTGGGGTGTCCTGTGTGTGCTCAAGAGTTGGAATTGATGATCCTTACAGATCCCTCTCAACTCAGGATATTCTGTAATTCACATGATCTGCTTTTCATGTGCCTAATTTTCTGCTTGGGTTGGGATGCCACTGGATGTGCCTGTGTAACCCATGGTCACATAGGGGCTTCCAGAATGGAGCTGAAACATTCCAGCAGGGAGGCTGGAGTGGCAGTGCTGCCATCACTCGTGACAAGCAAGAGCTTAGAGTGCTGCCCTTGCATTTCCTGGGGGAATTTGTAAGGGACAGCTCTTTACTGCTGGAAACATTGATGGTGTTTGATGGAAACATCACTGTGAAGAAAACCTCAGCTGAAGCAAAGGTTACATGGAAGGGATTTTTAGTGGCTGCAGTGGTCGTGGTGCTCCAGACCTGTGCTTTTGTGGAGAACAAATCAATGATTGAAAGCACTTTGCATCATGAGAAACTGTCAGGATTCTCTTGTGGCAGCCCCATGGGATTTCCAAGAAGCGTCATTCTCACAGTCCTCTGTCAATATGCAGAGTTTCCTTTTTTTTTCTCCCAATCCTAATCTGTGGAGTATGTATCCAACCTAATAAAACCATTTTCCAGCTTCACTGTTGGTGGTTTTCTTCCTCTTGTCTCTGAAAGCCTCTGGCCTGCTGGCAGCGGCATTGTCCAGCGAGGTTTGAAGCTTGGCACGCTGTCAACAAACCTTCAGGTTCCCTTTCAATCAAACATGGTAATGCTGAGATCCGACTTGGATTCCATCCCAAGGTTCACCATAATCATCCTTGTACAATAGGAAGTCCAAACAACCCCAGGAAATAATTCAGATGCGACTGGTGCCTTGAGTGGAATAAAGAAGTGCCTAGAAGAGACATTAAGAGCCTCAGCTCTAACTCTTTTCATAATTATGCGCTCCGGAGGAGCGGAGGCTTTGGAGATAAAGGGATTACATGCATCTCATGAGGTCTGGAAAGATGGGACAGCATCTTCCATCCACATTTTCTCATTTTTGTTTTACTGATCTTGCAGTTGCCACATTTTGTGGAAGAATATTACAGAGTAGGCTCCCCTGTAACCCTGCAGTTGCCTTCCAATCTGGCACAGGTAAATTGAATCTGACTGCCCTTAGGGATGAGCTTTTGGAAGAGGCTGTTGGCAAGAGCAGTGGGGGGAGAGCTTAATTAGATTAAGATGCATTTCCGCAGCGTTGCTGCGGGCTGTGCGGCGCTGGAGAGAGCAGCGCTCGGAGCTGGGGATGCCCTGGGATGCTCTTCCAGCCCTGCCTGCCTCTCTGCTGCCTGAGAAAAAGGAAAATGCATCAGAGGTGTGAATCTCAGTGTAACCCAGCACAGGGCTCACCAGGGTGTGAACAAACCATGTCCTGAGCTGGTGTTCTGCCCCTGGCCGTGAGCCAGAGTCAGCAGCCTGGCAGGAGAGCAAGGGCTCAGCTTTCCTTTGGCGCAGCACAGCAGCTGAGGCAGTGGTGTGGTGGGCAGGGTTTGGCTGGGCACCCAACATTCATTCAGCTCTTGCTTGTGGCCTGGGTACTGATGGCCCATGGGTCTCATACTTAGATACCCTTACAAATGCTGGTTTGCTTTTCAATGTCTGTGTCATTTCTAAGGTTACTTGTTTACTTCTCTTGATAATTTCCTCCATAAGGAAGTTGCGTGTCTGTTAATTTCCAATGAACTGTTCCTTCTCCCTGCTAAATACTTGGGAGATTTTCACTTTTGTAGGTTTGCTCTGCTGCACTGGGAAGGGATAATTTGGAGTCCCCAGTTCTCTCTCTTCATGCTACTCATTATTTTATATGCCTCTCCTGTGGTCTCTCTCCTTTTCATTACTAATCAGGTCTAGTCTTTTCAATCCTCCTTTGTGTGATAGTTTCATTTTACAAAAGCTGAACTAGTTTCTATCAGCTCAGTTGATGTGATCTTACTCATATCAAAGGTGTTTAACAGCCGCAGTCCCGTGTACTCACTGCAAGCTGAACTTAAATTGTGTCAAGTTCTGTGCTGCTTTGCGAGTGCAAGTGGGAATGTTTGTTACAGCTGTCTTTAAATTTAAATTTGGATGTTTTAAATGAATTAAATATGAACATGAATAATGCAGCTGGTAACTTAGCCTTTCTGCAATTAAATGCAAACTTTTTCATTTTGTCTCTCTGCTTTCAGGTTTTGCTATGCCGCAGTGTTTGTACTGACTCTGCTGTCTTGTAGGAGTGATGGGGAACTAGAGCCCATGACAGTTCAGTGGAGCCCTTGGCACTTTTGATATCTCGGTGAGTGAAAGTTGTTTGAAACTCTGGGAGAGGAACTTCATCTGCTACTAAAGGCAGCAAATTAGTTGGTCTTTTTACGTTTTTAAGGTAGCATCCTGCTGAAATGAATTTGCACATTGATCTGTCCTTTCAGGTTATAAATTCTGGAAACCATCACTCTGTAATGCTGTAGTTCATGCTTGGGAGATTATCTTGATCTCCACAAGCAGGAGAAACACAGCTTTTGAAAACAAGGGGAGTTTTAAATCTGGTGTGCAGCTCTGTGCAAGTGTCAGGCTCTGGAGATGGAGCATTGCAGGGTGTGCTGGGCTGTGGAAATCTCAAAGGCTTTATTTGATGCAACAGTTAGACTGTGTCCTTTGTGCCATGGATCCAGCCAACAGGTCCTCATCAGGGGCATGCTTGTGCCTGAGGTGATTCTGGAAGATCTGTCTCTGTGGGTAGCCCAGTTTTGCCCCTTGGATACCAGTCTGTACCTTCTGCTATTTATTACTTTCACATTTTTTCAATCATCAGTCCCTGAATGGAGTAAAGGCTGCATCCATTGGTACCGTGGAGCTTCTGTCCACAGTTGCCTGTGGGTTTGTCTGTTCTGCCTTTGACTTTCTTCTCTCTGCACTGAATTCTCCTCACTGGGGCATTTCAGCCTTGTCAAAACCTATAGAGTGATTCCTCTTGCCATGCAATCCGTTGTCAGTGAGATAAAGTCCCTGGGTGTTTCAGGTTGGAGGGAGCTTTTGGAGGTTGTCTGGTCCAATGCTGTGTGCAGAGATGGGCTGACTTTGAAGTCAGAGTCAGCTACAAGGTTAGATTAGGCTGGCAAGGGAGGGAGCTGGTGATGTTTGGAGTATCTCCAAGGGTGGAGATTTTACAGTTCCTCTGGGCAACTCTAAATTACAGTCAGTGGAAATCATCAGTTCCCAAGCCCTGTGTTAGTAAAGCCCTGGGGCAGCAGAGGGGCAACTTTGGTCTGTGCTCCCTGTGACTAGGGACAGGACCCAAAGGAGTGGCTGGAGCTGTGTCAGGGGAGGGTCAGGCTGGATATGAGGAAAAGGTTCTTGCCCCAGGAAATGGTCATGACCCTAAGCCTGCCAGAACTCCAGGAGCATGTGTACAACGCTCTCAGACACCCCCAGGGTGGGCCTTCTGTGACAGGCCAGGAGTTGGATTTGGTGATCCTTGTGGATCCCTCCCAATTGTGATTGTACAGTGCCTGTCTCCGTGGCTGAAGAAGGGCATCCCTGCATCCTAGGGCAGGAACTGTGCCTGTCCCTGGGATGCAGTAAGGCTGGTGGCTCTCATGTGGCTGTGTAGGTCCAGCTGCCCCTGGGGCAGGCAAGCTGAAGCTGTGCATCATGGAGTTTCACTCTGCCTCTTCTCTAGGCATTACATGACTCTGAGCACACAAAGCATTTTGATTTTTTTGTTCCTTGAGGTAGGATTTTGCAGGATTAACCCACATGTTGCTCTCCTGTGATGTGAGATGTACAGGTGATCTGGGTGGTGCAGAGCTGTGTCAGAGGCTCATGAAGGCTGGCAGGAGTCAGGCTGGGGCTGTCACATTTGGGCAGTTTCTGGGAAGCATATTTTAGAGTGCAGTGTCCTTGAGCTGGCACTTATGTGGCTCTCAGCAAAGTGGGACTCCCCATGCAGTTTAAGTCTCCTCCTTTGGGGAAGAGTCACCATTTGTTTATTTATTGTTTTTTTAAATTGGACATTTACACCATCTGATTCTCTTCCGTGACATGAGCTCTTGCTGAGAGCCTGCTGCAGTGTTGGCTGAGGGACACGAGCAGTCAGCTCTGTGCTTTATCAGTACCACAGAATTAGAGAATCATTAAGATTGGAAAATACCTCCAAGATCATCAAGACTGAGCACCACCATGTCCACTACACCAGAGCACTACTGCCACGTCCAGTCATTTCTTCAGTCCACCACCACCTCCCTGGGAAGCCCATTCCCATGCTTGACAACCCTTTCCATGAAGAGATTCTTCCTGATGTCCAACCTGAACTTCCCCTGGCACATCTTGAGGCCCTTTCCTCTTGAGCTGTCCCTTGTTCCCTCAAAGAAGAGACTGACCCTCACCTGTCTGCCCCCTCCTGTCAGGGAGTTGTGGAGGGTGAGAAGGTTCCCCTGAGCCTCATTAGGGTTATTGGGCCATAACTTTTCACAAACCCTGTCTGAGCAGCTCAAACACAGTCACAATTTTTTTTCTTTCTTTTTGAGGGGGTCACACATCCCTGCCAGCAGGGCTCTGAGGTGCTCAGGCTGAAGCAGCTTCTCAGAAGCTCTCAGAGGGGCACAGGAACTCCTGTGCCAAACACATGAGATTTATGTGTGTGGGTACTTGGGAAAAGTCCCACAGACAGCAGAGGGGCAGAGCCAGAGATGGCGAAGGCTTGTCTGGTGCCTTTATATATAAACACCTTTCAGCCTGGATTTTTATGTCTAGGGGACTTTCCCTGCCAGGACTGCTGGTCTTTAATAAAAATGACTGAACAAAATTATGAAAAGAAGCTTTAAAAGTTGTAAATAACCTTTCACATGTAGGTTCCCTTCTGCTATTGAAAGGGAAACAAACCTTACTCCTTTCACAAGTGTGTACAAACACACACACTATTTAGGAGAGAGGCAATGAGTGACTACTGTGCACCTTTTGATTTGGATTAAAAAAACAACCAGGATTTTTTTTCCTTTAGTATTTAATATTCCTTCAGTGTTTTTCTTCTCAGAGTATTGCTCACTGTTACATGTAAAGAGGCTGTAGTTTGTAGAGCTGTTATAGAAAATTAAACTCTATTTCTCTTACATTTAGAAAAAGCCTGGTTTTCAAAACCCCAAATTCTTGCCAAGTTGGATCTGTAAATAACCCTTTAAGCAGCTACTCAGTACTGCGTCCTGAGACAGCTTCCTTCTCCTGACTGCCCCACTGTGAACAAAATGGAATTATATTGATACAATTAATCTTTCATTAGTTAGTGGAGTGTCAAAACATGCTATTCGTGGCTTTCCCAAGGGCTTGTTTGTGGCTCAGCTATTCATTGGGATGTTTTCTGGCAGGGCTTTATGGGTGTGGCAGGCCCTGCCCTGTGAGAGTGGTTGTGCTGGAGCACTGGGTCCCTGTACATGTGGTCCCTGTACACCACACATCTCCCAAGAGCTCTGAATTTTCAGGAATATTTCTTTATAACAAGAATGCAAATACCGTTGCTTGTTGGGCACAGTCCAGCCAGATTTCCTCCAACCAGGAAAAAACAAATGCAGCAAAACTTGGACACTCATGGCAGGACTAACAGCAAAAGTATTTCCTGGGTCATTGTCCAATTTCTCATCCTTATTCCCCAGAACTGCTGCAAGCAATTTGAATTGTAAGTGGCAAGCTGGGGATTGCTGTGCTGCTTTGCCAGAGTTAATGTTATGTGTCCATGTGTTTTCTTTCATAAATTCCAGTTCTGCCTCCCTTTGTTAGTGAGTGGGAGCAGCCCCTCCTTCCACACACTCTGGACCCACTATAGGGTTAGCACAGAGACAGGCATGTGCTCCTTGTGCTTTTTTATGCTGCTCCTGCTGCCATGAATTTAGTGTTGTCCACAAATTGGAGAGTCTTGTCGTTTCAGGGGGTGAAATGAGTTGTGTGTGTTCTGTGCTACCCCAGGTGACAGAGCATGTTTTTCCCCCCACTGTGTGATGATTTAATGCTGCAGATGACTGTGTGCTCCAGAATGGGGAGTTTTCTCATCTTTATTTCTTTTGTCCTAGACATCTTCAGTTCTGTAAGAGCAGCCCAGTCCCAAGATAAGGACAGCAACAGGTGGTAGAATGCGGAAACCAGGCCCTCAGAAAGGTGAGCAGTGATGCTTGGCACAGCCAAGGGCCCTGCAGTGAGCTGGTGTGGCCTGGAGTGCCTCAGGGAGTGGGGTGGGAGCTGAGGGGATGTGGTTGGAAGCCCAAAACAGAGTTGTGTGTGTCTCAATCAATGTGCAGAGAGCAGTTCATCAGTCCACCCCTGTGACAGGAAGAGGAGAGCCCTTTTTTGGGCCATCTCTGCAGCTCGTGGGGTGCAGTGTCAGCAGCGAAGGTGCCCTGCAAAACCCAGGGCACCATCTGGCAGAGCTCCCAGCATGAGGCAAACTGCCTGTGCTGGCACAGGCCTCCCCCCTCTAATGAGGCATGAAACCAGAAACCAGCCTACCTTGTGGAGAGGAAATCTGTCAGGAGGTTACCCTGCCACGAGTCCCTTGGCCCCTCACACAGCACACTTCCTGGGTCCTGCATCCCCAACAAAAAGGGTGAAGCCAAGCAGGCTGCCTGCAGCTGAGCTGCTCTGGCTTCTTGTGCTTAACAAAAATATTGATTTCCTTTAGTGCTGTGCCATGCATGTGTGTCTGACTGGAGTGATCTCATCAGGGAGGAGGGGGAAGGGAGAAGCGAGAGGATGGAGCATCCTCCACAGCTCTTTGTTCACATCTGCTCCACACTCCCAAGGTTTATTGCAGGAGATTTCTATGCTCGATTTCTCTCCTCCCTTTATTTTTTTTTAATGTCTCCTTTGCTTCTGTCGTGGTTCATCTTACAGTGGCATTATCCTCTTCCTAACACTGCTTGTCCTTTAATGAAGTGAAAATAAATGAAGGAGAGCAGGGAATGGGGAGACCCTGCTGCGAGGCAGCTGGAGGGCTTGGCAATAAAGGAGGCTGGTTGATTAGTCAGCAGCGTGGCCGAGGCCCAGGCTGGCTGGATTCAGCCTCACTCACAGCTTGTTCTCTGTGCTCCTGGAGCCTCCAGCCAGCCTGCCTCTGTGACCTGGGCTCAGAATGCCAGGCTGTAGGTTGCAGAGGCAACACCTGCACCGTGCACATGTGGGTTTCTGTCCTACTTACCTGTTTTTTTAATAATGCAGTGAACTCGTGCTGTTTCTTTATTTGTCTGCAGAAATTCTTGTTTCGCTCTCTTTCTGCTGCTTTTGTATCCTGCTTAATGAGGATTTTTGCATGTTAAAGGTTAAAACCAAAACGTACCTTCACCTGCAGAGTATGGTGAGGAGCTCCTTTGAGTGCATGGATGCTGTTAGAGCTGTCCTGCAGCACTGAGGGGAGCCTTACCCACCCAGGGGGCTCTTTTGCTTCTGACTTAAATCTTTATGTTCTTTATTCTTGCTTTCTTAGGGACATGGCACAATACTGTGCCTCGTGATAATGCATTTATTAGGAAGGGTGTCCTTCAATCCTTTTCATTCATTTATGTCTCTCCAAGGAGGCTCTTTGTCTGGCCCATGTCTAGTGACGCTGTGGCCACACTCCATATGTCCCTGGTGTTCATTTAAGGGATGCTGATCTGGCATCTCTCTGTTGGGCTGGAGGCTGTTGGAGGCAGGGTGGGCATCCCCCACTTCTTGCTCTATCACTTTCCAGAGCAATAAAACCTACGTGCTGTCCTGTCCATTGTGCTGAAAAGAACGTGTCAAGAAGAGAAGATTGTAACAATGATTGTCCCAAAGCAGGTCCAGACACGTCAAGACACCCCAGGCCACTTTAGAAGCAGCTCTTAGCCTGCCTCTTTCAGCTACTTGTCAGGAGATTTCAAAACCTTTCCTTTCACAAGGAACTCTTCTTCATGGGGGCAAGGCACATTTCACAGGGCACTACCAAGCTGCTGTCTACAGTAGTCCTAAAAATGGTCTGTAAAATAAAGGAGCTGGAGTGCAGCAGCACTTCCAGGGTGCCCAGCCTGGCAGCAGCAGGTTGAGGAGCTGGCTCAGCCATGGCACAGGGCTGGAGGCCAGGATAAGCATTCCCCACTTCTTGCTCTGTCACTTTCCAGAGCTGTCTTGAGAATGTCAGTTTTTTTGGAGCTCTGAGACCCAAAGCTGTCATAAGCAAACACAGCTCAGGTGAGCTGCTCTGTAGAGCTGGTGCTGCTTTGCTGTGCTCTCTTCTGAGCTGCAAGAGACACAAGGAAACCTGGTGTTGTGTGTGGAGAGGGCAGTTGGGCAGATTTTCAGAGAAGTCCTCTCCCTGTCACCACAAAGGGTTGAGGTTGCTTGTGTGGAATAACCTGGAGTAGATACACAAGGAGCCATTCTGCACCAAAGATTCGCATGAGCCATTTTTAGTGGCTGTTATGTTTGTTCCTCTCAAGCCCTTCTTCTCATAGCTAAAATGATGGAGCTCTAGCAGTTTGCTGTTCTTTGTTATTGCTCGTCACTGAAGGGGAGCTAAACAGGGACTGAGGTGCAGATGTAGATACCTCCTGTCAGGAACCTGCACAAGCTGTGGAGAGCAAGGGAGCACACCCCAGAGATAGAGGCAAATCATCCATGTTACTGGGGTCATGACAGGGAGGTCACTGCTCTCCTCTGAAGTGCCTGGAACACAGATAATGTAGAAGGGTGCATTATCTGGCTCCTGTGCCTGACACAAATGCTCTGTTTCTTGTCTCAGCCATAGACTGGAAAGATGGTAAAAAGCACAAGTACAGCCGCCCGTCAGAGTCTCCCTCCCAGTACCAAGGTAAGACAGCTCCCTTCTTCCTCCCTGCTTTTTTTTTTTTTTTGCCCTCCCTTCTCCCTTCTGCAATTTCAAAAGATTTTTTTTTTGACAAGTGCAATGGTGCAGCATTGGTGATCACCTGCAAGAAACTCTGAGCAGCTCATCACTGCCCAAAGCTTGGGCACATCCTTGTAGGGCTTGGGCCTGGAGAAGAGAAAGGTCTGAGGAGACCATAGAGCTCCTTCCAGTGCTTCAAGGGGCTCCAGGAGAGCTGAAGAGGGACTTTGGACAAGGGTCTGAAGTGACAGGACCAACGGGAATGGCATCATACTGTCAGAGAGCAGGGTTAGATGGGCTATGGAGAAGAAATTCTTCCTTGTTAGGCTGGGGAGGCCCTGGCACAGTGTGCCCAGAGAAGCTGTGGCTGTCCCATCCCTAGAAGTGTCCAGGGCCAGGTTAGACAAGGTTTGGAGCAACCTGGGACACTGGAAGGTGTCCCTGCCCATGGCAGGTTGAAAGGAATGGGCTTCAAGGTCCCTTCCACCCCAAACCATTCTGTAATTCTGCACAGTGAGGGGGTAAAACTGCAGCATCTTTCTGGCACAGAGCACCCTGTAATCCAGGCTGGAAGAATTTAGGGTCAAAGCTGCATTGGAACACTTCTGAGGAGAGCAGGACAGAGCAGACAGCACCCTGGTGTCTGAGAGCTGTTAGTTTTGACTCACACATTGTCACATTTTACTGAGCAGGACAGAGCACTGGGGCTCATGTTACCAATGGAGCACGTGCAGCTGGATTGATGGCTGAGCAAAGTGCCTGGGATGGGGTGGGGTGGGACAGGCAGGAGCTGTGCCTGTGGGAGAGCTGACCCCTCGGGAGGCCATGCTCAGACCTCAGGGACAGCCACTGTCACCAGGGATCTGCCAGCCCAGACGATGCTCTGCTCATTTTCATACCGAGCTGGCTCAAACTGTGCTGCTTTCATGTGCTGCCTTGGTGCTCCTTAGCAGCCACACATATGGGCTGCAGACTTTAATGGGATGCCTTGATCTGGGTAGGGCACGTTCTCCTTCACAGATGTGACCTGAAACACACATGTATTGTTTCAGTTGGATTGATGACCCCTTGGGAGCAAAAATGCTAATGGAGCCCAAACCAGACCTCAGTTAAAGATATAAACAGAAACTCCATCTTCATTTAAATTCTGGGCAAAAGATAAATGTTAAATGCAACATGAAGAAAGTCAAAACATAAGGGTGCAGAGCTGCATTGTTCACAACTACTGCAGTTTGACCCCTTGGGTTTGTGGAGTGTTCTGTTTGGAGTAAATATTTTTGGAGGTTAAGACATCAGAGCCCAAATCTGACTCTCTGCCTGGAAGTAATATCTGCCTTTGGCATGAGCACACAACAAGGAACTTTCCCAAGGCAAGCACAAGTGACAGACAGTCACCCCAGTTGCATTTCCACAGCCAAGTCACAGGGAGTCACACGGATTCCCAATCCTTGGCTTTTGTTTGGCTCACAGACAGAGTTGCAAAAACAGGGTGTTTCTCATTTAAGTGTCTTTCTCTCACTTCTTCATGTGAAGAAGATCCAATATGCTGGAGAGAGGCAGAGAGGGACATAGGACAAGGGCCTGAAGTGCAGGATTTCCTCTCATCCTAAGGGTGTGATGGCAGCTTCCAACTGCAGTCTACAGTTTTACCTTGGTTTGAGGGTAATCTTGAAAAAGAAGTGCAGGTTCTACCTGTGCTTGCCCTGCCACCTGTGTGTAAGGGGATGACTGGTAGGGAACACTGCTGTATCAGCTCTGTCTTTTCTTAGAAGTCTTTCTGCAGCTCCTGCTTTTCTTTGCAAAAGAAATCTCCAGAACCTTTAATCATAGGAATAAGAGAATCGTGGAATATCCTGAGCTGGAAGGGACCCCAAGGATCAGCCAGTCCAGCCCCAGGCCCTGCCCAGACCCCTCAGCAATCCCCTCTCTGTGCATCCCTGCAGTGCTGTCCAAACACTCCTGGAGCTCTGACAGCCTCGGGGCCGTGTCCATTCCCTGGGGAGCCTGGGCAGTGCCAGCACCTCTGGGGGAAGAACCTTTCCCTGATCTCCAGCCTGAGCCTGCCCTGGCCCAGCTCCATGCTGTTCCCTGAGGTCCTAGAGAAGCTGCAGATCTAGTGCTGTGTGTGTCTTCATCCAGTGGTTGAATCCAAGCAGGCTTTAGAATTAATCTCAAATAAGTTCCATGTCCAAACACTATTTTTAGAAGCCTGCATGGATCTCGGCAGTGGGGTGAGCTGCTGCAGGGAGCAGGATGGCCTGGCTTGGTGTGGAGGGAGTGAAAAGTAGAACGATTAAAACCATGACAACTTTTAATAGTGGTGGATTGAAACCAGCTGAAGGGAGTTTGTGTTTTCTTAAATAAAATTGTCAAGCACAGCTGATCCTGTTCAGGCTGCTGGCTCAGGGCCTGGGGCTAAGACTGACACTGCTCACCCAGTACTGTCACCTGGGTGTCCTCTGTGCTCTGGGGACAACAGTCTCTAAGGGCCACCCCAGTCTGAGATGAGCCCAGATCAGCCACCAGAGTTAAGGGGTGGGATGCATAATGAATTTCCAGGCCAGGAATGCCCAGCTTTGCTTTGCCTGGGTGTTTACTCCACATTATTCATACAAAGAGTTTCATTGACAGAACCAAGTATAAAATCATATCTTCAATTAAAGCAAAAGAATTTTGGTTTTGTGAGAGCATCATTGCAGTAACTCACTGAATTTCTTCATTCACCGAGTGTGAGACTGTGGCTGAAAGGAAAATATGTGCCAGTGGATGGAGCTGAGTACTCTGGGGCATGGAGAGTGCTGTCAGTCTGGAAACAGCAATATTCAGCCTCTGTGGCAATGAAACTGTATTTTTTCTGTTCATTTTCCCCATTTTAAACAGTGTACTAGTCATCTGCATGGCAGGTGGTGAGAAAGCAGCATTCCTTGTAGTTATTTGAAGCTTGTAGATTATGAAGGCTCCTCTGTGCACGAGGCAGCACTGAAGCAATGTGTGCTGACCTTACTGCCTCAATTTTCAGAGGTGTGGTGTGTGCTGCAGTAGCTAAAATGGCTCTTAATGTAGCTTTTGTTTTGAAAATAGACTGATTAAGAACTTGCCTGACTCGGGGAAGCAGTGGCTGACTTTAATTGTGCTGCCACCAATGCTCTTGAAATGCCTTGAAAACAGTGGTCTCCAGGGAGCTGTTTGGATGAATACAAGCGAATGTCATGCTGGAAGGTTCCTCTCCCAGCTGCTCAGTTTAAATGGCAAAAGTCATGATTTGCTCAGATCACAGGAGCTTTTAATTCCTCATTTAATAACAGTTTTCCCTGGGTGGCATATTGCTTTTACCCTTCCTGCTGTATGTGAGGAAGGTGCAGAGAAGGATGAAATGCACTTCCCCTGGCAGCAGCACTCGGTTGAGCTCAGTTAATCCCTGTTTGGAGGATCCCTGCTCCCACCCTGCCCGTCCTGTGGACTTCATGGCACTTCAGGAAGTTAATTGCTGACCTGTCCACTTACTGCTGGGGTTGGGCTGATCCCTGGCCCATGGAGTTGGGCTGTGTCTGTGCTGGACCAGAGGGACTGTCCAGTCACCACAAAGCAGATTCCTGTTCTAAATCCATAATTTAGAATCATGGGATCACAGAATGGCTTGGGTTGGAAATGACCTTAAAGATAATCTCATTCCAGCCCCCAAGCTGTGCTGCTTGTAGCCCACGGTGACTGTTTGCAATCCCCAGACTGAGTGATGTGTTTCATGAATGGTTTTTAAGGGACAGTTGTCTGGAGGACTCAGCAGATTCCCATCTGTGCTGGGTGTTTTCCATTAAGTTGTAGGTTGTTATCCTGACTCTGTGCAGCCCCTTCTCGGCAGCGCCAAGGCAGGAGGATGCCGAAGGCAGCGCTGTGCTTTGTTCTGCCTGTCAGTTGCAGTTGTAAATCTTCTGTGCTCACAAACATCAGAGGTTCTTGGTGAAAACATGTTGCCTGTGAGCACCTCCTCTGTGAGAAGTGCAGAACTGCCGGCTTAGGAGACTGGCCAGTTCTTTTGCTGAGAATTTTGCTCATCCGTTCCTATTTGAATCCTCTTGTTTTTACTTCTCAGGTCACTTCACCTGGGAGAAGTACCTGAAAGAGACATGTGCCATCCCAGCTCCTGCCCATTGTTTCAAGCAGGTAAGAGAGTAAAAACAAGGAAGGTCAAGGGCTATGATCCACTGGGGGCCCAGAGTTCTGTGCCTGGGATAGACCCCTGGTTTGGCAAGGAAGATACTTAAGGATATTGGAGACTTAACAGAAATCCAAGTGCTGAAGCAAAGATTAAAAAGATACATTTAGAGTAGCACAGAAGATTTTCCTCTCAGATGTGCATGTTGGGAGCACGAGTGTGCTATTAACTATATCAAGCATGGGCCCTTGGAGAAAGTGTCCTGAGTAGGCTGGGATCCAGCTTTTGGTGGATCCTGCTCAGTCAGGAGATTTTCAGCAGAATTCACCCAATTGTTGGGACAGAATAGCAGTCCCTGGGCAGCAGGTATTGAGCCCAGAGGTGGTTGTGCTGAATACAGGGGGTGCAGGAGTGAATCAGTGTGGGACACCTGGGTCTGGGCAGAGGGGAGCGTCAGTGTCTGTGTGGGTCTGAGGTTGGCTGGGTGAGTCTTCCCAGGAGAGGATTAATCCCCTATACTGGGCACTGCTGGGGCCTCAGATCCTAGGATCAGTTTTGGGCCCCTCACAACAAGGGGGCTGGAGCCCCAGGAGTGGCTGAGGGAGTTGGAAAGGGGCTCAGCCTGGAGAAAAGAAGGCTTGGGGGGACCTTGTGGCTCTGCACAACTCCGTGACAAGAGGATGGAGCCAGGTGGGGTCAGGCTCTGCTCCCAGGGAACAAGGGAGAGGATAAGAGAAAACAGCTTCAACTTGTGCCAGGGGAGGGTCAGGTTGTATATCAGGAAAATTTCTTCACTGAAAGGGTGATCAGGCCAAGGAAATGTCTGTCCAGGGCACTGGTGGAGTCCCCACCCCTGGAAATGTTCAAAAAACATGTAGTTGTGATGCTTAGGGGGAATGGGTTAGTGGTGGGCTTGGCAGTACTGTGGGAACAGCTGAAGTTGATGATCTTAGAGGTGTTTTGCAGCATTAATGATTCTGTGATTCCGAGAGAACAGGCTTTAGTTGCCTAGATGATGCAGGATGGAGGGATGGGGGTCTGTTAGAGACGTGTCAGGGCTTGCTGAGTTCTCTGTGGTGCCTCCGTGCTGTGCCTGGAGGGGCTGTCAGCCTTCAGCAGACTCCGTTTCAGTACTAGTGCTGAAAGCTTCGTGCCTGAGCTGGTACATGCCTGTATTGGCAATCCTGGCTCTGACTGGCCCCTGTTCCACTCTTTTCAGTCTTACACTCCACCTGCAAACGAGTTCAAGATCAGTATGAAGCTGGAGGCCCAGGACCCCCGGAACACCACGTCCACGTGCATCGCCACCGTGGTGGGGCTGACGGGCGCCCGGCTCCGCCTGCGCCTCGACGGCAGCGACAACAAGAACGACTTCTGGAGGCTGGTGGACTCTGCTGAGATCCAGCCCATTGGGAACTGTGAGAAGAATGGAGGGATGCTGCAGCCTCCACTGGGTAAGCTGGAGTTCAGCTGTCCAGCAAGGATTAAATTGATGGTGGGGAAAGCTTGGGGGCTTTTATAGACCTGTGTTTGGGACAGAGGCCCATGGCCTGTCCCTGCCTACTCTGGGATACACACAAGGTCTGTAAACCACACCAGGTCTGTATTTCCACATAGCACATGGACAGGAAGATCCTTTAGAGTGTAGATGAAAGAGGTCTCTGCACCAAGGTGAGCTGCTTGCCCTGGTTGCAGCTCAAGCTCTGGATTGTTGCCCAGAGAAGCTGTGGCTGCCCCATCCCTGTAAGTGTCCAAGGCCAGGTTGGATGGGGTTTGGAATAACCTGGGATAGTGGAAGGTGTCCTGGCCCGTGACAGAGGGATTAAACTGATTGATCTTTAGGGTCCCTTCCAACCCAACCTACCTCATGATTCTAGGATTCAATACCAGGTTACCTGGACAGGAAACACAATGTCTGAAAAGGTTCTCAGACACTAAAGTCCTGTCTCATGTGAAGGGACACTTGCAATTGTTCATACTTATATTTATTTAATTTTGCTTGGCTACAAGATTATAAATAGCCTGGACAGTCTAACACTTCTTCCAGTGTTCTGTTAAATACACAACACTTCCCTTTTTCTGTGACGCTAGCCCAGTGGCAAGCTGATTTACTGATTCTTTCCTGCAAAATTAACCTGCTTTTGCATTCTGCTGCCCAACAGTTTTAGTGTCTTCATAAATCTCTCTCTCAGTTAGCATATCCCCAAATAATATGTTCAAGGCCAGGATGGACAGGACTTGGAACAACCTGGTCTAGTGGAAGATGTCCCTGCCCATGCAGGGGTTGGGATGAAATGAGCTTTAAGGTCCCTTCCAACCCCAGCCATTCAGTGACTCTGCTGCCCATCTCTTCCAACGCCGCGGTGCCGGTGGGTCCCTCCCTCCCTCCCGTGCCGTGGCCGGGTGTGGCCGGCAGAGGGCACGAAGCGCAGGTAAAACAGCCCTGGCTGTGCTCAGGAACAGGGCCGGCAGTGCTGCCCCGTGTGCCCGGCTCTGCTCTGTGTCACCTACTTAACCTTGTGCCAAAGGAGAGGGCACGGTGAGGTGGGATATTAGGAAAAAATTCTTCCCTGTGAGCGTGGTGAGGCCCTGGCATTGTAGGATCAGG